>NW_012267271.1:5873074-5897362 GCF_000151885.1 Dipodomys ordii | reverse complement strand
CAAAACAAAACAAAACAAAAACAACTGAGAGTCACAGCCTGAGATGAGACAAAGCTCCTCCCTGCATTACTTAGTTTTAGGTCATCAGTGAGGTGCAGAAACTGAGTTGTCCCAAGTCCCCTGGCTCCTAAGCATCTCTGGGGCCAGTCTAAAACCCATCCTGGGTATATGCATGGTGAGGCTGTCACGGACACTCACACACATTAGTGACCATGCCAGTGGGGCCTGCCTAGAGGCTACTTCTGGGTCTCAGGGAACCTTCCAACATGCCACACTGCCCTGAAGCCCACCAATAGCTCTTTCTGTGGACAATTCCATACTTCCATCATGCGTCAACTGGAGGCTGTGTGGACTGGAGAGGCACAAGGGCCACAGGAGTCTGGACATATCACGCTCACAACTGTAGTCAACCCGAGACTTTGATCAGGTACATGTGTGGTAATAATGTCCACCCATCGTGTTCATTGGTTACAAAGACTGCCACTGTATTCAAGTGAGTGACAAGCAGCGTGCCTAAGCTATTACTCCTATGGTCAAAATGCCTTTAAAAATCCTACTATAACTGAGTGCTGGGGGCTCATGTGCCACGCCTACTCCAGTGGAGTCTGCTTAGCATGGGAAACCTGCTTTCAGACCTGAGAATGGGGCTTCACAGAGACCTATCTCTGAGAATGGGACTTCACCGAAGTCTACCTCAAAGAATGGGGCTTCACAGAGGCCTACTCCTGGAAAGGCTGGCAAGCCCCTGGGAAAGATGTGTTTCTGTCCCTGCTTTTCTTTTCTTCACTGTATAAGAGTGCCTATTAATCTTTTACTGTTTCTGCTGCTCATTGTACTTACTCAAGCTCAACGTTCCTTTATTTAAAGCTCTTTCTTAAGAGTGTTGACGACTCCAATATCTGATGAGTGTCTTAAAAATAGGACTAACTCACCAGAGTTAAGTGCTACCCTGAAAGTCCCTCTTATGGAGGCTAGTAGACAAGTCATAAGTAAATATAAAAGTGTTGGGGGTTTCACGATGTCACTTCAACAGAAGGAATTGTTGGTAAGAGATTTGCAAGAGGCTGTAGGCGCGGCTAGAACAGAAAGAATGTATGGCAATTGCTGAGATAACTACTTAGAAGAAAGAACTTCCTGTTACTCTCTTTCATTTACTAAGAGACTTGCTAGATCTAGGCCTCCTTGGTGCTTACTATTAAAGAAGGAACAGGAAAGATCTTATGGGACAGTTAAGGCCTCTATAAAAAAAAAAAAAGGTAATGGTTAATTGGTGATAAACATCGAAACCCATTGTATTTCTTAAAAATAGAGATAAGGTGGAAACAAGTGCCTATCAGGCAACCAACTGGTGACCACCCAAGAATGAAGCCCTGCAACAAGATTGTGTAACCTTTTGCCCTTTCTCATGGAGACTTTTGTTATAAGTTTGTTATCCTCTGCATTGAATCACGCTCAGCATCCACTCCTCTTGTGTGTGAGTTGTCTGTTTGCCATCTCCCACCTATTCCAGTTCCTCCACTAGGTGTCCTCCATTATCCCGACAGAGCCGGTCCGCGGCACTCATGCCTGTAACTCACGCTACTCAGGAGGATGAGACCTGAGGATTGCAGTTTGAAGTCTGCCCGGAGAGGAGAATCCTCATGTTATCTCAGTTAACCACTCAAAGTGGTAAAATGTTAGCCTTGAGCAAAAGAGCTCAAGGACAGTACCTAGGACCTGAGTTCAAGCCCTATGTCTGACAAAAAAAGCAACAAGATCCTACTGTATTCTGAGACAAGACATACCTGAAATGAAACCGCTCCATTGTTGTTATGAATTGGAAAGGATTTCTCTCCTGTTGGCTAAAAAGATACAATAATCAGTTTTAGCATGGTAGTGGCAGAAAAAAGCTCATTATAATAAAAACATTTCAGGGCTGGGAAGGTGGCTCAGTGGTAGAGCACTTGCCTTGCATGCCTGAGGCCCTGGGTTCAATTCCTCAGCACCACATAAGAAAAAAAAAAGCCGGAAGTGGCGCTGTGGCTCAAGTGGTAGAGCACTAGCCTTGAGCTGAAGAGCTGAGGGACAGCGCCCAGACCCAGAGTTCAGGCCCCACGACCGGACCAAAAAAACAAAACAAGACAAAAAACATTTCAAAACACTTATTTTTCTATTTGGAGTTTTCTTTATAGCATTGCTTCATATCCATTCATGCATATAATGTACACTGATCAAACTCACTTCTTCTGTTACTCTACCCATCCTGTCTTTCCTTGTTCTTAAAATTAACTTCAACACATTTCACTGTTCTTTTTCATGTATGTACATAAAATACTGGGCCACATTCACCTCAGTCACTCACTCCACTCACCCTCCCCCATGCTTCTATTCCCAACAGAGCCTTTTACTCTGTTGATATATATTTTTTAATTGTACCAAGGGGTTTCACCATGGCATTTCACATGTGCACATTAATCAGAACAGTCCTCTGTTATTCTCTTTCCTGTTCCCCCAACCCTTCTTCATTTAAATTTCAGCAATCTCTTTTTATATATGTAGGTTTGAACTTGTGCTTGCTAAGCAGAGCTTACTCTACCATTTGAGCCATGCTTCCAGCCTAGCTTTTGGCTAGTTCATTAGAGACAATTTCATAGACTTTTCTAAGCTGGCTCAAACCAAATCCTCAGATCTCCAGAGTAACTAAGACTACAGGTGAGAGCCACAAACATTAGGCCATTTCTGCTATTTCTAACACTACTTCTCTATACAAACTCTTCCCATTCCCTCTGCTAGTCCAGATCCGTGCACTTTACACCCGTGCTATTATGGAGGTCCTTCCTGGCCCCTGACATGTGCTTTTCCAAGGCCACCTGCCTAAGATGGACATCTTGTTTCCAGCCAGTCTGTGCCCTCTGTTGTCTGACCCTGTATCATCTAAGCGTACCCCCCACCACACCTTCACTTCTAATAGGCCTGTACATCATACGTTTCTTCCATCTGATCCTTGTTTAGGCCATTTTTCTTCTCCTTCCTTGTCTTCCTCTTCCCCAGACTCTAAGCTTGCCCCTGGTGACCGCTCCTTCAGATGCTGGTGTGGCTTCCCTTCCCTCACTACCTAACATCTAGCACGTATGTGCTGTGCAATCTAACACTCATTATTTGTGTGTGTGAAAACACAGATCATCAGACATCAAAAGTTAACAACAGGCCGGGTGTTGGTGGGTCACACTTGTAATCCTAGCTACTCTGGAGGCTGAGACCTGAGGATCACGGTTCAAAGCCTGCCCAGGCAGAAAGTCCATGAGACTCTTATCTCCAATAAACCACCAGAAAACTGGAAGTGATGCTGTGGCTCAAGTGGTAGAGCGCTAGCCTTGAGCTGAAGTGGTAAGGGACAGTGCCCAGAATTCAAGCCTTACGACCAGGGGGGGAAAAAATAGTTAACAACGGGCACATATTAAAATGAGTAGGGCAAGGGGCTGGGAAGGTCGCTCAGTAGTAAAGCGCTTGCCATGCATGCTTGAGGCCCTGGGTTATATTCCTCAGCACCCATAAGCCAAAAAAAAAAGCCGGAAGTGGTACTGTGGCTCAAGTGGTAGAGTGCTAGCCTTGAGCTGAAGAGCTGAGGGACAGCGCCCCAGCTCAGAGTTCAGGCCCACGACCGGACCCAAAATAAAATGAGTAGGGCAAGACCTTTTACAAGCTTCCCAAAAGAATGTCTGTTGCAACAAACTGTAAATAAATGAAAACAGTCTTTCACAGCAACAAATACAAAAAGACTAAAAGAAAACATCAGGTTCTCTTAAAACTATAGTGTAAATGTCTGGCATTCCGGATGGCAATGGTGTCTCCTTAAACAGAAGACACTCCTTGTAGATCAGGAAGGCAAGTGCATGTGTACACACACATACATGCATGTACACACATCCATATAAACAAACATGTATGTAATGCATGTGCAGACACACAGGAAAGCTGAGTGCACATGGTAGCTAAGGACCTACCTTTGAATCTACTGTACTTCTTTCAGACTTCATACCATCTACAAACAAGAGATTGAAAAAGTATCACTGTAGGGTTTGTTCATACAGGTACTACAGTATTTTTTTGGTCGATGGAGGGGCTTGAACTCGGGGCCTAGGCACTTTCCCTCAGCTCTTCAGCTCAAGGCCAGTGCTCTACCACTTGAGCCACAGCGCCACTTCCAGTTTTCTGGTGGTTTACTGGATATAAGAGTCTCATGGACTTTCTTTTTTTTTTTTGAATTTAACCTCACAATTTTATTGTCTTCATAACAAAAGTTGGAGCTTAAAACTGGATCACTTGCCCCTTTCTCTTTTTATCTCCACCCAATTCAAAATGTTTGCATCTCTTAATAGCTAGCAATCTCTTAGATCTACAGTTGGACTCAACACATTCAAGTCTCCGCACAATCTTTGTAGTCTTAGCTTTTTTCTGGAAAATTAGCTTAGTCTGACCGCCATAGCCACTCTGCTTCCTGTCATGACGACGCTTTCCCTGGGCATACAGAGAATACTTGCCCTTCTTGTACTGTGTTACTTTGTGAGGTTGGTGCAAGCCACACTTCTTACAAAAAGTGCGGCGGGTTTTAGGAACATTAACCATGATGGCAGGAAGCCTGCAGCAGCGCCAAAAAAAAGTCTCTCATGGACTTTCCTGCCCACGCTGGCTTTGAACCTCTATCCTCAGATCTCAGCCTCCTGAGTAGCTAGGATTACGGTGTGGGCCACTGGTGCCCAGCTACAGTATCATTTTATGAGGCTCCCCACTCAGCTAATACCAAATGATTGAAACAAACTCATCTTGTGGATTTCTACCTCATCAGGTCCAAATTGTAATTCTTGAGCTGTAAAGCAGCAAACTTCAGTTTGCAAAGTGTTAGATGACAAATGTTATCAAGCCAGTGATAACATGACAGGGAGCTCACTGCTGAATAAACTGGTATATGTTATCACGAGATGTCACATGGAATGCACTTCCTTATTCCTTAAGAAATCATGCTTGAAAACAGGTCATTATTTTAAAAACATGTAATTTATGAGACTTGCTTATACATATGGAAAAATTAACAGCAAATTATATTAATGTACTGTAGGGTCTTACTTTTGGTGGTATTGGGAATTCACGGTTTCCTGCTTGCTATGCAGGCTTTCTACCACTGAGCCACTCCCTAACCCATAATATACACTTTATCCCAGTCCATAACTAGTTTGAATTCAGGGTCTCCTGCTTTCTAGGCTGATGCTCCATTACTTAGGCCATCATCAGCCCTGCTTTTGCTATTTTTTTTTCTTTTATTATTATTTTATTGGGTTAGGGTGAGGGTTAGTGTGAGGGTGAGGGTTAGGGTTAGGCTTAGGGTGAGGGTTTGGGTTAGTGTGAGGGTTAGGTTTAGGGTTAGCATTAGGGTTAGGGTGAGGATAAGGATTAGGGTTAGGGATAGTGTGAAGGTTAGGGTTAGATTTAGGGTGAGAGTGAGGGTGAGGGTGAAGGTGAGGATTAGGGTTCGCTTTTGCTATTTTTTGTTTGCTGTACCAATATGGGGGCTTGAACTCAGGGCTTCACACTCTTGCTTATTAGCTTTTTTGCTCAAGGCTGGTGCTCTACTACTTGAGAGCCACAGTCCCACTTCCAGCTTTTTGGGTGGTTAACTGGAGATCAGAATCTCATGGACTCTTCTGCCTGGGCTGGCTTCAATCTCAGTTCTCGGCCTCCTGAGTAGCTATAATATATAGGCATGAGCCACTGGCTGCACTCATTGGTTATTTTTGAGACAGAGTCTCATAAACATCCCTGACTGGGCTGGCCTAAAATACTTTTGTCTGTCTGTCTGTCTATCTCCCTCCCTCCTCCTCCTTCCCTCAAGGCCTTGATGTTGTTAGGTATGCCCTCTACCACTTTAGCCATTATTACCAGTCATGTAATTTTTTTTTGGGGGGGTCCGGTTGTGGGGCCTGAACTTTGGGCCTGGGCGCTGTCCCTCAGCTCTTCAGCTCAAGGCTAGCACTCTACCAGTTGAGCCACAGCGCCACTTTCGGCTTTTTTCTTTTTGCTTATGTGGTGCTGAGGAATCGAACCCAGGGCCTCAGGCATGCAAGGCAAGCGCTCTACCACTGAGCCACCTTCCCAGCCCCAGCTTTTTTCTTTTTGCTTATGTGGTGCTGAGGAATCGAACCCAGGGCCTCGCATGCAAGGCAAGCGCTGTACCACTGAGCCACCTTCCCGGCCCGATGAGTACATTTCTTATCAAGTATTGTTGCCTCCTCTTTTGTTTCCCCTTACTATCCCTGCCCTCCCATCTCCATGAAACTCTTTATCTCCAATAAACCACCAGAAAACTAGAAGTGGTGCTGTGGCTCAAATGGGAGAGCACTTGCCTTGAGCTGAAGAGCTGAGGGACAGTGCCTAGGCCCAGAGTTTAAGCCCCACAACCACCGAAAAAAATCAAAACAAGTAAAACAAAACAAAAACTGGAAGAAGTGTGGCTCAAATGGTACAGTGCTAACCTTGAGCAAAAAGGCTCAGGGATAGCCTAGGTCCTGAGTTCAAGCCTTACAATTGACCCCCCCCCCCAAAAAAAAAAAAGTCTGGCCAGGTGTGAGTGGCTTACACCTGTAATCTTAGCTATTCAGGGACTGGGAAGGTAGCTCAGTGGTAGAGTCTTGCCTTCCATGCTTGAGGCCCTGGGTTCGATTTCTCAGCACCACATAAGCAGAAAAAGCCGGAAGTAGCGCTGTGGCTCAAGTGGTAGAGCGCTAGCCTTGAGCTGAAGAGCTGAGGGACAGCGCCCATGCCCAGAGTTCAGGCCCCATAACTCACAAAAACAAAAACAAAATCTTAGCTATTCAGGAGGCTGAGATCTAAGGATCAGAGTTCATAGCCAGACTAGGCAGGGAAGTTCCTGAGCCTCATCTCCAAATAACCACCAAAAAGCTGGAAGTAGCCAGGTGCCAATTGCTCACACCTAGCTACCCAGGAAGACTGAGATATGAGGATTGTGGTTTAAAGCCAACCCAGGCAGGAAAGTCTGTGAGACTCTTGTCTCCAATTAACCACCAGAAAACAGGAAGTGATGCTGTGGTTCAAGTGGTAGAGCACTCACCTTGAGCTGAAGAATTCGGGGACAGTGTCCAGGCCCAAAGTTCAAGTCCCAGAAAACAAAACAAAACAAAACTGCAAGTAGAGCTGTAGTTCAAGTGGCAGAGCACTAGCTTTGAGCAAAAGCAGCTCAGAAACAGTGCCTGGGCCCTGAGTTCAAGCACCACGACTGGCGGGAAAAAAAAGTCTGTAAACGTAGAGATGCTGAGGCTGCCAATGCACTTTCACTGAAGTGGCAAGATTCAGTAATGTACCCCAAAATGCTCCAAGAAGACCCCACGATTGGCACTGATGCATACATATACCTTTCATTATAAGTGGTATCTAGATATTAACGTGATTCCAGAAAAAAAGCCCTAACTGACGTCATTTCCCAACAGTGCGACAAGGTCTATTTTTGTTTTTCCCTAAGATACTCTTCTCCAGTATGGCAGGAGGGCAGAGCAGTGTGGCTCGCACACACCTCACTAGCTCACAGCTGGGATCCTGCCCTACAGGTACATTCACTTCCATCTGTATCCGCTCTCAATATGCAAAGTTGAAACCCAATCATCATGCCCAAGCCTTTCTTTTTTGGGGTGGCAGTACTGTACTACCTAGGAAGGTGCTCTACCACTGGGCCATGCTTCTAGCCCTTCCCTTTCTTCACACTAGTTGTTTTTGAGATTAGGGCCTTGCTTCCTGTCTGGGCACCCACCTGGGCCATACCTATCTATTTTAGGCTTCTCAGTCTATTTATCAAGATGACAAGCGTGCAATCATGCCAGCTTCTTTTGTCCAGACTCTCACAGACTTTAATGCCTAGGGCTAACCTGGAACCATTATCCTCTCAATCTTAGCCTCTGGTATGACAGGCATGTGCCACTTTATCCAGCAATGGGCTCAGAAGGGGCCTCAAGAATTTTCTGCCCAGGCTGACCTCAAACTGTGATCCTTCCTTCCCAGCCTCCAAGAAGCTAGGATTACAGGAATGAACTACTGGTGCCTGGCTTATGATCCGATCTATATAAGATCAACTTTTCTCTCAGGTCTACGAACACTGACCTTCACATCCAGGAAGAATATGAGAGATTATTTGGAAAAATACAGGAAGTTACAGACACAATCCAGCAGATGGCACTCTCATCTCGAGAGATGACGGAAGCAAAGTGATCAAAACCAGCGCTGCAGAGGCATTCTGCAGCTGTCTCAAGCCTGGCCTGGCAATCACTGACCCCATGGCCAGGCTCCCCAGGCAAAGGGGCCTTCTGGAACCTCCTCCTCTGTCTCTCACCAATTTATCCCTTCCTTCTTCTAGTTCATTTTTTTCCTGTTCATAAAGGCATGCATATCACGGTGTAAGTGATCCCCATGTACAGATACATACTGCATGGAACACCAGAGAGAGAGACTTAGTGAACGGAAGGGCCGCCATCAACCAGTGGATTTTAAATACATCATTCCTATAAAAAAAAAAGAGAGAGAAAAGAATTAAAAAGAGGAGCCTTCTCTCAAAGGGCACGTATCAGGGCTACTGAAAAGTAGGCACTTAACAGAATCTCAGCAAACTACAAAAGTAATCCTTTTTAAAGAAAGTAGTTTCTGTCACCAGAAAAGGCTGGAGATAGAGTAAAAAGCCCCCCCCCCCACTCTCTCTTGTATACAATGTGATGCTGTGAATCCAGAAATATGCACTGAAGCTTTCAGTCCTGACAAGACAGAAATCTTCCTCCTGGAAACTACCCTGGAAGGCCACATGAGTGACGGTAGACTCCAGTTGCAGGCCAGCGTAGGAGGGCTGAGTGCTAGTATGGAGCAAGGTGGCAGGAAGCATGGGCCCTTGACCCCACCCACACTTTCTCTGAAACACCACTCCCACCCACCAGGTACCAGAGTCAACTGCTGGGCTGCCAGGCATTAACTTCCTCTTCCCATCCCACCTCCTCCTGGGATGAACCCAACAGGACACACAGGCCACTGAGAATGTGAAACCTAGAAAGACCGAGGGAAAGCCACACGGAGCATGTACACACTAGGCATGGACTCTCAGATACTGGCTCTCGGATACCACATTAGTGGTATCTGCAAACCACATCAGTGAGACAAACAAATCCATGGAAATAGACTAGAGAGCTCAGGAGACTTTTTCACACCCAACTAGCTTCACATGAGATCCAGCAGCTAAATTGGTAGGAAAGGATATATTGTTTGGTACCTGCCCTGAGGAAGTATCAGCTTGAAAATACAGAACAAATAAAGTGGGGCCTCTACTCCCTACACACAGGAAGAGGGACTCCAAGTGCATTTCCAATCCAGATATTCAGTACATATTCTCTGTCATCTTGGAGTAGCCAAGGGAAATCAAGAAAGGACTAAATTCAGATAGCTCTGACTCCATTACAATGGAAAACTTTCATTCAACAATGCATACCAACAAACCAACTTAATAATTGGGAGAACAAAATAACTGCAATGCTCAAGACAGACAAGGAATCAAGGTCCAGAATATGCAAGAAACTTGTGCAAAGCAACTAAAAAAAAGCCCGAGAAGTCACAAGAAAATATGCAAAGACTAGAGGAGGCCAGGGCTTAGAATGTGGCCTAGTGGCAGCGTGCCTCCTCCTGTTCCTCAGAGGACAGAGGCCTAGGAGATCTCAGGAGGGGGACAGCGCTCAATGGAGGGGCTGGAATACTGCTCCCATGGAAAGACCTCAATCGCGCTAAACCTCAAGACCTTCTTGCGAAACTGGGAACATTCCCTCAGCAAACTGCTGGAACGCTAGCCAGCCCAACCAACTAACTAGCATGGTGCGCCTGACTACGGTGACTGCCTCCACAATGTATGCTGGCAACTCTCGCCTTTCTTCCAGTCCCAAGGAGCTCTGCGTCTCTGAAATGTGGCCAGCAGCCTTGGAGTCGCGTGCTTTTATGTCACCTCCATTTCCAACCTCACAGAACTGGCTGGAAGACTGGAAAAACCTGGGGAGGGCATCAATCACACCTCGCTGTAGGTAAATGATATGTCAACGGGATCAAAAATCTGACTTACACAAAGCAGGTCAGCCTCATTTAGTCAGAAACGTAAGCCTCCTCTCAATTTTAGATTCGTGAATCAGTGGCAATGACTTCGGCTTCCACTGAGTAGGCACATGGCCGGGAAGCTATGTGAGAGGCATCTTGAGTTTGCATAGCACCCCTACTCAAAGCCCCTGAGGGGGTCACAGACCTAACAACCTAAGACACTGGAGGAAAGGAAGGCAGAACACTGACGGTCCCAGGTGTGAGGCTGAGGAACAAGACACACAGAAAGCTGTGAGGCAGACCGCAAGTCACAAAGTTCACACTTCCGACTTCTCTAACCAAGGTAAAAGGAACATTTTATTTAAAACTCCAAAAGGTTCCTGGCCTGCATTTGGATGACTCTTGCATGGTAATGGCAGTCTGGTGATCAAATGGGGTCATGTGGGGCTTCACATCGTCTGGCAGTGTCACACAATGACCAGTGAGTTCTGGCTAGCAGAGTCCAGCCTGAGGCATGTCCTTTAGGTGACAGAAGTCGCCATTCTCCCCCCTCCAGAAAGGAATGTGGGCGGGCTTCATTATTCTGTAATTCCAATCGGTACATAATACTCTAAAACCACACTGAAACACCATCACCATGTGGCCCACGAACCTTCCACTGCAACAAATACATGCTGTGGTTCTCATATTGTCAGTCTATGGGGAGGGAAAGCGTGGAGCCCATCTATGCAGCTGCTCCACTGAAGAACCAAGCACCGGAAGTCAAAGGCTTAGGGGTTTTAGAACAAAGGCCCAGAGACAGGCAAATGGGCTTTGAAGAGGTTTTCTGAAGGTCTCACATCTGGACAGAGAAATAATCCAGGCAGGCTGTGAGCCCACGCCTGCAGTGCCAGGTGGCTCCCTAAGCTCGCACGCAGGCAGCATCACTGAGCTTGTCAGGACACGCAGCCCTGTAAAGGTACCAACAGCTGACTCTGAGACCGAGACAGCGGGGTCCCTGCCCTGGAAGTACTTTGCTTGCAGATGACCAATGCATTCAGAGTTGCTTCTTAACACAGAACACAAAACATGGGAGCGAGCAAAAAAAACAAAAACAAAAACCCAAGGCAGGTAAAGCCATCCTCCCTGAAGCACACCTGCATGGGACCGCTGTGCCCTGGTGTCTCAGGGAAGGGAAGACGCCCTTCAAAGAGGGAGCAAAGCCGCTTACTGCCGCCTCCCCCCAGTGCAGAGCCCAGCACAAGGTCAACCATGCAAGTCGGAATCCACACTCAAAGAAGTCATTGTTACCTTTGTTTCCGAAGAATGTGAATCCAGATGATCCCAGAAAGGAAGAAGAAAAAGGCCACGGAGATGTATAGCCTGGGGAGGGGGGCCTCCCCAGCAGAGAGGTAGCTGTCAGGGTTCTTCTCCGTGATCTTAATCTGAAACCAACACAAAGTCACCTTCCACTGTGGCGGAATGGCTCCCTCAGCCACTCCACTAGAGGTCAGGACAGTGAGGACAAGCAGTGGACACCACATGGGGACTGCACTGGTTGACATGGAAACATGTCCCAAATGTCTCTAGTCTCTTATTCATATAATCCTCTGCTGAAGTACCTTGCCCACATCTTCTCTTAACGAAGTAGTCATGAATGAAACATTCAATGGTAAAGTGCATGCTTACCATGTGTAATGTAAAGCCCTGGGTTGGATCCCTTCCCACCCCCACCCCCCCAAAAAACAAACAAAAGCCAACAAGGAAACAAAAAACTACTTTTCCTGTATATGTACCAGTCCTGGGGCTTTAAGTCAGGGACCCGGGCACTGTCCCTGAGCATCTTTGCTCAAAGCTAGCACTCTACCACTTAAGCCACAGATCCACTTTTGGCTTCTCTCTCTCTCTCTCTCTCTCTCTCTGTGTCACAGATCCACTTTTGGCTTTTCTCTGTGTGTGTGTGTGTGTGTGTGTGTGTACTTTCCTGTAGCAGGAAAGCCTAGCTTTTGGCTTCTCTCTCTCTCTCTCTCTGTGTGTGTGTGTGTGTGTGTGGTTTATTGGAGATTAGAGTCTCATGGACTTTCCTGCCTGTACTAGCTTTGAATCAGGATCCTCAGCTCTCAGCTTCTGGAATAGCTAGGATTACAGGCATGTGTTTTTTTTTTTTTTTTGGGTCCAGTCGTGGGGCCTGAACTCTGGGCCTGGGCGCTGTTCCTCAGCTCTTCAGCTCAAGGCTAGTGCTCTACCACTTGAGCCACAGCGCCACTTCCGGCATTTTTCTTTTTTTGCTTATGTGGTGCTGAGGAATCGAACCCAGGGCCTCAGGCATGCAAGGCAAGCGCTCTACCACTGAGCCACCTTCCCAGCCCCAGTCATGTAATTTTTTAAAAAGAAAATATCCAGAATTGGCTAGGCTACAAGAAAATGAATAGCACTTTGTATTTCTTTTTCTTTTTTTGGTCGGTCAGGGGTCTTGAACTCTGGGCCTGGGCGCTGGCCATGAGCTCTTTAGCTCAAGGCTAGTGTCCTACCACTTGAGCCACAATACCACGTCTGGTTTTCTGGTGGTAACTGGAGGTAAGAGTCTCATGGGGGCAGGGAAGTCAGTGGTAGAGTGCTTGCCTTGCATGCATGAAGCCCTAGGTTCAATTCCTCAGCACTACATAAGCAGAAAAAGCCAGAAGTGGCTCTGTGACTCAAGTGGTAGAGCGCTAGCCTTGAGCTGAAGAGCTCAGGGACAGCACCCAGGTCCAGAGTTCAGGCCCCATTTGAACCGTAATCCTCAGATCTCAGCCTCCTGAGTAACTAGGATTACAGGCATGAGCCACCAGTGCCCAGCTGCACTTTATATTTGTGATAGGAATATAAATTCACCTAATTCACTCAGGAAGGAATTTCAGAATCAGTGTCAATATTCTCAAAAGTATTCATAGCCTTTGAACCAGAAATTCCAATTCTGGTGACACATCCTATGGGAAGTTCCACAAAAGCAAACATTTCCACATATCATGGACAGCAAACGTGTTTCCTTAGGGGAAAGGGTGAGCAAACGACAGAATGCACTTAACAGGACTTTCAATAGGTATGAGGTATGGTAAATGAACAGGCAAGCACAAAAAATTAAAAGGCATAATTGTAAGTTTTAAAAAGCAAATGTTCTAGGGCTGGGAATGTGGCCTAGTGGTAGAGTGCTTGCCTAGTATGCATGAAGCCCTGGATTAGATTCCTCAGTACCACATACACAGAAAAAGCCGAAGTGGCACTGTAGCTCAAGTGGTAGAGTGCTACCCTTGAGCAAAAGATGCTCAGGGACAGTGCCCAGGCCCTGAGTTCAAGCCCCAGGACTGGCAAAAAAAAAAAAGGCAAATGTTCTAAATGTAAGAAACATGCTTAATAAGGAAACATAAATGACGGCATTCTGACACTGGGAAGATAACTGGGAGAGATAACTGTTCTTCCACATCTTCACATTTCCCGCCTTTCCTGGTTATGTATTTATGATAAGCTCCACAATGAGACAGTGCTAATCACGTTAGATCATGTTTGTTCTCACTGTGAAGGAAACCTTCAACAGAGCAGGCTGGTAAGAATCAAATGTTAGTTTACCCTTAAGTTTTACCTAGTACATTCTGAGTTTGGTCGCCTTTGTTGAACTTAGCCTCCTGGACTTTCTTGTCATTGGTGAGGATAATCTTTGGAAACTGAGTTCCAGCTTCTGGTGGAGATTTGACTTTTACTCTGCATGCAAACACAAGGGAAGGGTGAGTGTTCAAGCAGTGCTTCTGGTCATTCACAGTAAGTACAGCAGGCAGGGGCATCCTGTGAAGCTCTAACTTGCCCCTCCGCCCCCCCCCCCACCATCATCCTTGTGACATCCAACAGTGCAGAGATTCTACGAGCCACATTGTATAAATGCTGAAACTAGGGTGCACAGAAGGTTAAGAACTGGCCTGTGTGCTGCCAATATAGCTAAGTGGCATAGTACTCACCTAGCATGGGACCCTGAGTTCAATCCTCAGTTCTCCACCCTGCTCCCTCAATAAAAGAACTTGCCCAAGGGCTTCCAGCTAGGAAGCAGCTGCATGAAGGTCCTGGCAGTCTTCTAAAGCCAACATGGTGTTGGCGGTTTCCTCTAAGTATCCTTAATGTGCACCATTGGTTGGTGCAAAGGGAAAGGGAACAAGAAGCAGAAACCACTAAGACATTAAAGTGAGGCTAGGGGCTGTGAGAAGGGCTGATATCCATTCTGTCTCCCCCTTCCCCTTGTTAATGCCTTCCACTCCAGCAAGGCCCCGGGCAGTTTGTATGCCTGAGTGTACACATAATCTCAGTGCCAACAGGCAGGCGCTTCTCCCCCTGACTGGGAGACAGCGTCCCTCTTGTCTCTCCCATGGAGCTGGCTGTGAGGAAGGAGCAGATGCCAAAGACAGCAGAGAAGAGGTGAAAAAACACTGGATTCCTAACCTCAGCAAGCTGCGGCAGGCCTGCCCTCACCCCATGGGTCACACCTGGAGCCTCAAGGTGAGGCCTTCTTTCCTTGCTACTCCAGCCAAGCTAGCTCAAGTCCTAACAGATGGAAGAGCCATCAGACCTCATGTTCTCATAGGAGAACACAAGCAATTGTGGACAATGTTTGTATTATTAGACCTATGACTTTTTGTTTTTGTTTTGTTTTGCCAGTCCTGGGGCTTGAACTCAGGGCCTGGGCTCTATCCCTGAGCCTCTCTATGCTCAAGGCTAGCGCTCTACCACTTGAGCTACAGTGCCACTTCGGCTTTTTCTGTGTATGTGGTACTGAGGAATCACACCCAGGGCTTTGTGCATGCTAGGTAAGAACTCTATCACTGAGCCACATTCCCAGCCCCTGTTGTTTTAAAAGAAGCTTCTTCATTATTTCTCCTCTCTCCAGTCAGGCTCATCTTAAATTTGCTTGTTCTGAGCTGTCAATGAGTGGCCTTGAAAGCAAGTGTGAACACACTGTTTCTAGCTTGAAACTGTTTGAAGGTTCCTTCAGAAATTATACGTAAGGGACCATATGATGCCAGGTAGAAATAAGCCAAATTCAAGAACCAAAGTCCCATAATTCATCTCAGTTCCAAAGTTTTAAAAAGACCAAAATGCTAGAAATCCAATAGCTACAACCCTTTTCTTTTTTTCTTTTTTTTTGGGGGGTGGGGGTGGGGGGAGGCCTGGGAATGTTACAAAGTGCTCCATGCATGCTAAGCAGGTGCTCTACCACTGAGCCACACCCTCAGGCCTCCCCAACAGTGTTATGGGGCAGATACTATGGCTATGAGGTAGGTAAGCCAAAGTCCTCAAATCTCACACAGATGTGAAAGGCAGAAGTTGTTATCTGGACCCAAGCCTGTCTTGCCTATCTTTGTTAATGTTTTTTGCTAGTACTGGGCTTGAACTCAGGGCCTTTTCACTCAAGACTGGAACTCTACCACTTAAGCAATACTTCCACTTCTGGCTTTTTGCTGGCTAATTGGAAATAAGTGTTTCCAGGATTTATCTGCCCAAATGGGCTTTGGATCTCAATCTCCCATAGCTAGGACTCCAGGCATGAGTCACTGGTACCCATCTTCTGTTGATGTATTTTCTATCATAACAAACACAGCTTCCTGAGTATGTTATTCTACCTATTAACAGACCACAACCTCTGCTGCCAATGCCCTTTCCTTCTTCCATCTGGTAAAAGCTGAGCTACCAGAAGCTGCATGGGCCAACAATGACCTGGAGTCTTCCCTTCCCTTCCCTAGCACAGTTATGGGTTCTCTTCCCTTCTACCGCTCTCCTTTGCTATGATGATTTTCATTGCTCCTCTGTCTCCCCACTAATTTGCAAATTCCCAGAGGCCTTATCGCTCTCACGGTGTGTCACCTCCAGTACTGAGTTCCAGCAGACACAGTAATGCACTGGCAGATACCCAGTGAATGCAAGTGGGTGACTAAATGCTCCCTAGCTGTATTCTAGAGTCAAAGGAAGAAATTTAGAATTACTTACTCACTTCTGGAGATGTCTAGGATTAGAAGGGCGACAGAGGCAGATTGTTTCCTTAAAATACAGTAGTTTGCATCTTCATCCTGACGAAGAAGAGTCAATTGGGGGTTGGGAATGTGGCTCAGTGGTAGAGTGCTCACCTAGCATGTATGAAACTCTGGGTTTGATTTGTCAGCACCACATAAACAGAAAAGGCCAGAAGTGGCACTGTGGCTCAAGTGGCAGAGCGCTAGCCTTGAATATAGAGAGGCTCAGGGATAGAGCCCAGGTCCTGAGTTCAAGCCCAAGGACTGGGGGGGAAAAAAAAGAGTCAATTATATATTTCATCTTGTTCATTCATACAAGAGCAAGGCAGACAATTGTTGGGACCAAGGTACACAGAGGGACTGGAAAATGCGTAGCCATCAAAGCAGCCATCACGCAGAGGAAGTGGCCCTTCAGGCAAGCCGGGGCTCCACCCAGGGTCCTGGGCTTTCATAAAGTCACTGGGCAGGCTGCCACTAAATACTTACCAAGTAAGAAGAAAAGCCATCATTCTTCGTCCGGTCAAGGCTGAAGCCAATCCCCTAAGGGAGAATGTGACAGGAGAAGTAAACTCCACACCTGTGCAGCCTTTCTTCCTCTTTAGGCCTGCTTTCTTCCCAGTTTCCTTAGACTTTATTTTGTAAGAATGCAATAGCTATAGCCGGGCACTGGTGGCTCACGCCTGTAATCCTAGCTACTAAGGAGGCTGAAATCTGAGGATCTCGGTTCAAAGCCAGCCTGGACAGGAAAGTCTGTGAGACTCTTATCTCCAATAAACCACTAGAAAACCGGAAGTGGCGCTGTAGCTCAAGTGGTAGAGTGCTCGCCTTGAGCTGAAGAGCACAAGGACAGCACCCAAGCCCAGAGTTCAAGCCCCACGACTGACCAAAAAAAAAAATGCAAAAGCTATTCAACTTAGGGCTGGGGGAATGGCTCAGTCATATAGCACTAGCATGATTTGATCCCTAGTACTGTAAGAAAAAAAAGAACTACAACTAAGTGTTAAAATGAATGGATGCTTACTATGCATTTGATCCTCACAAGTTTTAACTCTCCATATTCTGATACTTCACACAGCCAGGTGTCGTGGCTCATACATGTAATCTTACCTATTCTGGTGGCTGAGTTCCAAAGATCATGGTTTGAAACCAGCCTAGACAGGAAAATCCTTGAGACTCATCTCCAAATTAACTACCAAACCCCCCCCCCAAGAAACTCAGAAGTGGAGCTGTGGCTCAAGTGGTAGAGTACTAGCCTTAAGCAAAAAGGCTTAGGGACAGTACCCAGTCTATGAGTTCAAGCCCCAGAACTAGCAAAAAGAAAAGAAAGAAAGAAAGAAAGAAAAAAAAGATGAAGGCTAAGTCTTTGACCTAAACTGCAATAGTAAACACTTCCACCCTTCACCCAATCTCCCAGAGGGGGACTTAGGCTACCTACATCAGGATCCTTGTCTGTGGCTTGTTCAGGCTCATTCACGGAGAGGCTGCTGACATTAACCACCATGTACCCATCTTTGAAGAATCCAAAGGTGTTCAGATGAACTTTATGCCTCACATCGTCCTAAAGAGATTTGTTGTGGTAGAATTAG
This sequence comes from Dipodomys ordii, assembly GCF_000151885.1. Lineage (NCBI taxonomy): Eukaryota > Metazoa > Chordata > Mammalia > Rodentia > Heteromyidae > Dipodomys > Dipodomys ordii. The sequence continues at coordinate 5,879,670 of NW_012267271.1, read as the reverse complement.
CAACATGGAAAAGTTAATTTTGGATTTTAACTTAATCATTCATTGCCTGGAAAACCGCAGTAGTCAGTTTCCATATGCTCATGGTATATACACATATGGCTATAGCACCTTCTCTTTATTCTTCATAAAGTCCTAAAATATCAATAGTAAGCAAAAGAGAACACCCAGCCGGAGCAATGCTCTCCACCACAGGTGTAATGGGAATGGGGCAGACTGCTGCCAGCTAGCACGGGAACCCCAGGCAAGACCAAGCACACTTTAGTCATCAATGCAGCCTCCCTCACAGTACAATGCCTGCTATGCCATGGGCACTCCAAGCTCCTAGAGAATGTGGAAAAAAAGAATGGCCAATGTCATTTCAAGGACACAGCTTCATCAGTGTGTATGTGCCTGCTCCTCCTACTGCAGGATGGAGAGTCCACTTTTTTTTTTTTTGGTCAGTCGAGGGCTTGAATTCGGGGCCTGGGCACTGTCCCTCAGCTCTTCAGCTCAAGGCTAGCACTCCACCACTAGAGCCACAGTACCACTTCTGGTTTTCTGGTGGTTAATTGAAGATGAGAGTCTCACAGAATTTCCTGCCCGTTTGTCTTTGAACCATGATCCTCAGATCTTAGCCTCCTGAGTAGCTAGGATTATAGGAGTAAGCCTCAGCACCAAGCTGGGGAGTCCACTTTCTAAGCTATAATCCTATTTTTTTAAGTTCATTTGTACCTAAAAATGTATGATGGGTTACAGGGAACATATCTCATAAAGAACCACATCCACAGGGTGCTGGTGGCTCACACCTGTAATCCTAGTTACTCAGGAAGCTGAGATCTGAGGATCACAGTTTAAAACCAGCCTGGGCAGGAAATTCCGTGAGTCTCTTATCTCCAATTAACCACCAAAACTGGAAGTGGTACTGTGGCTCAAGTGGTAGAGTGCTTTGCCTTGAGCTGAAGAGCTCAGGCCTTGTTCAAGCCCCATAACTGACAAAAAGAGAGAAAGATAGAAAGAAGAAAGGAAGAAAGGAAGGACTGACTGACCGACCGACCGACCACAGGAACTACAGGTGCTGATGGCTCACTTAGGGGTTAGTCTAGGAAACAAATCTGAGGATTGCAGTTCAAAGCGTGTTGTGTGTTTGCACACGCGCATGCGCATACACATATATCACATCACAGGAACTGGTCAAGTGGAGTTTGAATTTCTCGGCTCCTGGCAAGTCCTAAATCCTGCTGGAACTGCAGAGGTGGGCAGCCTCCCGCCCTGCCTGACTTCCTCAGTATGAGACATCACCACCAAGTCAACACACTCCAGCCCAGGGCAGTGAGGGAACAGCAAACACTTCTAAACCCCCACTCTGCAGGGACACTTGAGGTGATGTGAAAGCACAGGTTCAGATATCTGCCTAAATTGCACCACCTTTGATAAGTGTGCAGCCTCACTGTGTTAGGGGTAACTATTTCCACATCTGGAATCTTCTGGCTGTCAGAGGTAGTGTAATGCAAATGTCAAAAAAGCTGTGAAGTGAGGCTGTCCATCATCTTTGGCAGTAAGGACCTCATAGCCCACCTTCCTGGAAGCTGCAACGCACTTCATGGCCACTAGGGCTGTCTTTGCCAGCCCCCTCCCCCACCAGAGCAGCACAGCCGCCCACAGTGCAACACCCTCACCCCCACCCCCGTTTGCCTCCCACAACTGCTGAAAATCCAAGGCTCTGGGACCAAGTTCCTGCAGGGCTTCAGGGCAGCCTTGCTGGCCCTCACTTACCTCATTTCAACCTCTTTTCCTTGTGCTGACCCCTGGGAACTTCCCTTACTTTCTTAGGTGCTAGGCTATACATTGAAAGTAGGGTTGCTAGACTTGAACTTCTCAGAGGATGGATGAAGGCCCTAGAAGTAAGCCTGCACTCCGACAGAAAACAAGGACACAACAGTCATTTGCTGCTAGGGCTGGGAAGGTGGCTCAGTGGTAGAGTGCTTGACTTGCATGCATGAGGCCCTGGGTTCCATTCCTCAGCACCACATAAGCAGAAAAAGCCGGAGGTGGGGCTGAAGCTCAAATGGTAGAGCTAGTCTACAGCTGAAGAGCTGAGGGACAGTGCCCAGGCCTAGAGTTCAGGCCCCATGACTGACAAAAAAAAAAAAAAAAATCATCTGCTGGACAAAGATGGAACAGCTAAATGGAAAACAATAGAACAGGAAGGCTCCTCCTACCCTGCCTTCTGAGAGAAAAATGACAATTTCCACATTTTTTTCCAAGGACAGTGTACTTTTTTTTTTTTTCCGGTCGTGGGGCCTGAACTCTGGGCCTGGGCACTGTCCCTCAGCTCTTCAGCTCAAAGATAGCACTCTACCACTTGAGCCACAGAGCCACTTCCGGCTTTTTTCTTTTTGCTTATATGGTGCTGAGGAATCGAACCCAGGGCCTCAGGCATGCAAGGCAAGCGCTCTACCACTGAGCCACCTTCCCAGCCCGACAGTGTACTTCTACTACCATCCTGATGCAAGGAAAGGAATTCAACTGCACACAGCGCAGGCATGCTTGGCACACTCCAACTGCACACAGCGCAGGCATGCTTGGCACACTCCAACTGCACTCTGGCAGAGAGCCCCGGCTAAGCAGAACAGGGCAACAGAGAGGGAAAGAATGACGACCAGACACAAGCCCTGGCACCTGCAACCACAGGCATGAGCTGCATGGCAAATCAAGCTGCACTAGCATGCATTGCTGCAGGCACAGGGCTGGGAGGTAGGATGACCGGGGTCAGGACAACTCCCTAGACAAAGAGGCCTTGCAGGCGCTGGAAGAAGGCTGGGCTCAGTGGGCTTCTGGAGGCTCTTGATGACCATTCCTGTGGGCACCGTGTATTTACATTTGGAAACACATGGAGTTGTATACTTACAATGAATGATTTTCAGTTACTTTTCAACAAAATGGAAGTTTTAAGACTATGCTTCTAATCTGTGAAGCACACAGGTACTTTGTAAAATGGAGATTTGGTAAGCACTTCTCAGACTCACTGGGGTGCAATGTATGTAAGGAGTTACTCTGCTGTTTGGTGTGGTTTTGCGGTGGTGGACGGCACTCAGAGCCCGTGTTCCACCCCATCTCAGTTGCTTTTCACAGAAACATTTAGCCCTCTACTATTTCTCGTGGCTTCTTGTCATTTCATTTGATGACACTGTGCTATTAAAAACAGGGCTTTGCTCATTTTAGAGTCTAGTTTTTTGTACTCTCTAAACATTGCACTATATAGCAGGAGCTTTCCCAGTGATTTCTAAACCTCACTCAGTCCCATGGCTGGGATGAAAGTCAGGAGCAAAATGACAACCCACGGCTAAAGCGTGTAATAGGAAAGCTGGGATTGGTGGTCAGTCAGGCCAGCTGATCCATACTGTCATTTACCAAAGTGTTCTCTAAGGCTTACACAGTGACACCTGTTTCAAAAACAAAACCAAGCCAGGTGCTGTGGTTCACACCTGTAATCCCAGCTCTTCAGAAGGCTGAGATTTGAGGATCATGGATGGAAGCCATTCCAGACAGGGAAGTCTCTGAGACTCTCATTTCCATTAAACTACCAAAAAAAAAAAAAAAAAAAAGCCAACAGTTGTGGCTCAAGTGACAGAGTGCTAGCTTTGAGCAAAAGAAGCTAAGGAAGGGCTAGTGCACCAAGTTCAAGCTCCAGGACCAGCACAAAATAAAACAAAAAACAAAAACTCCACCAGGTGTATTGCACTTAATTCTAAGTCTTGAAAGAATTTCACTAAACTATAGCAGGTATAATCTGTTATACTCTTCTGTATTTTCTGAGTTACTAACAATGCTTGTGGATTATACTGACATATAATCAGAGGAAAATCAAGTGGGATTTGCCAGTAATATCTGGAGGACACTCACCTATGCTAACATCACATTTATCACCACATCTAAGGCCCACATAAGTAAGAGACCTGTAAACTGCCAGGCACACGGATCATAGACAAACAGGAATTCCCAGACCACAGGCCATCAATGCAGAAGGATGCACATTCAAACCACTCTAGCTCAGCGGGAGTGCTGGCCTACACCCTCATTCTTCAGCAATACAAATAAAAAGGAACAGTCATCCCACTTTATTCTACTCAATTCAATATAAATAAACTACTATTTTTTTAGAATGCCACCAAGGGCTGAGGCCCAAGAAGCGAAAACACTGTCCCAGAGGGAAACAGTCCTTTTGCCGTGAGAAGCGGGCATCTGGGCACACTGCACAGGCGTGGTCGCTAAGCCAGCAGCTGGAGATGGGGTGGCACGGGGAAGTGGCATCCTCAGTGCTCCATCTCCTTCCCCTCCGCTGCGCCCTGCAGAGAAAGCAGTGTGGGTTCCTGACAGCACAGGGAGGAAGGAGAAGCACACAAGCAAGGGGGATCTGCAAGGGGATGGCAGGGTGGGGAAGACAATTCCAGACCCAGCAATGCAGACTTCTCCAACATTTTCAAGCCCCACTGGGGCCTGCCCACATGCAATGACAGCCGTGAGGTTCGTTTACATGCCTAGTTCCTGCACTCAGCATGGAGGCAGGTATCATTCTGTCGTTTTATAGACCAGGAACCAGGTTCAGGGAGGTAAAAGGAGCTTAAAACCATAGCAGGTAGCAGAAGTGGTACCACTTAAGTGCAAAATCCTGCTTTGAACTTCTGCTTTCTACAACCAAATAAATAGTATATCTTTTGTTTTGAACTTGAAGTAGAAGCCATCAACCCCTGGCAGATTTTTCTCTGTCTGTACATCTGTCTCCCTGACCCCACACTCAGCTAACAGACATCCTGTCACTTCCTCTACAAGGCTCCAGCATATATTTCTGATAAGGGTTTTAAAAATCATAACAGCACAGTAAGCTGCTTATCAAGTAGAATGAGCCAGCCAGCCCACTAAGGAGAAATCAAGGTCAAACAAACAGGATATCAGAGTACCGGACTGACAAGAATCAGCCTGAAAATCTCTAATGGCCAGTCTTCACTGTCGCTGGCATGTGTGACAGAGGCCCTGGGTTCAATTCTTGGCACTGCAACTTAATAAATAAAACAAACACAGTACAGTTCCTAGAAATATATTTATAGGGTTGAAAGTAGATGCATTGATTTTTCTGGGCTCTTCTGAAAGCAGGGAGAACACTGCTGGCCCTAACACAATTAAAATCTTACAAGATTTAACTGAAACAAATGAGCAATTGTCAATTACAAAAATGAGAGAAAATTAACCACCAGAATATTCTGTATTATTTCAAATTATTCTGAAAAGTTTGTACTTATTTTCAATGGACTATTTTTAAAGTTGAAACACATTTCAAAAGCTAAGCATGAGCCAGGCACCAGTGACTCATGCCTGTAATCCTGGCTACTTAGGAGGCTGAAACCTGAGGATCACAGTTCAAAGCCAGCTTAGGCAGGAAAGTTCATGAGACTCATTTCCAATTAGCCACCAGAAAACTGGAAGGGGCACTGTGGCTCAAGTGGTAGAGCCCTCGTCTTGAGTTGAAGAGCTGAGGGACAGTGCCCTAGCCCAGAATTCAAGCCCCACGACTGACCAGAAAAAAAAAGCTGAGCATGATATTAACCCCCCTCTAGTTCTAGCACTCAGGAAGCAGAGTTTGGAGGATCATGAGGTTAATACCAGCCTGAGCTGCATAGCAAGACCTTATTTGAAAAATAAGAACAACAAAAATAAAGCTGAATATTCTAACTCATACCAGTAAAGCTAGATACTCAGAAGGATCTCGGTCTAAGGCCAGCCCTGGACAGAAACTTGAGACCCTATCCAAAAAATAAAGCACAAAGAGGCTTTAGGACATAGCTTAAGGGGAAGAACATCTGCTCGGTAGGCTTGAGGCCATGAGTTCAAACCTCAGTACCACCAAAAAAACAATTATTCTTTCGGGCTACCAAATTTTTATTTATTTTTTTTGCCCGTCCCAGTGCATGAACTTGGGGCCTGGGCAGTCCTTGAGCCTCTTTATGCTCAAAGCTACTGTTCTACCACTTGAGCCATAGCACCATATCTGGCTTTTTCTTAGTAGCTTATTTGAGATAAGAGTCTCACAGCTTTCTTGCCTCAGCTGGCTTTAAACTGTGATCCTCAGATCTCAGTCTCCTGAGTAGCTAGAATGATAAGCTTGAGTCACCAGCACCTGGCCAAAATTCTTTTTTTTTTTGTTTGTTTCTAGTCCTGGGGCTTGAACTCAGGGCCTAGGTACTGTCCCTGAGCTGCTTTTGCACAAGGCTAGCACTCTACCACTTGAGCCACAGCGCCACTTCCGGCTTTATCTGTTTATGTGGTACTGAGGAATTGAACTCAGGGCTTCATGCATGCTAGGCAAGCACTGTACCACTAAGCCACATTTCCAGTCCCGGCCAAAATTCTTAATAACAATGTTAAGAATTAAATGTTATATTACAAAAAAAAAAAACAAAGGCAGGTACCCTCCACTATAGCTCAGGTCTTTTTTTTTTTGGGGGGGGGGTCCCGTCATGGGGCCTGAACTCAAGGCCTGGGCACTGTCCCTCAGCTCTTCAGCTCAAGGCTAGCGCTCTACCACTTGAGCCACAGTGCCACTTCCGGCTTTTTTCTTTTTG
>NW_012267271.1:5868200-5872639 GCF_000151885.1 Dipodomys ordii | reverse complement strand
GCTGTGGCTCAAGTGGTAGAGCGCTAGCCTTGAGCTGAAGAGCTGAGGGGCAGCGCCCAGGCTCAGAGTTCAGGCCCACGACCGGACCCAAAATAAAACAAAACAAAAAGAAGCTCAGGGGGGGCTGAGAAGGTGGCTCAGTGGTAGAATGCTTGCCTTGCATGTATGAGGCCTTGGGTTTGATTCCTCAGCACCACATAAGCAGAAAAAGCTGGAAGTGGCGCTGTGGCTCAAGTGGTAGAGCTCTAGCCTTGAGCTGAAGAACTGCAGGACAGCGCCCAGGCCCAGAGTTCAGGCCCCACGATTGGCAAAAAAAAAAAAAAAGCAGCAGCAGCAGCAGCTCAGGGACAATGCCCAGGCCCCAAGTTCTAGCTCCAGGACTGGCCAAAATAAATAAATAAAATATAAATGTGTGTATTTGTATGTGTGTTTATGATACATACATACACATATAGATACACAGATGGCTATAGATAGGTGGGCAGACTGAACCATGGACCTCCACTATGCTAGATGGGTGCTCTGTCACAAAACTACACTTCAACACAAACTTTTTTTGTGTGTGCCAGTCCTGAGGCTTGAATTCAGCACCAGGCATTGTCCCTGAGCTTTTTTGCTCAAAGCTAGAGCTCAACCACTTGAGCCACAGCTCCACTTACAGCTTTTTTTGGTGCTTAATTGGAGTTGAGAGTCTCACAGACTTTCCTGCCCAGGCTGGCTTTGAATCACAATTCTCAGATCTCAGCCTCCTGAGTACCTAAGATTACAGGTATAACCAATTGTGCCCAGCTTGGCTTTCTCCTTTTATAAACAGGAGCAACTGCTCCTAAGGGAAAAGTGGAAAACACAAATGCATCCCCTTCCCTTATTCTACATGGGCCTACTAAGTCCCCATAGCCCCACTCCTGTGCAACCTGGGTCCACAAGGCAGCATCTTGCCCTCAGGAGACTCACCATCTGAGAGAAGATGAATGAATGGTGTCTGACTTTTACAAATGGTTTGCAAACTAGGCATGGGGGTGCCTGTCTATAATCCCAGAAATTGAGACTGAGACAGGAGGATTGCAAAAAGAGTTAACCAATTAACAAATCTACAAAAAAGCTCCCAAATCTTAGAAAAGCTAAAAAGAACAAACAAATACCTACTTCCCTCCAATCCAGAATTATCCAATGTCTGTGTTACACTTGGTTCAGAGCTATTGGGGGTGGGAGAGAGGCAGAATGCTGGTGATGAAGTGAACATGGGCCAGAGGATGGATCATCCTAGGCCAGGGAAAATAAATAAAAGCTACCACCGATACTATACTTTATATAAATATCACACTGTAATATGTTTCTAAATGTGACTGAATTATGTCATAATGTACACTGACACCTGCTCCTTGTATTTCCAGCAACAGTGTATTCTTTGAAGACTCAGTCTGCATTGATACATCACATGGTCACACAAATGGCAATTCACAAATGGAAAGGGATCCTATAACAAAAATCTGGGCATGATGGTGCATACCTGTAATCTCAGTACTCAAGAGGCTGTGGAACGAAGATCAAGAGTTGGAGGCCAGCCTGGGATTCCTAGCAGGCCCTTATCTCAAAGACCCCAAACACTACTGAATCTAACAGCAAAGCCCATAAGATGAAAGGATAGCCATGTGGAATGTATCTGAATGTATAAGAAAATGTGGCCAGGCGCCTGTGGCTCATGGCTACAATCCTAGCTACTCAGGAGGCTGAGATCTGAGGATTACAATTCAAAGCCAGCCAAGGCAGGAAACTTCTTGAGACTCATCTTCAATAAACCACCAGAAAACAGGAAGTGCCACTGTGGCTCAAGTGGGAGAGCACTCACCTTGAGCTGAAGAGTTCAGGGACAGCACCCAGGCCAAGTTCAAGCCCCATGACCAATAAAAACACCACCAACAACAAAAAAGAAAATGTGTTAGGGGCTAGGAATGTGGCTTAATGGTAGAGTGTTTGCCTAGCATACATAAAGCTCTGGGTTTGATTCCTCAGTACCACATGAACAGAAAAAGCCAGAAGTGGTGCTGTGGCTTGAGGTGTAGAGTGCTAGCCTTCAGCACAGAGAGGCTCAGGGACATTGCCCAGGCCCTGAGCTCAAACCCCAGGACTTGTTTTAAAAAGTGTAAGAAGAAAAACAATTTTAAAAAAATCTACTCAACTGCTAAGGATGTTTTCTAAAAGCTATTATTCAGGGCTGGGAAGGTGGCTCAGTGGTAGAGCCCTTGCCTTGCATGCTCGAGGCCCTGGGTTCAATTCCTCAGCACCACATAAGCAAAAAGAAAAAAGCCAGAAGTGGCACTGTGGCTCAAGTGGTAGAGCGCTAGCCTTGAGCTGAAGAGCTGAGGGACAGCGCCCAGGCCCAGAGTTCAGACCCCACGACCGGACCCAAAAAAAATAAATAAATAAAAATAAAAGCTATTATTCAGAAACACATTCATTCCTAGGAACTGGTGGCTCATGCCTAGAATCCTAGCTACTCAGGAGGCTGAGATCTGAAGGTAGCGGTTCAAAGCCAGCCCGGACAGGAAATTTCGTGAGACTCTTCTCTCCAATAAACCACTCAGAAAACTGGAAGTGGTGCTGTGGCTCAAGTGGTAGAGTGCTAGCCTTGAGCTTAAAAGGTGAGGGACAGCACCCAGGCCCAGAGTCCAAGCCCCATGACTGACCCCCCCCAAAAAAAAAGTAATAAAAGACACATACCACAATCTAGAAATAGTTGTGTTAAAAGCAATCACATCTAAATATGATCAATTGGACCCTGAGTCCAATTACCAACTTAAAGAAAATGTAAAAGAGATGAACGTATTAAACAACAACAGTAGAAACAGGATGTGTGGCCTGGCAATAGATCCTAGGATCTACTGGCATTTAGATCCTAATTTTCTTTAATTAAATTCATTCTTTACCAATGAACATTTGAACCTGATTTGACATTCAAAGATATTCAGGGCTTTCTGTTATAATGGTTTTAATCCTGTTTTTAAAAGGGCCCCATGTGTGCATGTGCGTGTGTCTCTCTCTCTCTCTCTCTCTCTCTCTCCCTCCAGGAACTTGGGCTTGAACTCAAGGTCTGAGCACTTTTTGCTCAAAGATGGCACTCTAACACTTGAGTCACACCTCCACTTCAGGTTTTCGGTAGTTAATTGGAGATAAGAGTCTCACAGATTTATTTGCCCAGACTGGCTCGACACTGAAACCCCAGGACTTAGCCCTGTGAGAAGCTAAGATTACAGACAGGTGTGAGCCAGTGGTACCTGGAACCAGTGGCATGTACTGAAATATTTACAGATGAAATAAGATGCCCTTGATTTGCTCTAAAATAATATGGAAGACAATAACAAATATTGCCAACACTGTGGAGAATGGGAAACACTCCTTAGTTCTGTGGAGAATGGGAAACACTCCTTAGTTGTCAGTGAATGTAAAATGGTTGTCACTTCGGGACAATTTGACAAGTTCTTAAAAAAAAAAATTGGCAATTCCTTTAAAAAGTTATATAAAGGCCAGGCATGGTGCCCACTTGTAATATGAGCTACTTGGGAGACAGAGGTACAAAGATATGTTTCAAGACAAACCCGGGCAAAAGTGCAAGATGACTCTGAGAAAGAAATTAAAGCAAAAAGGGTTGTATGTGTGGCTTAAACCAAGTGGAATTGTGGTTCAAACCACCAAAAAAAGAAGTTAAAACTAATTCTACAATATGGCCCAGGAACTTCATGCCACTCCTACCAAAAGCAATGAAAATACCTATCTCCTAAAAGATCTGCTTGAAGCGGGTGGTGCTGGCTTAGCCCTGTAATCCAAGCTACTCGGAAGGCTGAAATCTGAGGATTGTGGTTTGAAGCCAGCCTAGGCAGAAAAGTCAATGAGATTCTCATCTCCAATTAATCACCAAAAATCCAGAAGTGGAGCTGTAGCTCAAGTGGTAGAGTGCCATTCTTGAGCAGAAAAAGCAAAGGGGCAGCACTGAGACCCTGAGTTCAAACCCCAGAATACACCTCCCCACGTTAAATGTAAATCTAGATTCTATATTCTTTTAACTCTACACAGACAAAACACAGTGTTTCATGATTAATGCAGTATGTTTTTACAAGACAAATTTTGTAAAACTTCTGGGGGTGGGGGGGGGGAAGGTATACCATGAAAATAATGTGTGCTATAATGATGCACTTTCTACTTCTTACCTATTAAACTATTCACCTGAACTAACGACGGTACGTGTCAGCTTTAGAAGACTTTAAACTGAGCTGTAAAGGAAGACTTACACGAACGTTCTAGGCCTAGACAGACGAGAGAAGAAAAAGCAGAGACTCCGAAACACGTTCTTATCAACGGGTTTAAATTCCCAGGGAAGTGTTTCAGACTTCCAAAGCCAGGGCAGGGGAGAGCGGGGAGCAAAGCTGGTGCGGAGGGGGGGG
>NW_012267271.1:5859307-5868010 GCF_000151885.1 Dipodomys ordii | reverse complement strand
CCCCCGGACCACGGCCCGGCCCGGCCTGGACCGCCGGTCCCGGTCCTGTCTGGCCTTACCTTGAGTGCCAGGTGATGGACGCGGCCCAGACCGGGCTCAGCCAGCAACTGCAGAAGCCCCAGCATCGGCAGCAGCCGGAAGCCAGCGGCCAGCCGAGGACGGTGAGAGCCCGAAGGGCCGAGAGGCACCGGGGCGGCCATGTTTGTTCCAGCATCACCAGCTGCTTCCTCTCCCGCCCATTTCCGGGGTTAAACAACAGCATCCGCCGGAAGTGGCGTGAGGGGGCGTGGCCGTGGCTACGGGGGCGCGGTGAGGTGTTCCTCCCGCGCACCGCGGGGTCCGGGCGGGGCACCCTGGTGCTGGCCGCCCGCTCGCTCCGCGCGGACTTTGGTTGAGCCAGGCGAAGGACGCCCAGTGGAGAGGCCCCGGTCGGTGTCCGTCCCCACGGTGGCCGAGCGGGCCCATCCGGAGCCTCACCCGCCGCGCGCTGAGCCCCGAGAGCGGCCCTGGCGCGCGGGGCCTGCACCGAGGCCCGGGCACTGTGGACTTGTCGTAGGTTCCCTCGGTGTTTCGTTTTGCTTTAGTTTTTTATCCCCCGAGGCCCTTCTCACTCAGATCTCGGGCGAAGTAGTTAACAGTAGTAGGATTTTTGAGACCTTTTGTGGCATTTAGTGGAGGAGGTAGGCGTCCATTCTCCCATTTCACAGGTAAGGCAGCTGAGGCCCTGAGGAAATAAGTCCTTCGCTCCCGGCTGAGCGGGGAACCACGTGGAAACCTTTAAACCACTGTGTCACATTGCCTCCTGCTATTCATCCCACCAGCACAGAACTGAATCTTAATGTATTTTGTTATGTTCCAATAATGGGGCTTGAAATCAGGACCTTACAGTCTTGCTTGGCTTTTTCACTCAAGGCAGGCGCTCTGCTACTTGAGCCCACACCTTCACTTCCACCTTTTTGCTGGTTAATTGGAGATGTGAATCTCATGGAATCGTTCTGCCCAGGTGGCTTTGAACCAGTATCCTGAGATCTCAGCCGCCTGAGATCTGAGGTCCTAGGATTTACAGGTGTGAGCCACTAAATGTTGTTTCTGAATATTTTGTTTTCATTCTGTGTGGAACCTCTTCTGCTAGACATAGAACTTACTATGACCTCTTGAATGGAAAAATTCAGTAGAAGACACCTTCCCTCCCCCCATTCTTTATCAAAGAGTCATAGAAGAATATGGTTATTAAAATTGCCAAATAGATTAGCCAGGCTTATTTAGTTTTTAGATTCTTGGTTTTGGCTCTCCACACAAGTAATTTATATTTTCAAGCAAAAGAAAAGAAAGTAAAAGACACCAGGAATCCCAGAACCAAGTGATTACCAGTATACTAATAAGTTTCCTGCAGAATCAGACTCAAACTTTTTTTTTTCATTAGAACCTGGAACTGAAATTAATATGATCTGTTTTAATGGCATGAAAGTATTATTACTCAGGTTAAAAAATTCCACTGGGAAAGTACAGAATGGGATGTCCCCTCTCCCCCCAGGGAGAGTCCAAGGTGTTTTTACTCACATGCCACCTTAATAGTGCTGTTAAATTTATGATTAAAAAAAAAAAGCAGTAAGATTACTCCCACACGCTCAGCAGAGCCAAAGTAGGACACTGAGGTGGGGCCAGAAAGATTGTAGTTTATCTTAAAATGCCTTCCATGATCAGCACTGATTACTACTTGGCAACTAACCTCTTTCTTCCCTAACCTATCTTGGGACATCTGTTTTAAATATGAACTCTTACATGTTTGAACAGAACATTGTCATTTGATCCTTCTACCCCTTTTACAGGTGGAGAAACTGAGAGTGAGAAACTTTAGAATTATCCTAGGAAGATAATAGTTTTATTTACTAAACGATTAAATTTGCCCAGCATACTGTGACGTATACATGATCTCATTTTAACTTTTAGAAATAAGACCTCTATTTTATACAACATTATGTGGTTATTAACTTGTTTTCAAAGACCTTTTTCCATGTGTGTCTTTGCTGGGTTTCTGCTGGGGGCTGAGCCTACCACTTCCATTTTCGCTGATCTGTCTAAATGGTCTCCTAGTGGTACTCCTTGGTGACCGCTGCTACAGGAGGCCATGGATGCGTCTTCTTTGTTCTAAGCATTTAGTGTCTTATTTTTTCTGACCGTGGCCTTCTGTGTACACACATATCCTATATTCCTCTTTTTTTTTTCCCCTTCCCTTTACCATCTTTATTTTTTTGTGTATGTGTGTACCAGTGCCGAGGCTTAAACTCAGGGCTGTACCTTAACTTTCTTTGCTCAAGGCTAGTTCTCTACCACTTGAGCTACCACTCCACTTCTGGCTTTTCGGTGGTTATTTGGAGATAAATGTCTGATGGGCTTTCCTGCCTGGCTGCTTTGAACCTTGATCCTCCTATCCTAGCCTCTTGATAGCTAAGATTACAGGTGTGAGCCACCTGCATCCAGCTAATATGGAATACTTTTTAAACAGTTAAAGTTCAGAGAAAACTGTTCTTTTGGCAACTCTACTTAAGCATGTGATCTCAGAATTTCAAGAAAAGTTTTTGTATAATTATACTGTACAGTAACTGAAATAGATGGTTGATGGGCACCTTTAACTGCGAAAACAAAGACATGTTCTGAGCCTTTGAGGTTTTCTCCTACCAAGTGTATTGTATTTTTCTATTTTCTCCATTTGTGGCTGAATGTATTGATAGAATATAGCATTATTGATAATATTTGGTCTAGGCCAAATATTTGCAAAAGTCTTTTAAGCAACAAATAGGTATTCTTTAGGGTTTTTTTTTCTTTCAATTTTTATTGTTATTATAAAGGTGATGTACAAGCCGGGCGTGGTGGCTCATGCTTATAATCTACTCAGGAGGCTGAGATCTGAGGATCCTGGTTCAAAGCCAGCCTGTGCAGAAAATTCGTGAGATTCTTATCTCCAATTAGCCACCAGAAAACAGAACTGGCGCTGTGGCTCAAGTGGTAGAGCGCTAACCTTGAGTTAAAGAGCTGAGGGACGGTGCCCAAGCCCAGAGTTCAAGCCCCACAATTGACAAAAAGAAAGAAAGAAAAAGAAAGAAAGAAAAGAAAGAAAGGAAGGAAGGAAGGTAGGAAGGTGATGTACCGAGGGGGTATAGTTACATAAATAGTTAAAAAGTACCTTTCTTTTTAAATTTTTTTTCTTGTCAGTTGTAGAGCTTGAACTCAGGGGCCTGAGCACTGTCCCTCAGTTTTTGCATTCAAAGCTAGTACTCTACCACTTTGAGTCACAACGTCACTTCCAGTTTTCTGGTAGTTAATTGGAGATAATAAAAAGTCTCACAGACTTTCCTGCCCCACTGGCTTTGAACCATGATCCTCAGATCTCAGCTTCCTAAATCTCTAGGATTACAGATGTGAGCCACTGGCACCTGGCAAGAGTACATTTCTTTTCATTGCTCTCAAGTTTTTCCTCCTATCCCTACCCATAAATTGCATAGATAATTTTCAACACTTTTTGGGGGTGGCATGGGGGGTGGGTCATGGGGCTTGAACTCCAGGCCTGGGCACTGTCCCTTAGCTCTTCAGCTAGTGCTCTACCATGTGAGCCACAGCGCCACTTCCGTTTTCCAAGTGGTTTATTGGAGATAAGAGTCTCAGGACTGGGGCTGGGAAGGTGGCTCAGTGGTAGAGCGCTTGCCTTGTATGCATGAAGCCCTGGGTTTGATTCCTCAGCACCACATAAGCAGAAAAAGCTGGAAATGGTGCTGTGGCTCAAGTGGTAGAGCGCTAGCCTTGAGCTGAAGAGCTGAGGGACAGCGCCCAGGCCCAGAGTTCAGGCCCCACGACCGGACCCAAAAAAAAAAGTCTCAGGACTTTGCTGCCCCAGCTGGCTTTGAACCTTAATCCTCAGATCTCAGCCTCCTGAGTAGCTAGGATTGCAGGCGTGAGCCACCAGTGCCCAGTTCATTTTCATTCTTGACTTGAAGCACACCATCTCTTCCAGGAGAATGGGTGGTTGTTTTTTTTTTCAAACATTTAGCATTTTTTGGTTTTGGTCATGGGGCTTGAACTCAGGGCCCAGGCACTGACCCTGAGCTCAAGGCTAGCACTCTACCACTATGAGCTACAGCACCACCTGGGTGGTTTTTTTGTTTGTTTTTGTTTTTCTGCTATTCCTGGAGCTTGAACTCAGGGCCTGAGAACTGTCACTGAACTTCTTTTTGCTCAAGGCTAGCACTCTACCACTTGAGCCACAGCACCACTTCTAGCTTTTTCTGTGTATGTGACACTGAGGAATTGAACGCAAGGCTTCATGCATGCTAGGCAAACACTCTACCACAAAGCCACATTCACAGCCTGGTAGGTGGGTTTTCAAGCATATCTTGGAGTCAGGAAGAAGTCTGAATGGGACCTATTGCAGAAAGCCATCCTCTTAGAAAAGTCTGGTCCCAACATGAATAGTACTGACACCTTCAATCCCATCCTTGGGCTTCATAGTCTTCCTCCTCAGTCTGGTGGCACCATATGTGAGCCACTCAGCCACAGACTGTGCAGGTTTTGGTTTTTTTTTTTTTATGATTTTAAGAACATCCTTACAAACCTTCAGGGTAATTGAATAGTTATAAAAACTAGTTGCAGTACACCTGGCACCAGTGGCTCTCACCTGTAATCCTAGCTACTCAGGAGGTTGAGATCTGAGGATCATGGTTCAAAGCCAGCAGGAGCAGAAAAGTCCCCATGTGACTCTTATCTTCAGTTAACCACTCAAAAGCCAGAAATGGTGCTGTGGTTCAAGTGGTAGAGCACTAAACTTGAGCACAAAGAGGCTCAGGAAGAGTGCCCAGACCCTGAGTTCAAGCCCCACACTGACAAAAAAAAGTGACAGTACTAAGATATACTCACTGTGAAGTGCCCAGTTGCACCCTCACCTGACTTCT
This sequence comes from Dipodomys ordii, assembly GCF_000151885.1. Taxonomy (NCBI): domain Eukaryota; kingdom Metazoa; phylum Chordata; class Mammalia; order Rodentia; family Heteromyidae; genus Dipodomys; species Dipodomys ordii. The sequence continues at coordinate 5,863,067 of NW_012267271.1, read as the reverse complement.
TCCATTTGATTGTCTTTTGTGTCCTTAGCACCCTCAGACACCAGCTTGCCAGAGTATGTCTGTAGGTTGAGTGCTAAGGAAATGGGAAAGTTTAAGCTAAAAATAGATGATAGGAATTTTTAAAAATCCAGAGAGGAACTGGAAATGTGGCTTAGTGGTAACATGCTTGCCTCACATGCATGAAGCCCGGGATTCAATTCCTCAGCACCACATACACAGAAAAAAGCTGGAAGTGGCACTGTGGCTCAAGTGGTAGAATGCTGGCCTTGAGCAAAAGACACTCAAGGACAGTGCCCAGGCCCAGAGTTCAAGCCCCAGGATTGGCAAAAAAAAAAAAAAATCAGAAATACCTTATTAATAGACAACCAGTCAACTGTCGTTTAGGCATGGTGGCTCACATTTGTAATCCCAGCTACATTTTAGGTAGAGATAGGAGGATCATTTGAAGCTAGCCTGGGCAAAAATATTAAAAAGACCCTATGTGATATGTGTAACCTCTGCTATGCAGGATGTGGAGATTGCGGTCTAAAGCTAGCCCATGGCAAAAGTGCAAACCCTATCTGAAACATAAATGAAAGCAAGTCAGGCACCAGTCAGTGGTTCATACCTGTAACGTTAGCCACTCGGAAAGCTGAGATCTGGAGGATCATGGTTCGAAGCCAGCTCAGTGTGAAAAGTCCACTAGACTTGGTATAAAAATAAGTAAGTAGGAGCTGGGCAGGTGGCTCAGTGGTAGAGCGCTTGCCTTGCATGCATGAAGCCCTGGGTTCCATTCCACAGCAACACATAAACAGAAAAAGCTGGCAGTGGTGCTGTGGCTCAAGTAGTAGAGTGCTAGCCTTGAGCTCAAGAGCTGAGGGACAGTGCCCAGGACCAGAGTTCAGGCCCCACGACTGACAGCAACCATAAAAGTCACCTATCTGTAGCTGTAATGTATACGTTGAAGTCCCAGGGTTAGATGTTCGCTAATTGCAAGCAAGATTAGAATTGCCAAGAGGCAATATAGTTGTTTGCTTCTAACTACACAAAAACCTATACACGGTTCCTCTTCTGTTTGTCCAGATAGTGTATTTCAGTGCTAATATTTTGCATGTGACCAGATTATTCAGTGACAATATTACTTTGTAAATCAGTGTTACTTAAATATTACTGAGAAGTAAAACATGTCCACAACTGAGACCAATCCGGAGGTCAACCCTCTGGCATTTGCTTGGGGTGAAGAGTTCCCTGGGAAACTGATTCCTAAGTAAGTTCTGCAGTTTACTGGTGGGAATCCCTCCGTTACCATCACACCTTCTACGGGAAATAGAAAGGGATTTATTTAGTTCTTCCTACAAAGGTGTGTGCTGAACTTCGTCATCCTTTCTGCAGACTTTGCTTTCTTTATCTTGAGCCCTGTTCTGGCCATCATTTCAATATGTGCCTTTTCCTAGGCATATCTTTTTTTTTTCCCCAGTTGTGGGGCTTGAACTCTGGGCTTGGGCGCTGTCCCTCAGCTCTTCAGCTCAAGGCTAGTGCTCTACCTCTTGAGCCATAGCACCACTATCTGTTTTTCTTGTGGTTAATTGGAGATAAGAGTCTCCTGGACTTTCCTGCCTGGGCTGGCTTTGAACCGTAAACCTCAGATCTTAGCCTCTTGAGTAGCTAGGATTACAGGCATGAGCCATCGGTGCCCAGCTTCCTGGCCATATCTTTTTTGTCATTTCTAGGAGTTGAACTCAGGGGCCTTGCACGTCTAAGGAGATATTCTCCTATCAAGCCATGTATCCAGTTCTATTTTGTGAATATTATGACTCAAAAATCTTCCCGCTGTCACCAGAACTTAATTGAATTACCCATGTTTTCAGTGAGGTATGATTAACTTAGTTCCATAGGATTCTGCTGTGACAGAACTCTTTTAATGGGTTCCTGTAACTAACAATTTCCTGCTTACTCATCTTAAAAGTTTCATCTTCATGTGGCTTTTTTTTTTTTTTGGTCTCTTCCTCTTCCTCTTCTCTCTTTAAAGCAACAGGGTCTTTCACCTCCTAATTAGCCTATTTTTAGCTGCTCATTCAGTTTTTGAGAAGTCTCCAAGAACTCAATCAAGATTTGATCTTTGTATTTGACTGAAAAATACTTGAAGCTTGACATGGAGGAAAAGTGAGATAGACCACATTTCACTGGCCATTTCCAAACTGTGTGACCTTGTTTAAATTCCCAACCCTCCAACTCACTCTGGCAGTGAATCTGTTGTCTGGGAGGAGCCACTCAGATTGTTAAGTGTCTAGCAATCTGGCCTCAAGAGTTTAGTGGCCCAGCAACTGTAGAACAAAGTATTTTTATTTTTAAATTGTTATTATAAAGATGATATACAGAGGGATTATAGTTACGGAGGTCAGGTAAAGAGTACTTTTTTTTTTTTACATTGTCACCCCTTCCCTTGCTCTCTCCCAGTTTTTCCCTTCCACCCCCACCCACAAGCTGTATTTGTTCACAAACAGACAAAAAGGAAAGAAAGACAGCAACAAAGAAAAAAAACCTTGTTTCCATTTCCTGGAGTTCATTTCAATAAATATTTTACAGGATCAGATGCACATAGGTATTGGGCCTTTGTCAAAACAAAGCATTAAAACACAAAAATGGCCACAGAAATGGGTCGTGGGGTGTCTCCTAACTGAAAACAGGCAGACCAAAACAGTTTGGACAGTTTAATGTATTGTCACTGCCCAATCAAGGAAGGAAGTAGACACAGCTTATCTACAAGGGGTTCCAGGCCTCACCCCTTCATGGAGGTGCATGATAAACAGGCTGAAGGAATGGGGGGGGTCCTCTCAGTGCCCCGTTGAGCTCACCGTCTACTCAGGGTAAGTTCCAGTACTGGCATTTATTAACTGAAAGAGAAGGAAACGCGGAGAAAGCCTAGTGATAGAGAGCAACAGTCCAACTCCAGAAATTCCCCGCGGCTTGTCAGGAGGGACTTCCTGTGGAGCTCTGGGATGTGTGTACACACACATCAGTAGGCAGAGCGCACACGCACGCGAGCCCACACCACCCGCCGTGACACCTGCCGTCTTGGAGGTGGCGCACGCTCCCAGGTCGCCCCGCTAGCCCTGCGGAGGCCGGATTCGAACCGAGCTCGTTCTCCGTGGCCCCAGCCGCTCCCGCGGTGGTAGCGTGAGTTCATGCCTAGGGCCCCTGGCCCAGCTCGAAGGAAAGCCCGGGCCGCAGGTGAGACACCGCGGGTGCGCGCCCTGACTTCCCTCCCCGCGCGCTGGGGCTGCTCGGCCCGCACGGGCCGGGCGGAGGGACGGGAACGACCGCCGGGGACGAGCACTGTGTGCCGCGCTGGACCCGAGCCCCGCGCGGTCCGAAGGTGAGCGCGGGGCCTGAGCGCCCGAGCGCGGACGCTAGTAAGTAGCGGAGGAAGGGCGAAGGGCGGCAGTGGACCCCAGACCCGGGCCCAGCGAGGGCCGGGGGCGGAGCCCGGCCGGGGCGTGCGCGTGCGCGTGCGAGAGCTGTCAGCGCGACCCCGCCCCCCGACGCCCCGCCCCTCCGCCCCTCCTCCCCCAGCTCTCCTGTGAGGGGCGGGAGCGCTGCGGCGGCCGCGGCTTCCTCGGGCCATTTTGCTGTGCGGCGACCGGGAGGAAGACCTTCCGTGGAGACCCAGGGCCAGGAGCCCGAGGAGGCGGCGGTCGCGCGGGCACTGGGCTGTCCGCGGTCGCGGGGTCTCGAGGCGGCGAAGCGATCGCCGGGGACGGGGACCGGAGAGCCGCGCCCG
>NW_012267271.1:5846214-5858807 GCF_000151885.1 Dipodomys ordii | reverse complement strand
CCCGGGGATGGGGAGCCTTGGCGGGCGCCGGGTCCCCGGCCTCGGGCTTTTGGGGTGCCAAGGTCGGGGAGGTGAAGCCTTCTCTCTGGAAGCAGCGGGGACCTGAGGCTGGGGGCGACTCGGTGTGCACTTGTTCGTGGTGGTAACTCCGGTCCCGAACTTGAGGGGCTGCGGCGCCTCACCGGTGAGGACGCAAGTTAGGGGCATCGCGAGGGCGTCCGGAGGAGACAAGGGCGGGAGGAAGGAGGCTGGCGCCGCGGGGTCCTCTGCCCCGGGTGCCGATGGGCCGGCAGCCTGGGGTCCAGGAGCCGCCGCCGCCCCGAGGGCGACCTGGGCGGCCGGGCCGCGCGCACAGCCGCTCTCCTCCGGGAGGAGAGGCGCGAGCTGGGGACCGAGGCGGCCCCGGCCTCCCGGGCTCCGGCCGCAGCCAGGGGTGGTGGGGACGGAGTCTCCATCTCTGCGCCCCGTGGGCCTGGGATGAACCACCAGAGGAGCCCCGAAGCGCGCTGACTGCCGTGCGGAACCGCGTCGGTGGAGGATGTGGACGGAGGGAGCGCGGGGTGGCGGCGGCCACCGGGGAGGAGGCCCAGGCGCCTCGCGTCCAAGTAAAGCCAGGTTAGGGAAATCTGCATCCTCCCTGGTTTGTCTTTTTCCTCTGATTGTTTTTACGTAACCATTTCTTAGAGCCGAAGCAGCTACTGTTATTAATGTTCTTAACGCTACTACTGTTATTCATGCTCAAATCCGGAGGGAAGTGGCACCCTGAAATGGAGATGTTTTATCCACAGCGGTGTAATGGGGTTCTCATTCATCCAGCTCAAACCACACCCACTGATGCGTACACATACCCATTTTGGAAATAAATTATCCTAGAGTTTGAAATGTTTGCACACACTTGGGTGAGACAGAAACCTTCCCCTTGTCAGTGCTGTTTCTTTCCCCTTCTCTTCTACTTCTTTGCGCTCTTTTTAGGTTTCCAGAAGTAGTCTTCATCAAGAGAATAGACATTTTGGCATTTTTCTTCCATTTTTTATCGATCTTTTTCTCCACGTGTTCAAATAGGAGGTTGGAATATGGTTTTTTTTGTTTGCTTGCTTGTCTTTTGTGCCCAATCCTGGGACTTCATTTCAGGTCTGGGGCATTGGCCCTGAGCTTTTTGGCTCATGGCTAGCATTCTACCTCTTGAACTACAGCTCCACTTTTTGTCAGTTAGGTGGAGATAGGAGTCTCCTAAACCTTTCTGCCTGGGCTGGCTTCGAACCACAATCCTCAGATCTCAGTCTCCTGGGTAGCTAGGATTACAGGTGTGAGCTACTCACTGGCAGCCAGCTTTGAAGTTTGGAATTATGGGGGCAGTGAGGGAGTGGGGAGAAACATCCCACAGTATTTTTCTGACTTGAGGAGGAGCTGAGCAGAGGGATAGACATTTCATAATAATGCAAGAGGTTTGTGTAGGTTGTCTGGAAGAAGGTGACCAGGGGAGAGAGCGGCAAGATAGCTCCTGTCCCTGATATGGTTCTCCACATATTTCTTTTGGGAGTGGAGGGGTGGGAAGGAAGGCAAAGATGAGAGGTTGTTGTAAATAAATGGGAACTGGAATTTATGATATGAAACCATGGCTGCCCCAGAATTATTTGCAGAGGTAGTGGATAGAGGAAAGTGAAATGGAATTGGACCTAAATTGGTAATTACGGAAGCTGGGTGGAGGCTATAGGAGTGTTCATGCTGCTAGTCTCTCTACTGTGTCGGACTGAAATTTTCTATAATAAGAGTAAAGTAGCTGGGTGATGGTGGCTTATGCTTGTAATTGCAGCTACTCTGGAGGCTGAGATCTGAAGATCACTGTTCAAAGCCAGCTGGGACAGGGAAGTCCTTGAGACTCATCTCCATTTAACTACCAGAAAACTGGAAGTGGAGCAGTGATTCAAAGTGGTAGAGTGCTAGCCTTGAGCAAAAAAGAACTCAGAGACAGTGCCCAGGCCCCTGCGTTCAAGCCTCACAACAGACCCCCCCCCAAAAAAAAAGAGTAAAGTGGGGGAGTTGAAGGCTTGGCTCAGTTGTTAGAGCACAAACAAATGTATCAGGTCCCAAGTTTGAGGCCTGGTCTCTGACATAAAAACATGTAAAATTAACATAAGGAGTAACTGGAAAATATTAAAGAAAAAGCTGTGAAGTATTTGAATTTATTTAATTTTTCCTGGTCCTGACTCTGTCCCTGAACTCCTTTTTGCTCAAGGCTATCGAGCTACCACTTGAGCCACAGAGCCACTTCCGGCTTTTTCCGTGATTAATTGGAGATAAGAATCTCAGGGACTTTGCCTCCTGGGCTTACTTCAGATCTCAGCCTCCTGAGTAGCTAGGATTCCAGGTATGAGCCACCAGTGCCCGGAGCTTGGCTTTGACTTTTTTTTTGTGCTTGTTAATTTATGAGGAAGGATATATCAGTAGTTCTGTATGGTAAAAAAAAAATATGGCAGTGAAGAGAGGTTTTTGTTTTTGTTTTCAGTGGTACTGGGGCTTGAACTCAGGGCCTCTCATTTGCTAGGTAGGTGTGCTTACTTGAGCCATACCTTCAGTCCTGCTTTTTGCTGCTTACTTTGGAAATGGAACCTAGTAAATTATTCTAACCTGGCTGAGTCACAACCTTCCAGATCTCAGCCTTCTGACTCTCTAGTATTACAGGCCTTCAGCTACTGGTGCCAGTTTATTTGATCTTTTTTAGGTATTTATGGACTTTTGCCTTTGAGTAGCTTATAGTTTACTTCTTTTTTTTGGGGGGGGGGTCCAGTCGAGGGGCCTGAACTCTGGGTCTGGGCCTGTCCCTCAGCTCTTCAGCTCAAGGCTAGCGCTCTACCACTTGAGCCACAGCGCCACTTCCAGCTTTTTTCTTTTTTCTTACATGGTGCTGAGGAATCGAACCCAGGGCCTCAGGCATGGAAGGGAAACGCTCTACCACTGAGCCACCTTCCCAGCCCTAGCTTATAGTTTAATAGCGGGAAAGAAGTGAGCACATTATTCCACTACTAAAGACAGTGCAAAGTTTGAGATTTAAGGTGAAATGCAAAGGCAAATGTGTATTTTCCGTTGCCTATTTATTTTATTAGTGGTCTTCAAGACTGTAAAATCCTCACATATCTAGAACAGTGAAGGATATGAAACTGAAGAACAAGTCTCCATTTCTCTAGTGGTCAGAGGCTTGGACATGTGCAGCGTTGGGCAGCCCTGCGGACAGCTGTGATTGAAGGTCTCTGCAGCGTGGCTTTGGGATTGGGCACATGTGTAATGAGGTAATGATGGTGCCCTAAACCTCACTTGGCAGTGGGGTACTTGTGGATGGAGACAGACTGCTATGATTTGGGTGGCGGAGAGAGAGCTTTGTGTAACAGGTGGACCTTCACAGATGCAACCAGAATTTAAACTGTTTAGTTTAAAACTAAAAACTACCAAGAGTTAACAAAACCACGAGATTTAAACTTGCATTAAAGGCCTGCTTTCCTGCCACATCCTGCTTTGTGGAGGGAGTGAAGCCTTCCCCCTCCTCCTCTTCTTTTAAAATCTCCTTTGTAGGAATAACCTTTCAGACTCTAGAACACTTTTGAGAAATTATGAAATGTCAGAATGTTATCGTGAAAGTACATGAATGAACTCAAAACCCATAATTTGAATTAACTTTATTAAATCCGTTTATGTTTTCTTGGGACTTTCTATTTTTGTAGCAGAGGATTGTAACCGAATAATTATTTTTAAGTGATTAGATTATAACAACATTATTATGTCTCCATGACTATCCATAACATTGCCTTTAATCAATTTTAGAAATTTTGCCTGAACGATAACTTTGTATAAGACTCCAATCTGAGTTGTGGTAAGTCACATTATAGGCACAGAAGAACATCTCCTTATTTCTGAGACAGCATATTAAGTAGGCTTTTTGTTCTTGTTGGACTTTTTGTTTTGTTTTGTTTTTCTTTTATGGTAGCCCTACTCTGGCTTGAACTCCGGGCCTGCATGCTATCCCTTAGCTTTTTCTGCTTAACGCTGGTTCTCTAGTTCCTGAGCCACACTTCCACTTCTGGACCTTTCATGGTTAATTGGAAATGTCTCTCAGGGACTTTCCTGCCTGGTCTGGTTTGGAACCTTGATCCTCAGATCTCAGCCTCCTGAGTAGGTGGGATTATAGGCCTGAGTTACTACCACTTCTAGATTGTAATATCTGAGTCAAAGAAACATGTGTATTTTGTATAATACCAAAGTAGGGTAGGAGTATAGCCTTACTGGTAGAGGCCCAGGATTTGATCCCCAGCATAGGTGGAGAAAAACTAACCAAAATGCATTTATATAAGTATGTTTTTGTTTTTGTTTGGTTTGGTTTGATTTTTCTTTAAAGGTAATGTCAACTCAGGCGCTGTGGCTCACACCTATAATCCTAGCTACTCAGGAGGCTGAGATCTGAGGATCGAGGTTTGAAGCCAGCCTGGGCAGGAAAGCCTATGAGACTGTTTCCACCATTTAACCACAAAAAGCAGAAGTGAAGCTGTGGCTCAAGTGGTAGAGCACTAGCCTTGAGCACATAGAATCTCAGGGACAGTGCCTAGGTCCAGAGTTCATGCCCCAGGGCCAGCAAAGAGTAAAAAATAAAAAAAGTGGCTAGGGGCCAGTGGCTCACGCCTGTCATTCTAGCTACTCAGGAGGCTGAGATCTGAGGATCACAGTTCAAAGCCAGCCAGGGCAGGAAACTCCATTAGACTCTGATCTTCAATAAACCACCCAGAAAACTGGAAGTGCCACTGTGGCTCAAGTGGTAGAGTGCTTGCCTTGAGCTGAAGAGCTGAGAGACAGTGCACGGGCCCAGAGTTCAAGCGCCATAACCAACAACAACAACAAAAAATTAAAATAAAATAAACTTTAAAAACTTAGAAAAGTAATGTCTTAAGAGTCAAGGTAGGGGCTGGGAAGGTGGGTCAGTGGTAGAGCGCTTGCCTTGCAGGCATAGGCCCTGGGTTTGATTCCTCAGCACCACATAAGCAGAAGAAAAGCCAGAAGTGGTGCTGTGGCTCAAGTGGTAGAGTGCTAGCCTTGAGCTGAAGAGCTGAGGGACAGCACCCAGACCCTGAGTTCAGGCCCCACAACTGACAAAACAACAACAACAACAAATAAGTCAAAGAGTCAAGGTAATCATGGTTGAAATTTTGACCTACATCCGAAGAAATGACAAATCAAGAGTTTATTACATTGAATTGTTTTTCTTACCCTTGAAGATGACAGGTGATTAGATGTCATCACTGCTTTTTATTAGCTTGCTTGTTAGTGGGAAGTCTGGATAGCTCCACTGAAGATTTTCACTTTCCTCATGATTCTAGGCTTTGACACTCACAGCTTAGTCAGTGACAGGACTGGCTCTGCTGTCCCCTGGAGATCCCTCTGCCATCTTTTATTTCCTTGCTTTGTGCCAATGAGAAATGAGGTAACCCATCATACAGGAAAGGGAACAGAAAGCCCTGACTTATTACTTAGCACAGTGAGAGATCATCTGTGTGCATCCTGTGTAATATTTTTGTTTTTCACTGATACTTATTTTTTTGGCCAGTCCTGGGGCTTGAACTCCGAGCCTGGGCACTGTCCCTGAGCTTTCTTGCCCAAAGCTAGTGCTCTACCCCTTGAACCACAGCTCCATCTCTATCTTTTTGGTGGTGAAGATAAGAGTGTCACAGACTTTCCTGTCTAGGCTGGCTTTGAACCACTGTCCTTAGATCTCACCCACCTGAGTAGCTAGGATTCTGGGAGTGAGCCACCAGCATCCAGCTTAGCTGTGCCTTTAGTACAATGGCAGCATCTGATACGCAGTGAACTAAGTTGCACATAGTGACTTTGTGCACTCCAAGGGGCAACAGAGGCCCAACTATTCACCAGCTTTCCCAAGAACCATGGTAGCTTCAATAAATATTCAATAAATATTTATTAAGGAATAGTTATTAAGTGAACCAGCACATCTTTTTTTCTCCTTTTGTATTAACATTTGCTTTAAAAAATGTGATGGTAATAATAGCCCCTTTTAAAAAACAGATTTTTGTGTGTGTGTGCATGCCAGTACTGAGGTTTGAACTCAGGGTGTTACCTCTCACTTGGCTCTTTGCTCAAGGCTGGGCCTCTACCACTTGAGCCACACTCCACACGCCACTTCCTAAACTTTATTTGTTAGCGTAGTGTCAGGTTCACAACAAGGTCTAGTAGAAGGTATATAGACTTCTCCTTTTCCTCGTATAGTTGCCCCCATACATACACTGTCTAGGTACCTTGTTTTGCTTTGTTTTCTGGTGCTGGGGATGGAATCCTGGGCCTCATTCATGCTAGGCAAGTGCTCTGCCACAGATCTACACTCCCAGCCTCTTTTTTGCCTTTAAAGAAGGGTTTGAAAAATGATTTTTTCTGTGTTATTCATGGTACTTAGTCCTAGCAGGTATACCTATGTTTAGATGAACACACTAGATAGTGTTTAAATTTGAAAGTAGGTAACACTGAAGTATTTGTTTATTGATTTATTTAGCTCAAGGCTGGCACTCTACCACTTGAGCCACAGCTCCACTGATGGCTTTTTTTTTTTTGGGGGGGGGTCCAGCCGTGGGGCCTGAACTCTGGGCCAGGGTGCTGTCCCTCAGCTCTTCAGCTCAAGGCTAGCACTCTACCACTTGAGCCACAGCACCACTTCCAGCTTTTTTCTTTTTGCTTATGTGGTGCTGAGGAATTGAACCGAGGGCCTCAGGCATGCAAGGCAAGCGCTCTACCACTGAGCCACCTTCCCAGCCCCCACTGATGGCTTTTTGCTGGTTCACTGGAAATAAAAATCTCATGGACTTCCCTGTGCAGGCTAACTTTGAACCTCAATACTCACATAATCAGCTTCCTGAAAAGCTAAGATTAAAGGTGTTAGCCACCCATGCCTGGCTGCACTGATGCTTTTTTCAACTTGAAGTAATTGACTATCAATAAGTCCAGGTTAGTACCAGGAGGATGATTACCTTTGTCAGGAACCATAACCAACAGGTCATAGCTCTTCCACTCTTCCTGACTCTTCACCCTTAAGAGATTTCTGCTCATGATAAACACAGCATGAGCAGCAGGAAGCTAGTGTTCCCTCATGGACTGGTACATTGGTGGGCAGGCAGGAGGGGACCTCAGTAGAAGGCCTGAACTGCAGTTCATTCTGCCACTCCGTTCCTGCAAGCTTCACACCCAGTTTCTTTGACTAGCAGCTCTTAAGCAAAACAGAACCTGGGCAGCGTGGTGGTTTTGTGGTTCACATTTACATATCAGCATTTTGCCTTCACTTCATACATTACCTGTGATGCTGGAATGTTTATAAATGGTGTTTTGATAGGTAGAAGAGGGATTTAAGTACCATACAGGAGTTCTGTAAGAGCCATGGCTGACTGGCCACCCTGTTGTTCATGATTTACGTCGTGACACATGGAAGGTGCCTCTGTGAAGGGCCGTTCCAAGCGTCAGCCATTTCCTTGCTGAGCTAATACCGGGTTTCCTGTGAGCCTCCCTCCCACCCCCTTCATCACCACCACCCATGTTTCAAAAGCAGACTTCATTTTGACACTTAAAAACTGCGTGCTACCCAAAATCCGTGCATACCCTGGGGAATTAATCTAATGAGATTTTAGAAGGTGGGTGTGAATTCTTCTGGAATTAGTGTTTATAAGGAAATATTTGTTTCCTGTTTCAGTAATGTGCACTTTTACTAGCTTGTAGTAGTGTGTCAAGTGGGAAGAAAGAAAGAAAGAGAAAGAAAGAAAGGAAGGAAGAAAGGAAGGAAAGGAAGAAAGTTTAGGACTGGCACTGCTAGCTACTCACAAGACTGGGATGTGAGATTCCAGCCCAGACAGGAAAGTCTGTGAGACTTTTATCTCCAGTTAACCATCAAAAAGCTGGAAGTAGAGGTGTGACTCAAGTAGTAAAGCACCAACTTTGAGTAAAAAAAAGCTAAGGGACAGTGCTCAAGCCCTGAGTTCATGCTTTAGTAGTGGAATGAGAAAAATATTAAGCCCAGTGCTGGTAGCTCATGCCTGTAATCCTGGCAACAGTTGAGGCTGAGATCTGAGGATCATGGTTTGAAGCCAGCCCAGACAGGAAAGTTGGTGAGACTCTTATCTCCAATTAACCACCAGAAAACCAGAAGTGGGGCTGTGGCTCAAAGTGGTAGAGCACAAGCCTTGATCAGAAAAGCTCAGGAACAGCACCGAGTCCCTGAGTTCAAAAGAAGAAAAACAATTAAATCATAAGATAACAAATATGTATATTATGTTAGAGAGTAATTTGGTGTAAATGATGTCTTAAAATTATTGTTGTTGCGGGGCTGGGGAGGTGGCTCAGTGGTAGAGCGCTCGCCTTGAGCTGAAGAGCTGAGGGACAGCGCCCAGGCCCAGAGTTCAAGCCCCACGACCGACCAAAAAGAAAAAAAAATTACCCTTGTTATTGTTGCTTGAGACAGGAGTCTCGCAATGTTGTACGGGCTGATCTTAAACTGTGAGGCCCAAGAGGCCCTTCATCCTCAGCCTTCAGAATAACTAGGATTATGGGTGGGTTTTTTAAAATATCATGTCTGTCTTTTCAAAAATGTAAAATTCATTTTTTTAAGGAAAACAAACTTGGCTAAGACTTTGTTCAAGTTTATACCCAGACGACAAAAGAACAGTGACAAGTATCAAGCTGTGTTAGGAGTCAAGATCATCATTTTATATCTTAACTATTTTCAGTTACCTAACATTATCCAAGCAAAGTTGTTTTCCTTTTTTTTTTTTGTCACTCATGGGCTTGAACTCATGATCTGGATGCTGTTCCTGAATTAGCTCCAGCTAAGTGTCTCATGGACTTTCCTGCCAGGGCTGGCTTTGAACCACAATTCTCAGATCTCAGCCTCCTGAATAGCTAGGATTACAGGTGTGAGCCACCTGTGCCTGACAAAGTTATTTTTCTTAAAAAAAAAAATCAATCATAATCCTCTAGTTAGGACCAACTTTTATCTCATAGGTTTCATTCTGTTTGGAAAATTATGTTAAATTTCTATAAAGCTTAAACAACCTCAATTGTTTAATGCAACCCTGTCTCTCCCAACAACAAAAACCTTCTGTTTTCTTGTTGCAAAAGATACACTTTCACAGTTACACTGTAGGATCGTATAAATCATATGGTGTGTATGTGTGTGCATGTGTGTGCATGCGTACACAGGTACTGGGGCTTGAACTCAGGGCCTTGCACTCTCAGAGCTTGGCTTTTTCTTTCAAGGCTGGCACTCTACCACTTAAGTCATGTCTTCCTTGGTTAAATAGAGATTAAGAGTCTCAGGGACTTTCCTGCCTGGGCTGGCTTTGAGCCAGACTCCTCAAATCTGAGTAGCCAGGATTGCAGATGTGAGCCACCAGCACCCAGCTAAAGTTTTGGTTCTCAAGGAACAAGAAAATTGAGTCTTTTTTCTCCTATCTATAACAAAAGAAAGTTTGCCAGCTTTAGAGGAAACTCTTCCCTTGGGGCAGCCAGCAGTGAGAGTGTGTTCCTGAAAGGCAGTAGTAGAGAAGTGTGGGTGCATAGCTTGCTCAACTCATCATTTACCAGTGACCGGCAAGTCCTTGCTCTCTTGACCTGTAAATAACCATGAGGCGCCAATCTTGTCTTCCTCATCACAAGGACTTTGAGGCTATTGGATGAGAGGTGATGGATAAATGCAAACTATTACAATCCTGGGAGGATGACGGAAAAGCCCAGTTCCTCAGGAACAAACTGTCCAGATCTTTTGCAAACTGAGCGATTCACTGTCCTAGACTTGTAGTTTTCACACAAAGCCTTTGTCCTGGGCTCTCAAGTTCTGTGTACATGTTAACAATAAAATATAACAGACTTGGGGCTGGGAAGATAGCTCAGTGATAGAGTGCTTGCCTTGCATGCATGAGGCCCAGGGTTTGATTCTTCAGCACCACATAGGCAGAAAAAGCCAGAAGTGGTACTGTGGCTCAAGTCTTAGAGCGCCGCTAGTCTTGAGCTGAAGAGCTGAGGGACAGCGCCCAGGCCCAGAGTTCAGGCCCCATGACTGACAAAAAAAAAATACGACAGATAATACTAGAAATATGTCTAATGGGCATCACTTGGTGAAGAACCTATATTTCAGGAGACTGTATCAACTATAGTACGTGGGGGGGGGGGTAGAGATTCCTGTGTTTGGGAAAGTCAATGGATCCCACAGGTATATATAATATAAAACCTATTTCTGATCATGACTGAATTTTTCAATTAAAATTTTACTTATACTTAAAAATAAAGTTACCTAGCCAGGCACCAGTTGGCTAATGCCTGTAATCCTAGCTACACAGGAGGCTGAGATCTGAGGATCGAGGTTCAAAGCCAGCCCAGACAGGAAAGTCTATGAGACTCTTATCTCCAGTTAACCACCAGAAAAATGGGAAGTGGCACTGTGGCTCTAGTGGTAGAGCACTAGTTTGTTTTTGGGTTTTCTTTTGGGTGTGTGTGTGTGTGTCGGTCGTGGGTCTTGAACTCTGGGCCTGGGCACTGCCCCTGAGCTCTTTAGTTCAAGGCTAGCACTCTACCACTTGAGCCACAGTGCCACTTCTGGCTTTTGCTGTTTATGTGGTGCTGAGGAATTGAACCCAAAGCCTCATGCATGTGAGGCAAGCACTCTACCACTGAGCCACCCTCCCAGCCTATAGAACACTAGTCTTGAGCAGAAGAGCTCATGGATAGTGCTCAGGCCCAGAGTTCAACTCCCCACACAGACAAAAAAAAAAAAAAAAGTTATCTATTTGTATTATTCAGTTTTCTTTTTCTTTTTTTTGGTCCGGTTGTGGGGCCTGAACTCTGGGCCTGGGCGCTGTCCCTCAGCTCTTCAGCTCAAGGCTAGCGCTCTACCACTTGAGCCACGGCACCACTTCCGGCTTTTTTCTTTTTGCTTATGTGGTGCTGAGGAATCGAACCCAGGGCCTCATGCATGCAAGGCAAGCGCTCTACCACTGAGCCACCTTCCCAGCCCTATTATTCAGTTTTCAAAAGACACTCAGGTATACATGAAAAGTCTCCCTGTTATCCTGAAATAGATTCAATGTGTACTTTTTTCCCCCCAGTTCTAGGGCTTGAACTCAGGGCCTGGGCATTGTCTCTTTTTGCTCAAGGCTAGCACTCTACCACTTAAGCCATAGCACTACTTCCGCCTTTTCTGTTTATATGGTTCGGAGGAGTGGAACCCAGGGCTTCATGTATGCTAGGTAAGCACTCTACCTGGTAAAGATTATTCATGCTCCTTTTTTCCATCCCCTCACTGTGTATTTTTGGAATATCTGTTGAGTATGAGGACTTGGTTCTGGCTGTCAAGGAGCTTACCATGTGGCAGAGCTGCAAAAACAAACAAGAGACTCCAGTTCCAGGCTGCCAAGGAGTAAGGATGTAACTATGGAGACGGAGTGCACTGGGTGGGCTGCAGTGGGGGAGCAGGAAGTTACACAGGCAGAGCAGGAGGGTCATGTGAGGCTGGGGGAACAGTGGGGTCCTGACAGCCTTCCAGGAAGAGGGAGTACACGTTGTGTCCAAAGGCTTGAAAGAATGGGGTCACGGCTCTCCAAGGAGCAGAGGCTGAGATAGGGCTGGAAGAGGAACCTGAACATGCCAGTTCTAGCTAAAAACCGTCGGAGGGCTCAGCTTCACCTCAACTGCAGGTGAAGTAGCCTTGAACTACTGAACGCAGGTGCTTCAGTGCCAGTCTCCATTCCCGTTTTCTCCTTTCTCCTCCCCCACCAATCTGAGTCCATCAATCTTACATCTTTTTTTTTTTTTTTGTCAGTCATGAGGCCTGAACTCTGGACCTGGGCGCTGTCCCTCAGCTCTTCAGCTCAAGACTAGCGCTCTACCACTTGAGCTACAGCACCACTTTCACTTTTTTGGTGGTTAATTGGAGATAAGAGTCTCATGGACTTTGCTGCCCGGGCTGGCTTTGAACGGTGATCCTCAGATCTCAGCTTTCTGAGTAGCTAGGATTATAGGCATGAGCCACTGGCACCCAGCTCTCCACTCCTTTTTTTTTTTTTTTTAATCTAATAGATTTAGTATTTTCAGTTTGCCTTGAGGTGACTCACATGAACTAAATTCACCAAGACTGATGAAGAAACCAGAATGTAAATCTGAAACTTAGAGTGAGATGTAGGAGACTGAATTGGTGTTTGCTGATCTGTACATTCCTTCCTTGTAGGCTAAGCTGCACGGAAAGCTAAAATTCTATATGGAGTTTCTTGGAGAGCATAAAATCAAAATAGAGTTGGATGAATGTAATGGGTGGTGACAGGACACTCTGAGCGCTGCAGGCTCTGGACTGTAGAGGGGGGGAGGGAGGATAGTCACTTTTATGTGTGCTGTGCTATGTAGATGATTCTTTTTCTTTTAACCCATTCTTTCTCCACCTGGAGTGAGGGACGTCTAGTCTTCAGCCGGCCAAATAAGGCCTGTGAAACCATTTAGTCCATGATGAGGCAGACATGTATGCTTTTCATTGGCTGGCCCTGGACACGGCCTGTACTGATAATTTTTTTTTTTTT
>NW_012267271.1:5828902-5844324 GCF_000151885.1 Dipodomys ordii | reverse complement strand
AAAAAAAAAAAAAAAGAAGTAACTGTACTGTGCCATGGCATAAATGAGAAAAATAAAGTGCTCACTGGTGGGAATTCAGTTGTGGGTGGTCACCAGAAATTAATGTCACCCAGGCACCAGCTTACAAGGGTATTGCAGACAGTCTACAAGTGCAAACTGTATTCATTCGACAACTGTCCATGTGCTTATTCTGACATCTACATGTCAGATGAAGTTTAGAATTATTAAAATCACACCTTGTTGACTCGGCTTCCTGTTATACTTGGAATTGTTTAATTTTTCTCTCTATAAGTCACCAAACAAACCCGATTTGGGGAAAATTCTATATTGTACAGGTAATTGGTTCTGTCTTATAAAGATGTCCACCCCAGTAGCTCCTTTCACATGCCCCTTCTACAATTGGTGCTCCAGGCTCCTCCACTGGGTGGTAGAAGGGATTATATCCCTCCCCTGGGACAGATAGATCAGGTGATTTCAGAAGGATGGTGGATATGCTGTACACTTTTATCTTGTGCTTTTGGAAAGCTTGCTCTTAGAACCCAGCTGCCATATTGTCAGGAAGCTAAACAGCACAGATAGAGAGAATGCAGGGAGGAGACAACTGCAGTTTCCTGTGACAGCCACCTTGAGGACTTGCTGGGTACTCATAATCAGCTGACAGCCATAGGAATGTAGGGCTTCCAGATGATTCTAGCCTAAGGTCTTTGAGCCTTCAAGCCTTCCCATTCCAGGCTCAAGCCATCAGTTCCTGTCCAAATTCTTGACTCATAATAAAGTAATTCTCTGAAAATTTTGAATGATTTGTTATACAATAATAGTCCCTGTTGTATAATAACAATATACCCATTGTTATACAACAATTATACAACAGTACTACAATACTAGTACAGAATGGTAATACTAGCCCTGCCCCACAATACTTTTGTGCATCTACTGGAGCTTGAACTCAGGGCCTAGTGCTCTCCCTTAGCTTTTTCCCTCATGGCTGCACTCTTATCAATTAAGCCACAGCTCCATTTCCAGCTTTTTGCTGGTTAATCGGAGATAAGGTTTTCTTAGAATTGTCTATCTGATTGGCTTTGAACTGGGATCCTCAGATCTCAGCCTCTGGAATTGCTGAAATTACAGACATGAGTCACCAGCATAGTCTCCTTCCTTCCTTTTTTATATTGGGCTTTGGTGCTGGGGATAGATAGCAGGACCTTGGACATGCTGTATCCCTGAGCTCCACCTCCTCCAGCCTCTTTTCTCTGTTTGTCAAAGGATATAACCATGTTGTTGATTTTTTCTTTCTATTCTAGTTTAAAGACAAAACACGGGTGTTGTTTTTGCAGTACTGGAAGTTGAACTCAGGGCCTTGTGCTTGCTAGACAGTCATCCACAACCCCAGCCCTGAAGCCACACCCCAGACCTAAGATCATTTTCTTTTTTGAAGAAATTCCTTAAAATATGAAAGTGAAAATTTAAAAGCATTCTAGGGGCTTGTATATTTTCTCTGAAAATGACAGAATAAGCAAAGAAGAAGTTATAACATGAAGACATTAAATCTTAGAGAAAACCGGTGGCTCAAGCCTGTCATCCTAGCTACTCAAGAGGCTGAGATCTGAGGACCACAGTTCAAAACCTGCGTGGGCAGGAAAGTTTATGAGATTCTTATATCCAATAAATTACCAGAAAAACAGGAAGTGGAGCTGAGATTCTTATATCCAATAAATTACCAGAAAAACAGGAAGTGGAACTGTGGCTCAAGTGGTAGACATTACCCTTGAGCCTAAAAGGTAAGGATTGGTGCCTGGGCCCTGAGTTCAAGCCCCAGTACTGGCACATGCAAGCGCGTGCATGCACATGTTTATATATACACACACACACACACGTATACAAAACTTTATAGAAAGAAAGCAAATTCCTTTCTGGCACATGGCTGTATACACTTTGGATACGGGCATTCTCTTTCTTTTCTTTGTAAAATTAGGCATTTTGCATGCTGTCCTAATCACTGGTACCCTCCGAGGAAGGGCACTGCGGCAGCCCCCTTTTGTAGTGAGTGGTTTTGCTACTTTCCCCACCCCCAAGTTTCATTTCCTCATTGTTCAGATACAAGCCACGCTGACCTCCTTCAGAAGCATCCTTCTGAGAAATATCAAATAAAATGCAAAACTTTGTTCTTTGGGACATACTAGGGATTGAACTCAGGGCTTTGAGCTCCAGCCACACCTCCAGTTCTGTGGCTATTTTTAGTTTGCTTTTCAGATAGGGTCTCACACTTTTGCCCAAGCTTGGCCTCAGACTTCAGTTTTATGTCCACTTCCCAAGTAGTTGGGATTATAGGTATACACTACCATACCAGACTCAAATGTAAAAACCTCAGTCTTCACCATGAAAGAGTTACGGCTCTGGGAGTGGGACCTGCAGTATTTAAAGTCGGGTGAATGGATCTAATTCTGACTGTTCTTCCTCATTCTCAGCTCTCCCTCCCTGAGTGAAAGTCCTAGTGAGGTTAGAAGATTTCTACAATTAACAAGTGCATCATCTAGTTATAAGTCTAGAGTTACCCACTGATGGCTCATGCCTGTAATCCTAGCTACTTAGGAGGCTGAGACCTAGGATTGAGGTTGGAAGATAGACAAATTAACCTGTAAAATGCTGGAAGCAAGCTGTGGCTCAAGTGGTAGAGTGTCAGCCTTGAGAAAAAAGGCAACCAAGGGCACAAACTCCTGAGTTCATGCCCAAGTAGTACTGTCACCCCCTCTCGCCCCCCCCCCCCAAATAAAAGTGTACTTGGAGGCAGATTGCTTGGTTCTTACCAGTTACTAAGTGGCTGAGTAATTTTGGACAGGTCATTTAACCTCATCTCCACCTGCAAAATGATAGTAACAGGGTCTGGTTTATCAGGGTGTTGGGACTAGTGGGTTAATGAATGCTTTGTGTCTTATGTCCTGTCTGTGTTCATGTGCCAGTTGCTGACAGTGGTGTGGAACTTGACTTGAATTCCACACCAGGAAGGACTTCAGTGAGTATTTCCGGGTCAGAGCTATAAGGGGGAAATGATGGATGAACTGCCTGTGACCCCAAACCACATGACCTCAAGTTCCTTCTGCTGTAGCTTCCTGACCTGGTCCGAGTTCCAGGGTCAGCTGACATTGAAATTGTCCCAAGAGTCCTGATTCTTTATGAATGAAGATATCAATGACAGAATTTTGTGACTGAACGATGCTTCTAAGGCTGGAAGCAAGCACCAGATTTAGACATTGTATGTTTAGATGCTGAAAGCAGTGCTCATATTGTCAACAGGAGGTTTGGAAATGGCTCAGGGATTCAAAAAGTGACACAGAAGTAGAGCCCATGAGCGCATTCCTCCCTTTGTTGGGGAGTCCATCCATAGATGGAATGACCCGGGTGTGGCTCCATAGGCAAAAATACCCAGCAAAGCTTGACTGAACCAAAACTTTTTGGCTGGGGAACCTGAAAATCTTGTCGTTTACTTTGTTACTTTGGTAGATCAGCATGGCAACAAGGCAGGTAAGAAAGAGCCTTCTAGAAAAACTCCAGCAGTTCTGAGGGGGGGGGGGCGAGGAAGGAGGTAATAGTATTTTTTTTCCCTCTTTGTAGGTTTCTTTGGATGATAAAATGGGAACATTGACTGAGAAACTGGAAGGGACAGGCAGTCAGAGGGAGAAGAAAACCCCGGAGAGAGGTTGCAAGCAGTTGGCTAGGACAAAGTCCCATTTTTGGTAACTTCAAGCAGAGTGATCACTGATCATTTGGTTAGTAAAGAAAGTTTAAAAAAAAAACATAAATTAATTGTACCAACAGGCGAAGGATAGTTTCCATTAACAGTACTGGGCAGGTCTTACCAATCTATAAAAAGATCTGTTTGTTTAAAAGTCAATAATGTTTATGTGATGTTTGGACCCCACCCAGCTCCCATGTTTAGAGAGAGGGGGTGGCCGTTAGAGGATTGCAGATGTAAAGGCTAAAGGTTATATAAATTTTAAGCCAGGCATGGTGAGGAGTACCTGTAATCCCAGCTACTTGGGAGGCTGAGTAAGAACCATTCGAGCCCAGGAGTTCAGAGATAGTCTGGGCAACGTAGCAAGACCTATCTCACAATCAAAGACTATGTATTTTTATTCTTTAGTGTGACATAGATCTTGGTGGCTGGTATAGGCAGCTTCAAGAATATGCTTTCATTCACTGTATACTTAGTTAGCTTTGCATTATGGGCTCATCCTAAGAACTTGGAGATAATAGAGACAAAAGTAAAAATGGAGCTGGGTGCCAGTAGCTCACACTTATAATCCTACTTGCCTAGGAGGCTGAGATCTGAGGATCACTGTTCAAAGCCAGCCAGAGCAAACAAATTCCATGTGACTCTTATCTCCAATTAGCTACCAAAGATTCAGAAGGGAGCTGTGGCTCAAGTGGTAGAATACTAGCTTTGAGCAGAAAAAGCTAAGTGACAGCACCCAGGCCCTGAGTTCAAGCCCAGTACTCACTCCCCCTCCCCCCACCACACACAGTAAAAATAGGGGGTTGGAAGCGTGGCTGTGTTGGATAGAGCTCCAACCAGTGAGTGAAAACATCACGTACAGAGTTCAAGTCCTGGTGTCAGAGAAAAGAGAAAAAAAAGTAAAAATGGTAAAGGATGGAGAAAAGGGAGATAGGATATGTGTGTGCACCAGAGGCTGAGGTCAGGGAAAATAATAAAGCACTAAATGCTTAGAATAAGGAAGACCCCCTCATGGCCTTCTGTAAGCAGCCATCCCCAGGGGGTACCACCACTCGGGACACTTAGACACCTAGATCACCAGATGTGGAACAGGTGACAGACCCCACAGAAACCCAGCAAGGACCCGCACAGGTGTGATAATGTAAGCTGTATCTGACTACTGTACAAGCAGCCAATTAAAGGAGGACATCCCTTCAGTGTTATTTCTATGTTTTGGTAGTTCAGGGATCTTAGGGTTTTGTGCTTTGTAGGCAGGTGCTCTACCACATTTTGCTTTGGTTATTGTTGAGATAAGAGCTAAATCAAGATCCTTCCCTTTACATTTTATTTATTTATTTATTTTACCATAGCTGGAATGACAGTGTCCATCAGCATGCCTGCCTTTTCAGTTGAGAGAAGGTCTCAGGAGAGTTTTGTGTAGGATGGCTCCTCCTGCTATTAGCCTTTTAAGTAGCTAGGACGACAGGCATGTGCTACCATGCCTAGCTTAGAGTTATTTAATATCTGTGAACAAGTGCCCTACATGGCCTGTTTATAAACTCTGGATCTTGAAATGTTTCTAGGAAAACTCTTCATTTTACCACTTGTACTCTGTGGCTTTTCTAGGCTAATAAATTTGGAGCTGGTCAAGATTGCTTTGGGAATAAGTTGTATATGTGCAAGGCTTTTCATTTGCTTCCTTTAGAAATGGATTTTTTTTTTAATGGGCACAAGGGGGCCTGATAACTTTTATTGGTTGTCACAGAAATTAAGAGTAAAAGCAATTGGAGCCCAGTGCAGGTGGCTCATGCCTATAGTCCTAGCTGTTTGCAAGGTTGAGATCCAGAGGATTGTGGTTCAAAGCCAGTCCAGGCATACAGGAGGAGAGACCTTTTTTTTTTTTTTTTGGATCTGGTCGTGGGGCCTGAACTCTGGGCCTGGGCTGGGCGCTGTCCCTCAACTCTTCAGCTCAAGGCTAGCGCTCTACCACTTGAGCCACAGCACCACTTCTGGCTTTATTCTTCTTGCTTATGTGGTGCTGAGGAATCGAACCCAGGGCCTCATGCATGCAAGGCAAACGCTCTACCACTGAGCCACCTTCCCAGCCCCTGCTCTGTGTAGTAGTATAGCCTTAAGTGAAAAAAATAAACTAGAGCTTAAGGCCTTGAGTTTAAGCTTCAGTACTAGCCACAAAAAAAAAAAGAAGAAAAAAAGTCTTGGGTTTGTCTGCTGAACTGAATTTGAACAGCGATCCTGAGCTCTCAGTCTCCTGAGTAGCTAGGATTACAGGCATGAGACACCACCTCCCAGCTGAATTATTCACTTTAAAATGGTTTGTTTTTATGTTGAGCAGAGCAAATCCGTTCTGGCTTTTTTCTTAGTCAGAGGTGGTGAGGGCTAATTGGAGAAACTTCTTTGTCTTGTGAAATCGCAGTGCTGTGTAGGACAAGTCTTCAGCCTCAGGACTCTAGAAAGTGCCTCCTGAGTTCCCACAGTTGCTAGGCTGTCTTTGAAGTCTTTTAATGACCGACTTTATGTTGCTGTTGCTAAACAGGTTGGAAGGGCGAATCCCGTGGCATTTTAAAAATACACCCTCAACATTAAACCAGACTCAAAGAATTAATTAGGAATTGTTCTCCCAGCAGATTTCCACCAAATCAGTTGTTAAGCTATCTACTAAAACCAGTGTTTAGTGGCTTTGCATTTCTCATTACACATGGGCTGACAGAGAAAGAGGAGCGGTGTGTTCACTGTGTGTTCAAGGCCAACCTCATACCTTATGGTAATTATAGCATGCAGCTGAAAATAGCTCTTGGGTTCCTTTAAAAAAAAAAACAACACTGTAGTTAGACAGGCTATAAACATCATTCGGGTTGCCTGTGTTATAAATTCACTTCTGCACACACGTATTATACAAGGCAACCAAGTTAGGTGCCAGAGATAGGAAACAGTTCAACATTGTCCTTCCTTCTGTGGGAGTTAGATTTCTAGAAATCTCTCTGATAATTTTTCATGACCTGAACTTCATCTTTCTGGATAGTTTTATGTTTTATCAGAAGTTCTTTGGAAAAGTAATTAGTAGTTTGACATGAGTTTGCTTGGAAACCTTTTCTTTTCTTTTCTTCCTTTTTTTTTGTTGGTCATGGGGCTTGAACTCTGGGCTGGGCGCTGTCCCTCAGCTCTTCAGCTCAAAGCAAGCACTCTACCACTTGAGCCACTGCGCCACTTCCAGTTTTCTGGCTTTCTTTTCTTTTCAAGGACTTTTCTATCCAGATAAGCCTCAAACTCTGATCCTCCAGATCTGTCTCCTGTGTAGCTAGGATTACAGCTATGAGCCACCAGTGCTCAGCTAAGTTCTTAAAACTTTCAGTTTTAGGTGAAAGGGAAGTAATTCAAATGTGGCAGAAATAATAGTTTTAAAAAGTTATTGTAGCCAGGCACTGGTGGCTCACACCTGTAATCCCAGCTACTCAGGAGGCTGAGATCTGAGGATCTTGATTCAGAGCTAGCCCCAGCAAGAAAGTCTGTGAGACTCTTATCTCCACCAGAAAACCTGAAGTGGCCCTGTGGCTCAAGTGGTAGAATGCCCACCTTGAGCTGAATTGCTGAGGAGTGGTGGCCAGGCCTAGATTTCAAGGCCCATGATTGACCAAAAAAAAAAAAATTTAATGTAGTTATTATATACCCAGGCTCTGGTAGCTCATGTCTTGAACCAACCCTAGCCACTCAGGAAGTACCTGCATACACACACACACACACACACACACACACACACACACACACACGGATTGGGTTCTCAGATAAGCAACATTATCTAGAACAGAGTGAGGGGCGGGGCAGAAAAGCCTGGTCCAGGCAGAGTGAATGAAGCAACAAGGTGGAAAGTACCTGTATGCTCTGTGGATCAGACAGTGAGCAGGCTGAGGGGTTTTCTCCCTCAGCAGTCCCTGCCTTGGCTGGTTAGATGTGCTGATGATAGTTGACAACCAACAAGAATTTCCCTGGGCCTGGGAAGGTGGCTTAGTGGTAGAGTGCTTGCCTAGCATGCATGAAGCCCTGGGTTTGATTCCTCAGTACCACATACACAGAAAAGGCCGGAAGTGGCGCTACGGCTCAAGTAGTAGATTTTGCTAGCCTTGAGCAAAAGAGTTCAAGCCCAGCACTAGCAAAAAAAAAAAAAAAATCCCTCATTAATCACATTAAGAAATGTGATTAAATGTTCTTCTCTTGCCACCAAAGAAGCCAATCACCACAAGAACAGATGTGTGCACCAGAGCACATGCTTGTAATGGGGGGCGGAGTCGCTGTCCTTTAGCTGTTTCACTCAAGGCTGGAACTCTGCCAGTTGAGCCACAGCTCCACTTCCAGCTTTTTGATGGGTAATTGTAGATAAGAGTCTCACTGGATTTCCTGCTCAGGCTGGCTTCAAACTGAGATCCTCAGATCTCATTCAGCTGGAGTAGCTAGGACTACAGGCTTGAGCACCTGTACCCAGCTACCAGGACAGCTTAAAACAGACTATATGAGTTCCTCTCTTTTTATTTTGCTTTGAATTTCTTGAGAGTCTGTGAAGCTGATTCCATGTATGTGGAGATCAAACCAGCACTGTGCCTTTGAGCATTTGTCTAAAACCCTGAGGCTCCCTTGCTGGCAGACTGGCTGCCCTTCCTAAGAACAAAATAAACAACAGAACGGGCAGGGTGGGAGCCGTTGTTCTTTCCAGTTGATCATTGCCAAGTTGGAATTTATGAGACAGATTTTGGTTCCAGATGGATCAGCCGTGATGATCTGTTTGGGAACTTTTATTCGCTGAATTTTGTTAAACATCAGAGCAGTTTACAAAATTAATATTCTAAAATATTTTCTTAACTCATTCCATGAGCGTATCTCTCATCCAGCATCACCATCAAACCCATGAAGACTTTGTATGAGACCAGCCGGCCTGGGCAGAAAGGTCCAGGAGACTCTTGGCTCCAGTTAACCAGCAAAAAGCCGCAAGTGAAGCTGTGGCTCCAGTCTAATACTGGCACACAAAAAAATCATAATCCTGTATGTGTGTAGGGGAGTATATGTCAATTCTGGGCATCAGACCCAGGGCACCGTACTGGGCAAGAGCTCTACCTTAAGCTACATCCCAGCCCCAGATAATTCATAATTCTTAAACAAAAGCTATGCAGCCTTCTTATTTATGAGCATTTCTTATAAAGGATGAGAGGGTCAGCCAGGAAAGTTTTCTTTGAGGAAATCCCAAGCCTTTTCAACCATTTTCAAACAATTGCTTTGTTATCTACTTCCTTTTTAAAAATAAAGAGTGAGAAGAACCCCAGAGATTAAAAAAAAGGAATTTATTCCTTTTTCAAAGTAATGGCAAGCATCCAAATGGAGAGGCAACCAAGCGTGGTGCCTCTAGACAGTGGAATATTACTCAGCAGTGAAATGAGTAGCCAAGCTGAAGGGGAGACATGGAAGAAACCTAAGTTCATGCTGCTAAGGGAAAGAGGCAGGCGTACATAGCAGATGAGTCTTAATGGCACAGCCTTCTGGAAAAGAGAGTGGAGAGTGCAGGGTCCGCAGGGAGGGAGAGAGCACTCAGAGCGGGGCTGTAGGTGGACTCCAGAGGGCTTGGAAGGCGATGAAATGATTCCATATGGTACTGGGCCAGCATCATCTCCCAGGACTCAGAACTGAACAGCACAACGTGACCGGACTTAGGAAGTGATAACGTGTACACGTGTATTGTTTGTGTGTGTGTGTTTTATCATAATATATCTAATGAAAAAAGGAATGTCACGAGATGAAATAAATATGTAGGAACTGGACTTTCAGCTCAATTTTTCCCCTGAGTCCTGGGGCTTGACCTGTGGGCCTGGGAGCTATCCCAGGACTCCTTTTGTTCAAGGCTAGCACTCTACCAATGAGCCACAGTGTCACTTCCGACTTTTTCTTAGGAGGTTATTGGAGATAAGAATCTCACAGACTTTCCTGTCCTGGCTGGCTGTGAACCACAAGCCTCAGATCTCAGCCTCCTGAGTAGTTTGTATTTTATACTTAGAAGAATTTGCTGTTTTCCCCTTACCTTTCTGTTGATTGATTTTTGAGAGAGATTCAAGTCTTGTTGTTCACTCTGGCCCCAAACTCAGCGTTTTAAGTGATTGTCCTGCTCCTCCTCTCAAGTTTCTGGGGCTCAAAGGCACCACCTCCCTCTTACTACCTCCTCTTTTGGAACTGACATTCTCCCTGTAACAGATGGTGTCTCCTTGATACATGATTGCGTGAAGTAGACTCCTTCTCAGGATTCCATTCATGCGTTTAAGTTCTTTACATGTTTTCTTTTGTTGTTGTCATTATTGTTGTTTCTGAGACAGGGTCTAGCCATCTTTGTACTCCAGGCTGGCCTCAAACGTGAGATCCTCCTTCCTTAGCCTCCTGAGTAGCTGAGATTATAGGCATGTACCCACCACCACACTTGATTAAGTTTTTTGCTTTGTTTTTATATTTATTTATTTATTTTGATGGTTTTGGAGCCTAAACCCTGGGCCTGGACGCTGTCCCTCAGCTCTTCAGGTCAAGACTATCAACTCTACCACTTGAGTCACAGCGCCACTTCTGGCTTTTTCTGCTTATGTGGTGCTGAGGAATTGAACCCAGGGCCTCAGGCATGCAAGGGAAGCGCTCTACCATTGAGCCACCTTCCCAGCCTTGTTTTGTTTTTAGAACAGAAAGTATATTTGTATTTTCAGGAATATTAGAAAGTTCAGATTCCATAATGCTGTCAGCTATGATCTCCTCATGCATTTTTAATGTTAAGTAAACAAACCTCACAAGATTCTGTGTGTGTGTTTTGGGTTACTGAACTGAGAGCTGTCTGCATGTCTAGTTATTATCTGCTTTAAAGCTTTCTTGAAGGAAAGCTTCAACTTGACCCTTGTTTTAGTTGCTATCTATAGTATCATTTACTATCATAAGATAATGGGATTTATTTTCTCTACCTCAAATTGCATCAGATAACTACACTGGGCATTTAAAATTTTATGTTTTAAGATTTGCACTAAACTTCGGTGTTTGCATATCCTTATAATTGGGTTCTTTTCACTCTCTCTATTAAAAAAATGCCTCTAGTATACTCACCCACTCAGCTTCTAGTGGATTTTGACTTTGCTAACTACCATAACATACCTCCCAACCCTGGAGAAAAAAACAAAACAGATGCTGGTGCTGGCTCATAGTAACTACTCAGAGAGGCTCAGACGAGGATCACGATTCAAATCAGCCTTAGGCAGGAAAATCTAAGACTATCAGATCCAATTAATCAGTAAAAAACCAGAAGTAGAGCTGTTCATGCTTATGCACACACACACATACACACACACACACACACACACGCAAAGCGGATGAGCCCTTTAACTTCTTTCACAAATGTTTTTCTGCCCTTTTTCATTTCTATTTAGGCTGAAATGACAGACTTTGGAATTGCACTGGGGTTTGAGTTCTTGTGTTATTACTTGTACCTTGCTCTGTGATCTTAAGTCCAAAAATGGGCATAGTGCCAACTCTGGGTTATTAGGAATAAAAAAGGCCTAAGGTTGGTAAAGAAACCAGCACAGTATGTGTAACATATAGTTGACCAAAGCAAGAGCAAGGGTCTTTTTTTTTTAAATTTAATTTTGTTTTATTTGTGAACATACTTTACAGAGGGGTTACAATTGCATGGGCAGGAAAATGCGTACATTTCTTACCAAGCATTGCATCTTCCTCCTTTGTTTACCCTTCAGATCCCTTCCCAGCCTCCCCCCTCCCCCCAAGAGCAAGGGTCTTAAATCATACAGCTTCCATTTTGGTTAAGTGACACACTGGAGCTCTGAGTTCAGATCTCATCTCTTCCTGTTAATAGCTGTGACCTCGAGCAAGTCTGTTAACCTTTCTGTGTCTCATGTTACCCCTGTCAAGTAAGGGGAGATCAATAAAATGTGCCTCACAGGGCGCTTGGAGCAGAGTCTGGAATAGAGTAAAGACACTCACTGGCCATGGGTGCTGTTTGTATGATTCTCCGTGACTTGAAGAGTCTCCACTCACATGCTCAGAGCCAAGATAGATGATCATTGTTTTGAATGATCTTAACTAAATTCTTCCTTTGATGTAAAAAAAACTCTAGCCCAATTTGCCTTTTTTTTTTTTTGCCGAACCTGGATTTGAGCTTGGGGTCTGGGCACTGACCTTGAGTTTCTTTTGCTCAAGGCTAGCACTCTACCACTTGAGCCACAGCTCCACTTCCAGCTTTTTCTGTGTATGTGGTACTAAGGAACCAAACCCAGGGCTTCACGCATGCTAGGCAAGCACTCTACCACTAAGCCACATTCCCAGCCGATAGCCCAATTTATCTCAAAAACAAAATATGATGCATTGAAATCAACCCACAAGCAGCCTTTTCAAAAGCCATAGGCAGTCATATTGACAATGCAAATGATCTGGACTTGGAAGCCCCTCCTGGGCCAATACAATCCCTTGAATTTGCATAGTTCTTTGAGGAATTGCAGAAATAAGGTCACTTCCTGCTCTGGCAGGTCTCTGTGGTCTGGTCAGAAACCCCTGGCCAAGGCCCCAGGAACTCTGTCCTCCAGCTATAACTACCAGCTCTGACTCTCCAGTGCCATGCACTGGCTCATGGACAGGCAGAATGCAAGCGAAAGCTAGTTAGAAAGATAGCTTTTTGTATTACAAGTACAAATGTTAATCATTTTGCTTGGGTTAAACTATCGTTACAATGTTTGTCACTAATAAGAGCTGCTTTGGCCAGGCACTGGTGACTCACATCTGTAATAGTAGCTGCTCAGGAAGCTGAGATCTCAGGATAGTGATTTGAAGCCAGCCAGAGCAGGGAAGTCCAGGAGACTTATTGCCAATTAACTAGCAAAAAAATGAAAGTAGAGCTATGACTCCTACACCAAACCACAGTGCCCAGGCCCTGAGTTCAAGACCTAGTATTATTGGTGCTCTCTGTCTCTGTCTGTCTGTCTCTTTCTCTCTCTCTCCCCCTCTCCTTCTCTACCTGGGTGCACATGGGGACGTAGTATGTAGTTCTTCTGGCCTATTATAAAGTGGAAACTTGGAAGATGGGACAGCATACCAAGTCCATAGCGTTGTAGATACTTTAATTCCTTTCATGGCCCTGAGTGGTCAGGTCTCATGCTGTTTTTCTGGCTTCCCATATTGCTCTTTGTTTTTTGATTTTTTTTTCTTGGTGATAATGTATACATGACATCAAACTTGCCCTTTGATCCCCTCCCCCAGTGTGGTTCGGGGGTGGAACGCAGGGCCCCCAGCACGCAAAAGCACATGCTCTTCCCCTGAGCCGCACTCCCGCCCGGAAGGGTCTCTGTGTGCACACAGGGGCACGTTACCCTCTGTGCTATTTCTGTTTTCACTGATGGAAGGGGGAGGCTCAGTGGAACGAAGTGGCTTCCTGCTACCGGCCAATGGAGCCGAGAGTCGGGGATTCAGCTAGTGTGACCCCAGTGTGACTGGCTGCAGAACCTACCTTCCTGCCCCACCCTGCAGACAGCACTCGGCCTGACCGGCAGCACCCTTGGCTCGTTCACTTACCGGTGCTGGTTTACATCCACACTTGCCCAGAAGAAATCTGTAGCATACAAATAAATAGCAGTGCAGAACGTTGAAATAAGATGAATCAGCTAGAAATAGTTTGCAAGCACAGAACACACAAGCCAAATGCACAGGGATTTCTTTGAAATATTGGTTCATGTTTATGTTGAAAACCTGAGTCGCTCTCAGTTATTACGCAGAACTGGCTGTCCATGCATAATGAATGAGAAGAAAGCACTAGTGTGCTGGACTGGAGGCTTATAATCACTTAGAACAGCCACATTCTTTTGGCAAAAGCTTAGGAGGGCAGCCACATGCTTCAGATTAAATAAAAAACAACAACAAACTTTGTACTTGGGGAGCTTCTAATGGTATCATAAGCTGGCTCTCTACTACTTGAGCCACAACTCCAGCCCTACTTTTGCAAATTTAACATCAGTTACCATCTAGAAGGAGATGATGATACAGTACAGTGAAAGTAGATATTATTTCCATGACAGATGTTTTTTCTTCTCATCCCCTTGGAAGCCTATCAAGTAAGCCATGAATCCAGTTAGGATTTTGTTGAATTGGTAATCAAAAGAAAGTTTATTAAAGAATATTTGAGCTGGGCACTGGTGGCTCATACCTGTCATCCTAGCTACTCAGGAGGCTGAGATCTGAGGAGAACGGTTCAAAGCCAGCCCGGGCAGGAAAATCCATGAGAATCTTATCTCCAATAAACCACTGAGAAAACTGGAAATGGTACTGGGGCTCAAGTGGTAGAGTGCTCACCTTGAGCTGAAGAGCTGAGGGACAGCACCCAGGCCCAGAGTTCAAGCCCCAAGACGGACCAAAAGAAAAAAACAAAAATTTGAGCTGGGAATGTGGCTCAGTGGTAGAGTGCTTGCGTAGCATGCATGAAGTCCTGGTTTCAATTCCTCAGTACCACATACACAGAAAAAGCTGGAAGTGATGTGGCTCCAGTGGTGTAGAGTGCTCACCTTGAGCAAAAGAAGCTCAGGGACAGTGCCTAGGCCCTGAGTTCAAGCCCAGGACTGTCCAAAAATAAAAAGAATATTTTGAGCACGTAGAAAACTGCAGAGTACCCAGGCGCTGGTGGCTCAGGCCTGTAATCCTAGCTACTCAGGTGGCTGAGATCTGAGATCACCGTTCAAAGCCAGCCCAGGCAGGAAAGTCCGTGAGACTCTTATCTCCAATAAACCACTAGAAACCGGAAGTGGCGCTGTGGCTCAAGCGGTAGAGCACTAGCCTTGAGCTGAAGAGCTGAGGGACAGCGCCCAGGCCCAGAGTTCAAGTCCCATGACCAACAACAAAAAAAAAGAAAAGAAAAGAAAAGAAAACTGCAGAGTAATTCTAACACCCTTAAGTTGCCTTGTACTTTTCTTCCTGTCAAAAATGTGATTGTCTTTGTCTAAAGGCCATGGAGTGCCTTACAAACCACAGATATTTATTACTCACAGTTCTGAAAGATGGAGGCCGGTCCAAGACCAAAGACCAGCAGACTCTGTGTCTGGTTTGGAAGGACGAGAAGGGCGCTGCTGTCTGGGTTGGGGCCAGGCTTTGAGGGCAGTCAGGCTGCACTGTCAGGAGCTCTCTCGCCCTTCCCTAAGGCCCATCTCCAGGTTCCTCTGCCTTGGAGAGTAGCTTTGCACTGGTAAAGCCAAGGAGGATGTAAGCCTTCTGTCTGTAGCAGTAATAGATCAAGCCTGGTGCTAGTGGCTCACACCTGTCATCCTAGTTACTCAGGAGGCTGAGATCTGAGGGTCAAGGTTTGAAGCCAGCCTGGGCAGGAAAGTCTGTGAAACTCTTATCTCCAATGAACTACTAGAAAACTGGAAGTGGTGCTTTGGCTTAAAGTGCTAGCCTTGAGCACAAAAGCTCAGAGACAGTGTCCAGACCCTGAATTCAAGCCCAACAAGTGACAAAAAATAAAATAAATAAAAATAGATCAGAACTGCCGGGCGCTGGTGGCTCACGCCTGTAATCCTAGCTACTCAGGAGGCTGAGATCTCAGGATCGCGGTTCAAAGCCAGCCCGGGCAGGAGAGACCGTGAGACTCCTATCTCCAATAAACCACCAGAAAACCGGAAGTGGCGCTGTAGCTCAAGTG
>NW_012267271.1:5747101-5826582 GCF_000151885.1 Dipodomys ordii | reverse complement strand
TGGGAGCTGTCCCTGAGCACTTCAGCTCAAGGCGAGTGCTCTATCACTTGAGCCACAGCGCCACTTCCAGTTTTCTGGTGGTTTATTGGAGATAAGAGTCTCACAGACTTCCTTTGCCCGGGCTGGCTTTGAACCATGATCCTCAGATCTCAGTCTCCTCCGTAGCAAGAATTACAGGCCTGAGCCATCGGCGCCCAGCATGGCATGCTTCCTGTTTTCTAAAGAATGTTTTATATATTTAGGGGGACAGAAAAGGAAGTATATCAGTCAGAGAAATAGTAGTGGCTCAATTCTATTTGTGGTAGAGTTTTCTATTGATTTGTTCATTTTCTTTCATAAATATTTTAATCTACATTTTTTATCTCTGGTTGGAAGAAGCTCAAATGATCTTGTGTCTCTTATCCACCCAATTATAATCTCAGTAATTATGGCATAGTACAGAAGACTATATAAAAATAGTTTGTGTGGAGTGCTCAATACAAAAACAGCAGTAAAATGAGTCCAATGTGGCCTGCTACCCAAAGGAAGCAAAGCGTGTAGTCTGGGACCATTTCCCTCCCCCCAGTTGAGGATTATGCAGTGTGTGTGTGTGTGTGTGTGTGTGTGTGTGTGTGTGTGTGTGTGTGTGTGTGTGTGGTCTGGGACCATTTCCCTCCCCCCAGTTGAGGATTATGCAGTGTGTGTGTGTGTGTGTGTGTGTGTGTGTGTGTGTGTGGTCTGGGACCATTTCCCTCCCCCCAGTTGAGGATTATGCAGTGTGTGTGTGTGTTGGTCTGGGGCTTGAACTGAGGGCCTAGGCACTGTCCCTGAGCTTTTGTGCTCAAGGCTGGCACTCTACCACTTAAGCCATAACTTTGCTTCTGGCTTTTTTGGTGTTTATTTGGAGGTAAGACTTTCCTGCCTGGGCTGACTTTGAACCATGATCCTCAGATCTCAGACTCCTAGAGTAGCTAGGATTACAAGAGTGAGTTACCGGTACCTGACTTGTAAATGTTGTATTACATATATTCTTTTGTCTTTCTTTATAATATTTTGTTACTTCTGAATGTGTCAATCAAGTATTTATTGTTTTTTTTCCTGTTTTTGGACTTTATCCAAGTGGGAGCCAGTGAACCACTGGATTGTTTTGAATATTGTTCTGACTAATTGTGCTGCTGTATACTTGGCCTTAGCCAAAGGCCAAGAAGGATAAATTAAGGGGCTTTACACTTTCATACCTGAAGCTTTTGTTCACCTGCAGCTAGGTGGGCCTGGGTCCTAAAGAGGAAGATGACCAGGGAGACACTAGTCCCAAAGCCAGTGTTTGGCAGGGCTCCAGCAGAGAATGCTTCTCCTCTGCCTCCTCATCCTTGCTCTCTGACTTCAAATTGTTACCAAAGTATTGGTTACATAATGAGTATTTCTCTGGCTGATGAGGCCAAGTACTTTTTCCTTAAATTGTATTCAGGAGCTGGCCAAGTGGCTCAGTAGTAGAGGAGTTTAGTCTCAGCATTGAAATAAGTCATTTCCCTATTGGGATGTATTTTTTAAAATAACTGCTTTGAAGGCATTCTTGTGTGGTAGATACCCAGCCTTTGTTGATTAGATGTGTTACAAATATCATTTCCCTGTTTGCTTAATCTTTTCACTTTCCTTTTGGTATCTTTTCATGAATAGAAGGTTTAATTTTTTTTATCACTTCTCTTCCCCTCCCTTCCTCCCTCCAGTGTCCTCTCCCTCCCTTCCTCATTCCTCCTTTCTCAGGCCCTGTGCTTTGTAGACAAAGTGTTCCACTGCCCAGCTGCCTCCCCAGCCTGCTTCTTCTCCTCATGGCGCCCATTTTTTGGTGTCTTGTTTAAAAGTCATCTTCAAGAAAAATAAATACAATAAAAGGTGGGGAGGGAGGAATGGGGAAAAAAAGAAGTCGTTTCTCTACCCAAAGACCAGAAAGATATTCTCTCTCATGTTGCCTCAGAGAGTTTTAGAATCTTGTCTTTTACATTTAGGTTCTTAATCTGTATGGACTCTATGTTCATATATGATAAGAAAGAGAGGTTTGATGTCATTTTTCTTGCAGTTGATAGACAAGTAGTCCCGGGCCTTCTATTGAACATTCTGTTCTTTCCCCGTTAATCTGTGGTGATGATCATGATGATGACAACAGTGGTGGTGACGATTGGTAATGATGATGATGATGATGATCCTGATGATAATCATGATGATGATGGTAGCCGTGGTTGTGGTGATGGTGGCAACGGTTGTAGTAGTGATGGTGGTTGTGGTGATGATGTTGTTAGTGGTGATTATGAGTATGTTATAGTGATTGTAGTGATGATGATGTTGATGATGATGGTGATGATGCTGATGGTGATGGTGATGGTGATGGCTGTGATGGTGGGTGGTAGTGATGGTGACAATGCTGGTGATGATAGTGGTAATGGTGCTGTGCTGATCATGGTGATGTGATTGTGATATGGTGGTAATGGTTGTGCTGGTGGTGATGGTGGTGGTTGAGATAGCGGTGATGATGGTGAGGATGATGGTGGTGGCAGCATTCGTGCTTTCTGGAGGCTTACTAATGTGCAGTATTCTAAGCATGGAATAGCTTACTTCATCCTCATAAGAACTTTGCAAATAGGTTCTGCTTAGTGCCTCTTTTTGAGCTAATTAATGGTAACACAGAGAGGTTAAAAAGCCTTGCTTCACAAGGCAGCTTCTCTGCCAAACAGCCAGAATTCAAGACAGTTTATCCAGGCCCAGAGCCCACACCCTTACTCAGTAAGCTCTGCTTTTGTTCTGTCCATCTACCTTCTTTGTAAATCAGCTGTTTTGCATGAACCTGCCCCCAGCCTTTGTAGTCTTTGCATTTGCCCTTTTCTGTCCTCAGTTGCTACCACACATCCTCTTAGCTAACTTTTAACAAGTCACTCTAATCTCTGGTCTAGCTGGTCCAACCAATATATGTTCCTACTTCTGTTTTACTTTTCACTCCACTAAAACTCTGATTCTCCATTCTAATTCCTGTGTGTTACAGTTCACAGAGCATGGCTTCAAGTTCTTAGTAAGTTATAGTTCTTTCTTTTCTTTTTCTTTTTTTTTCCCCACCTCTATTTCAGGCTTTATGCTGATAACTTGTAGATAAGAATCTCTCATATTTGTCTGCCTGAGCTGGCTTCAAACCATGAGGTTTTCAGATGTACAAGGATTTCAGATGTGACTCACCTGGTGCTTGTCTTACTTGTCATATATTCTGTGCGTGTGTGCATGTGTATGTGATGACTAAGATTTGAACTCAGGGTCTGTCTCTTAGCTTTTGCACTCATGACTGGCACTTTACCACTTGAGTCACAGCTCTACTTCTGCCTTTTGGCTGATTAATTGGAAATAAGAGTAGTACCTGGGGATGGCTTCAAACCAGGATCCTCAGATCTCAGCCTCCTAAATAACTAGGGTTATAGGTGTGAGCTTGTAACTCAATAAGAAGAGCTGAACTGTGGCAGCTGTTGGAAGGAGATTGAGATGTGTAAGTTAGACAAGTGTCAAGAGAGCCAAAGAAAAGTGATTGGATGTTAAGGACCATTACAGCACAGCATAAGCAGCCCAAAGGCAGAGAGGTGGTGGGTTGGGGTCCCACCCAGTTCAGGCTGTCATCACCACCGTCCGCCTCCTCTTCCTGTGCCAACCCCTAGCATCATCGGCAGTTAGACCAGGCAGAAGAGGGATTGCCACATGTCCACAGCTTCCCCGCAGGGGAGAGGGAAGGCAGTCTCCTGCTCTGGGAAAACTGGATAGGTGAGGGCTGGCTGCCTAGAGTGCAGCCCCCGGGGGGGGGGGGGGGGAACACCTATGGAACCCAGAAGGGAAGAGCGGACCAGCAGGGCGGGCTCAGCCTCAGGAAAGACACACACACACACATCTGACGCTGTGAGCGGTGTCAACGCTGTCTTTGTGGACTCCTATTTCCCCCCATAATTCGTCATGCACGTGAACAAAAACAAAGAAACAACAAAACAACCCAACCCTCCTTGTAGCGATGAATACCTCTCAGCCTGAGCAGCCCTTCCCAGACGGAGTGGTCTTAGCCCAGGAACTCCACAGCAGCAGAGCTTGAGAGCTGAGATTGTTCCACTGAGAAAAGGGCAACTCCTGTGTGTTCACTTAACACACGAGGCCCAGCGGGCGCCGGTGGCTCCCACCTGTAATCCTAGCTACTCAGGAAGCTGAGATCTGAGGATCGAGGTTCAAAGCCAGCCTGGGCAGAAAAGTCTGTGAGACTCTTATCTCCAATAAGCTACCAGAAAACCGGAAGTGGCGCTGTAGCTCAAGTGGTTAGAGCGCTACCCTTGAACTGAAGAGCTTAGGGACAGCACCCAGACCCAGAGTTCAGGTCCCATGATCCACAAAACAAAAACAAAAAATCCCATTAAACAAAAAAGGCCCATTAATCACTAAGACTTGTAGGAAATTCTTTTCCTTAGTGTTAATGGTTCCAGGTATCAGGAGCTTAAATATATACTAGTCCTATGATACTTTTGAAATATTTTATATCTTTTCTTCCCTTCTTCCTCCAAGCCGGAAATATTTATAGGACTTGGAAGCTAGGGGCTGGGGCATGGCTCAGCAATAAAGAACTTGCCTGGAGTTCAAATCCCAGTAATGTCCCTCCACAAAAACAAAAAAAGGAAAGAAATAGGTCAGGAGTTCAGTCTGGCTTTTTCCTCTCATTAAACATTTAGCCTGTCTACTTGGCTTCTCTTGAGCCTTAGGATTGCCATTAGTGATATGTGACGTGGAGCTTCCTCTCTCCTTCCTTTCTTCCTCTCCTGTTTGGTCTCCAAGGGCGGGGTGGAACGGATCCTTGGAGAACAGGGCAGGTGTTTCTCCCAGTTTCTCCACCTTGCAGACAGCTAGGGGATGGCAGCTAGACTCAGCCTTCACCTCTGCTGATTGAGGCTTTGTCCTCCTGTGCTGGGAAACCAGGATGTGAGCAAGTCGGTTCTGTTTCTAAGCCCAGGCCAGATGCTAGTGTCTATGCTATGAATGTTTGTGTTAAAGATGTGTATCTTACAGCCATAATTTGACTAAGCATTCTACCCCCAAGAAACACAGATTTATTTTACTTTATTATTATTTTTTTTTTTTGTCGGTCATGAAGCTTGAACTCTGTTCCTCAGCTCTTCAGCTCAAGGCGAATGCTCTTACCACTTGAGCCACAGCACCACTTTCAGTTTTCTAGTGGCTTATTGGAGATAAGAGTCTCATGGACTTTCCTGCCCGGGCTGGCTTTGAACTGTGATCCTCAGATCTCAGCCTCCTGAGTAGCTAGGAATACAGGCGTGAGCCACCAGCGCCCAGCAATTCTTTCCTTTTTTTTTTGGTTGGTCATGGGGCTTGAACTCTGGGCCTGGGCGCTGTCCCTCAGCTCTTAGCTCAAGGCAAGTACTCTACCACTTGAGCCACAGCACCATTTCCTCGCTCTTTCTTACTTCTCTCCTTTCCTCCCTCCCTGCCTCTCTCCCTTCTATTTTATGCTGGCACTGGATCCTGAACTCAGGACTTCTTGCTCTTTTTTTTTTTCTTTTTCTTTCAGTCATGGGACCTGAACTCTGGGCCTGGGCGCAGTCCCTCAGCTCTTCAGCTCAAGGCGAGCGCTGTACCACTTGAGCCACAGCGCCACTTTTGGCTTTTTCTGCTTATGTGGTGCTGAAGAATCAAACCCAGGACGTAATGCATGTAAGGCAAACACTCTACCACTGAACCATCCTCCCAGCCCTGGAGAAGTAATTTCTTAAATGCTTTAAAAATTAGTCTTGCTGGGCACTGGTGGCTCACGCCTGTAATCCAGGCTACTTAGATCTGAGGATCAAGGTTCAAAGCCAGCCCAGGCAGGAAAGTCTGTGAGATTCTTATGTCCAATAAACTACCAGAAAAGTGGAAGTGACACCGAGGCTCAAGTGATATAGCATTCACCTTAAGCTGAAGAGCTCAGGGACAGCAGCCAGGCCCAGAGTTCAAGCCCCAGGACCAACAAAAAAGAAAAAAAGGTTAGTCTTGGTCTGAGGATGTATCTCATTGGTATAGCATTTACCTAGACTAATTATCTGAGTTTAATCTCCGGTCCTACAAAGGATTTTCAGAGGGGTAAAAACACTTTTAAATGTTCTTGCTTTTGTTTTTTTAAAAAAAAAAAAAAAAGATAAAGGACCCTAGACATGTGATAAAACCTAGAAAACACTTTGGCCACCCCTTCCCCCAGCTCATTTATTTCAACTTTGGTTTTAAAACAGAGTCTCACTAACTTTTTATTTATTTATTTATGTTTGGTCTTGGGGGCTGAACTCTGGGCCTGGGCGCTGTCCCTCAACTCTTCAGCTCAAGGTCAGCGCTCTGCCACTTGAGCCACAGCGCCACTTCCAGCTTTTTCTGCTTCTGTGGTATGAGGAATATGAACCCAGGGCCTTGTGCATGGGAGGCAAGCACTTTATCACTGAGCCAACTTCCCAGACCCCACGTCTCACTAACTGCCCCAGCCAGCCAGGCCAGCCTGTGGCCCAGGATACTCCTACTCCCCTGCGTGCACCCCCCTCCCCCCAGCCAGTAGCTGAGATCATAGGCCAAGCCCCACGAAATTCTTATTCTGGTCCACCTTTCTCTCAGCATGTCTCTGGTAGTTGCGGAAGTCTGGTTTTATTTGTTGCTTTTGCTCTGTCTAAAAGAACAGAGTTGAACTGAATGGAACTAACCCGGGTGCTGCAAGAACACTGAAGCCAGCTCTGAGCTTATTGTTGCTTCTTGTGGAAGACATTGCATGCGGGTTTATGTCCAGTTCTCTGATGCTTTTTGACTTTCCTTTTGTGTCATTTCAGAATATTAGTGAAGTTTGCATTAGTCTTCCGTTTATGTCCTCCCATTTATTTTGTGTATGTTCGATTTATTCCATCTAGCATCAGTCCTCTATTGCCCTTTTGTACACTATAATTGTTTTTCTTTTTTCCAAATATTTCTTTATTGAGATTAAGTAACTACATAAATGTTACAGTACTGTGGCATAGTTACACTTAGCTAAAGTCACAAACACATTTTAACCTTCACAATGATATTCATCATTCTAATCTACAAAGCTTATGAACTCTACAAACTTTAGCAATAAACTTAGTTCTTGCAGATCAGGTGATATGTACATTTCTTTCCTTTTGCTTAGTATCAGCTGTTCGCTCTTTCTCTCTTTCCCTCCCTCCCATCACCGCCCTTGAGTTGCTCAGTTCACTTTCATCAATGTCCAGTGCAGCCTAATGGGCCTCTCTGCTGTATTTTTTCACCTGCTTTCCACTGATTCTGTGCCCTCTTTCCAGTTTCTCACAGAAGTGCACAGTACACTGTAATTATTGATATAAAATACAAAATGAGTCCAGTGCTGGTGACTCACGCCTATAATCCTAGCTACTCAGGAAGCTGAGATCTGAGAATTAAGATCCAAAGCCAACCTGTGCAGGAAAGTCCAGGAGACTGTTTTTCTCCAATTAACCACCAAATGGAAATGGAGCTGTAGCTCAATTGGTAGAGAGAGCACCAGCCCTGAATAGAAAAAACTAGTGGACAGCACCCAGGCCCCAAGTTCAAGCCCCAGTATGAAATCGAGAGAGGGTTTCAGAGAGGTTCTTGCAGAGTGCAGTCAGCTCATTGGCAGCTATTTGGAGACACCCATTTGTAGCCTCCTGGCCGGTTTAGAATTAATGGATGAGAGCAAGTCTTTATAGAGTGTGCACTTATAAATTAAACATAACCATTAGATTTTACATCTTTATCTCTGCACCTTTGAAACAGACATTTGAGAGTCTGTGTTGTGTGGAGATAATTGCTGTGTGGCTTCTGGGCCTTCAGGGCTTACTCAAGTTCGTCCTTGGAGCCCAGAGGTCAAATAAGTGATTAATGGCGGTGGTACTGGGATTTCACTTCGGTCTTGGGGCTTGAACTTTGGGTCTGGGCACTGTCACTCAGCTCTTCAGCTCAAGGCAAGCGCTCTACCACTTGAGCCACAGCGCCACTTCTGGTTTTCTGGTGGTTCATTGGAAATAAGAGTCTCGCAGACTTTCCTGCCCAGGCTGGCTTTGAACCATGATCCTCAGATCTTAGCCTCCTGAGTAGTTAGGATTACAGGCGTGAGCCACCAGCGCCTGGCAATGTCTAACTCTTGTCTTACTCTTACTTTCAAATAAACTTTGCCTCTGTTCCTCCTTTTCCTGCCTCATTCTTCATTTGGAGGAAGAGAAAGGACCCAAGACTCCTATCACCATCAGCTAGTAAATTGTTTTGTTTCTTTCATTTTCAGTGTCTTTGATGGAGCTGGGTATGGTGGTATACCCATAGTCCCAGCACTTGGGAGGCTGAGATAGGAGAATCACTTCAGCCCAGTCTGGGCAATATCAGCTGATCCCATCTCAAAAAAGTCTCCCATGAAACAGTGGAGACTGTTGATTTAATGAAATCTCACCTTTGAATTGTTTGTGGTTCCATGGACTGTGTCCATCAGAATACAGAAGATGGTTTGAGTCTTGGTCCAATTAGCTAGCTGGTCACATGGCTACTGTGTGTGTGTGTGTGTGTGTGTGTGTGTGTGTGTGTGTGTACCTTTCCATAGTTAAGTAGTTGCACAGAGGGGTTGCCATTCAACAAATCAGTTTATAAATAAGTACAATGCATCTTGATCACTGTCACCCCTTTCATTGTGTTTTTGCTGCTGCTGTTTGGGTTTTTGTTTTTGGTGGCCTTGAGGCTTGAACTCTGGGCTTTGGCACTGTCCCTGAAGTTCCTTTTTACTCAAGGCTAGCACTCTACCAATTGAGCCACAGCACCACTTCCAGCTTTTCCTGTGATTGATTGGAAATAAGAGTCTTGTGGACTTTCCTACTCTGTCTGGCTTTGAATCTGGATCCTCAAATCTCAGCCTCCTGAGTAGCTAGAATTATAGGCGTGAGCCACTGGTACCCCCTCCTTTCATTGTTTTGTTTTGTTTTGGGCATGAACTAGTACTGGGGTTTGAACTCGCCTGAGTGCCTTCCCTGAGCTTTTTTCTCTGAAGTCTGGTGCTCTACCACTTGAACCCTACTTACTCCACTTTCAGCTTTTTACTGGTTAACAGGAGATAAGAGTTTCGCAGATTGATAAATCTGGCCCATGTGTCAAGACTGGTTTTGAGCTGTGATCCTCCTGAGTAGGGTTCCAGGCATGAGCTGTCAATGCTGAGCTTTACCTCCAAGACAAGAGCAGTTGAGAAACTCTTGAGTGTCTGCAGACTGTTACTTCAAGGAAACAACTGAAGTGCTTGTTGCCAATGATAACAGGCTGGCGTCTAGCGAAGTCAGAATTTGGAGGATTTGCATTTCCACTAAAAGCATGACAGCATCCAAATATTTATAGACTCAGGAAAGACGAGAGGCCGTGATAGAGGCATATGGGGGCTTGTTACTATTTTATCATAAGAATGTGTCCTGCGTGGATGATCTGCATGTACAATGATGTGATATCTTCTAAAGGACCAGGAGGAAAGCTGGACAGTCACACATAGGTAAAGTACCAGGTTTGCTCATAGAGTTGATTGTGACCAATGTGAAAACTTCATTTCATACAGGAGCAAGCCTTTTACACACTATTTCATTGAGATTTGCTGAGACATCAGAAAAAGGGTATCTTCCTTCCCTCTGCCTCTCTCTCCCTCCTTCCTTTCTTCTTTTCTTTCTTCCTTCCTTTCTTCTTTCCCTCTCTCTCTCCCTCCCTTCCTCCTTTCCTTCCTTTCTTAGGCTTGAACTCAAGGACCCTAGTGCTTGCTCAGCTTGCTTGCTGCTCATGGCTAGTATTCTACTACTTGAGCCACGCCTCTAGCCCGGCTTTTTGCGGGTAAATTACAGATGCCTGAGCTGGCTTTGAACCTCAGTCCTCTGGATCATAGTTTCTTAAGCCGCTGGGATGACAGACATGAGCCACTGATGCTGGCTCAAAGAAGAGTATCTTCCATAAAGGGGGACTTGAAGAACTCCTCTGTGTTCTGACTATGTATCTGTGTGAAATATATTTTCATGTACACCAAAGTAAGGAACAGTAAATTGAATGTTGACGCATCTGTGATGATCCAGCTGCCTTCCACTAAGCCAGACATTAAACAGTTTTGCAAAAATGTAAAAACAGTGCCACTTTGCCCCAATATTTTATATTGGAAAGTACAGTTCTTAAAATTTTTAAAGAGGTTGGGCCGGGCGCCGGTGGCTCACACCTGTCATCAGGAGACTGAGATCTGAGGATCACGGTACAAAGCCAGCCCCAGGCAGAAAAGTCCCTGAGACTCTTATCTCAGAAAACTGGAAATGGTGCTGTGGCTTAAGAGGTAGAGCACTCGCCTTGAGCTGAAGGGCTGAGGGACAGCACCCAGGCCCAGAGTTCAAGCCCCATAACCAACCAAAAAAAATTTTTAAAGAGGTTGGGAAGGTGGCTCAAGTGGTAGAGCGCTTGCCTTGCATGCCCGAGGCCCTGGGTTCAATTCCTCAGCACCACATAAGCAAAAAGAAAAAAGCTGGAAGTGGTGCAGTGGCTCAGGTGGCAGAGTGCTAGCCTTGAGCTGAAGAGCTGAGGGACAGCGCCCAGGCCCAGCATTCAAGCCCCACGACCGACAAAAAAAAAAAAAGAGTCTCATGGACTTTCCTGCCTGGGCTGGCTTTGAACAGTGATCCTCAGATCTCAGCCTCCTGAGTAGCTAGGGTTACAGGCGTGAGCCGCCGGCGCCCAGCCCTTCTGTGATTTTTAAGGGGCAGTGGGATCTTCAGGGTCATAAACAGTCAGGCAATCATTTTTTTATAATGGCCTCATTTCCAAGGTAACAAAGATTTTTTTTAAGGCTCTTATATGATATTTGCTCAAAAACTGAGCCTTTTTAAGATTTTGAGGGTTTTTCCCCCTCCCCCATTAGGTTTTCCACATTTTAGTCAAGAATGTAAGTGGGTTGATTAGTTTTTCATCTGTTTGGAATTTTCTTTTAGCTATTGTCAATAAAAGCCCAGGCTGTGGTGCCTGCCCTCCAAATAAAGTTACATAGAAAAGCAGGGTGGGGCGGGGTGGGGTTTTAGTGTGATGTCTTAATATTGCAGAAAAAGAATGAAATTGTAGTTGCCACAAGTTTCATTTGCTACTATTTAAGGCTTTTTGAATTAAGATCTTCTGTCTTCTTTAGACTCTGTTTGGGTAAGAACTTTGGTGTAGCTTGCGGAATGGTCTTGAATACACATCACTTTATTGAAAACACATTGTTGGCTGGAGGCCAGAAATCCTTAAAGTGGACTCAATTCGAATGCAGAAGGGTTTTGTTTTTGTTGTGGTCGTTTTTTAAGAACCAGGGTATGAGACGTTGTTGCTTCACAGTATTTACAGTGAGGTTAAAGAGAATTGCAAAGTAATAAATG
This sequence comes from Dipodomys ordii, assembly GCF_000151885.1. Classification (NCBI taxonomy): domain Eukaryota; kingdom Metazoa; phylum Chordata; class Mammalia; order Rodentia; family Heteromyidae; genus Dipodomys; species Dipodomys ordii. Next base: position 5,815,156 of record NW_012267271.1, on the reverse strand, counting down.
GGAGAAATGCAAGTGGAATCCAGGAGCTAGAGCAGAGTGAGGCTTGAGCTTTCAGGACGCACCTGTAGCACTGAAAATAACCTAGGTCTCAGAGGTGCAGGAAATAGAAAGCCTGAACAACATGATCCATTAGAAACCACATCAAGGGGCTGGGAAGGTGGCTCAGTGGTAGAGTGCTTGCCTAGCACACATGAAGCCCTGGGTTCAATTCCTCAGCACCACATAAGCAGAAAAAGCTGAAGTAGCACTGTGGCTCAAGTGGTATAGCACTAGCCTTGAGCTGAAGAGCTGAGGGACAGCGCCAGGCCCAGAGTTCAAGCCCCACAACCGACCAAAAAAAAAAAAAAAAAAAGATACCACATCAGTGAAGCAGGACCCCAGTAGTTTACACCTGTAATCCCAGCTACTAAGGAAGAAGAGATCTGAGGCTCATGGTTCAAAGCCAGCCCAGTCAAGAAGGTCTGTGAGACTCTAATCTCCAGTTAACAGCAAAATGCTAGAAGTGGAGTGTGGTGTGGCTCAAGTGATAGAGCTCTAGTCTTGAGTGGAAAAAGCTAAGGAGAGCCGAGCTAGGTCCTGAGTTCAGGCCCCAGACCCAGAAAGAAAGAAAGAAAAAAAAGACAGTCCAGGAAGATTTGTATCAGTCCCTTGAATTGTTTGTATTTTTGTTCTCTCAAGTAGTCTGAGGAGACCTGCGACTTGTTTACACTCTTAATTTGTTCAACAGCCCTTGTTGCAGAGATAACATAAATAAATCATGGTCCTGAGCAGCCGGTTCTGGAAACGGAATCTAGGTCTTTATGGAAGCTGTTATTGAGAACCAAGAATCAAGGAGAACTTTACATATTTCTTCCTCACTTATTTTATATATTTAAAAGAAATTTTTTTTTGTCCATCATGGCATTTGAACTCTGGGCCTGGGCGCTGTCCCTCAGCTCTTCAGCTCAAGGCTAGAGCTCTAACACTTGAGCCAAAGATACAAAGATAAACATCTTAACAGGGATTATTTTCCGTTAGAGAAACATTTTAGCACAGGAAGACTTGGATTCCTAAGTTGATGATTCCCTGGGTATTCTGTGGGCCTTGATGGAGTAATATTGAAGTTATTATTATTATATCTGTAAGATCTGGACACTTGTACTTTAGCTTTTTCACCCAAGGCTAACACTCTACCACTTCAGCCACAGCTCCACTTCTAGCTTCTTGGTGGTTAATTGGAGATAAGACTCTTTACAGAGGGGCTGGGAAGGTGGCTCAGTGGTAGAGCGCTTGCCTTGCATGCCTGAGGCCCTGGGTTCAATTCCTCAGCACCACATAAGCAAAAAGAAAAAAGCCAGAAGTGGTGCTGTGGCTCATTAAGCTGAAGAGCTGAGGGACAGCGCCCAGACCCAGAGTTCAGGCCCACAACCTGACACCCCCCCAAAAAAAAAATAGTTTTTTTTTTTTTTTAAAGAGTCTTACAGAGCTGAGACAGTGGTGTCTGTAATCCTATCTACTTAAGAGGCTGAGCTCTAAGGATCACTGGGCAGGAAAGTCCACGAGACTTATCACAAGAAAACTAGAAGTGGTAATGTGGCTTAAAGAGGTAGAGCACTAGCCTTCAGCAAAACACCTAGGCCCCAAGTTCAAGCCCCAAGATCAACAGCAACAGCAAAAAAAAAAAAAAGTCTCACAGAATTTTCTACCTGAGCTGGTTTTGAACCGTGATCCTCAGATCTTAGCCTCTGGTGTGAGCCACCAGTGCCCAGCAGAATTGTTTTAGTTTTTATTTTTTGGTTTGGTTTGGTTTTTCCAAAAGCTTCCTGATATTTGAGAAGCAGCGATTTTGACCTTTACCACTCAAGTTTGACTTGTGTAGAAAATGTATTTGCTTCACACTTTACTCTGGAAAATCAGGTCTTAGTGCAAAGCTAGACCTCAGCTGCACGCCGAATTTACAAAGCAAAGGGATGAACAGCATGCTGTAGTGTACACACATTGTATGAAGAGGCCTAATTGTATTTTTTGTTTTTTTTTTTGTTTCTTTTGTTTTTTTGCCAGTCCCTTGAACTCGGGCTGGCCACTGTCCCTGAGCTTTTTTTGCTCAAGGCTAGCACTCTACCACTAAGCCACATTTCCAGCCCCCTGACTGTTAAATGTTGGTATGTACACTTAGCAACAGGGGGAGAGGGGAAGCGGTGGATGTGTTTATGGGGTGGACCATAGCGATGGCATGCACCTCAGAGTCATCAAGTTATGTACGTCACATAGGTAGAGAATGTGTTTTATTTTATTCACTTGTGAAAGAGGGGTCTTGCTATGTTGTCCAGGCTGGTGTCGAACTCTTGAATTGAAGCCATCTTCCTGCCTGGGCCATCTGAGTGCTGGGACTATAGGAATTTACCACCCAAGCCTTGCTAATGCATGGTGCCAGTGGCTCACATGAGGTAATCCACATGCCCAGCAGGCTGAGAGCTATCTGTGAGACTCTTAGAAAGTGTGTCATTTCAGGCCTACTGAACCATATCGATTATTGTCACTGTGGACATTAATCACACCTCAGTAAAGTAGCTCCAGAAAGAACCTCAAGTTTGGCATGAACAGACAGACAGGTGCACAGCTCATGCGTGTGAGTCGCTCATTTGTGTTCAACACTGGCTCTTCCCCGCTCTGCCTTCCCATGGCTGCCCTGTGACGCATAGGCAGATTCTGTTCTGTACACTAACACAAGGGTCAGACCCTCTGGTTATGTGGTAGTTGTCCCTGTAGCTGGTCTCTGAAGCTGGGCCGGCAGCAGGCCAGCCGGGCAGCCGGGCAGGTCCCTCCGGCCTCCGCTCAGGAGGCCGCTCAGCATCTTTATCCCACTGGAGACTCTCACCCCTGTGATATGCTAATGCTCTCTCTGGCTCAGGTCCACGGCTTCCTGGGCTCTGCGTCCAGCCAGGCCTTCTCTGCAGAGCTGCCCCGCTCTCTGCCCTTCTCATCCTTGGCTGTGCCTCAGATCCAATTCCCCCCCCCCCACACACACACACTCCCTGCTCCAGAAGCTCTGCAGAGCTCTATGCTTCCAGCTCTCTGGCAGACCCACCAGATCTTCACACCAGTGGTCAAAAAGTACATTTAATTGGCAACACACACACACACGAGCACGCACGCGCGCTTGCGGCGCGAAGCCCAGGGACTCCTCCTTATCTGGACTGTGTATCTAGAACCTGAGTTGCTCTGGAACTCTCCTCCCTCTCTCAGGTAATCAGTCACCCAGGCTAGTTGATTCTACTGAAGTGGGACCCGGATGTCTCCCCTCCCCCTCCCGTTCCCATTTCCTGACCAGGAGGACCCAGTCCTGAGAGGACTGGCTGCTCCTCCCATCCCAGCTCCTTGGCTGTGCAGTCCAGCCCCGATGATGGACATCTGCACTGTCTCTACTCCCCTCCCCCTCTTACCCTCCTCCCTGTGGCCCACTGGCTGTCCCCTGGCGTTCAGGGCACAGGTCCACCCTGGCCCACACAGCTCCATGCCTTGGCAGTGGCAGTGGCTGGCATGCTGGCCCCTCGCATTCTTCCAGATGGAAGTTTCCAGACCTCTGTGCATTCTGGTTCCCTGGCCCCAAATGCTGTTTCTGGCTAATTGTGTGTGCTCCCTGTATGTCTGAGTGAATGAAGTCCACATGTGTTCTTTTCTTTAATGAAAGAATTTTATAATTCTTTCTCTGTGTGTATGTGTGTGTGCACACACATGTGTGCTTGTGCCTGTACGGGGCTTGAAGTCAGAGCCTTACACAATCCTGTGGTTATGTGTGTGTCATGGGGCTTGAACTCTGGGCCTGGGCACTGTCCCTCAGCTCTTCAGCTCAAGACTGGAGATCTAGGGCTGGGAAGGTGGCTCAGTGGTAGAGCGCTTGCCTTGCATGCTTGAGGCCCTGGGTTCGATTCCTCAGCACCACATAAGCAAAAAGAAAAAAGCCGGAAGTGGCGCTGTGGCTCAAGTGGTAGAGAGCACTAGCCTTGAGCTGAAGAGCTGAGGGACAGCACCCAGGCCCAGAGTTTAGGTCCCAGGACCAGACCCAAAACAAAACAAAAAACTAGAGCTCTACCACTTGAGCCACTGCGCCACTTCTGGTTTCCTAGTGGTTTATTGGAGATAGGAGTCTCACGGACTTTGCTGCCTGGGCTGGCTTTGAACTGTGATCCTCAGATCTCAGCCTCTTGAGTGAGTAGTTAGGATTACAGGCATGAGCCACTGTTGCCCGGCTTTCACTTGGCTTTTGTACTCAAGGCTATCTCTACCATTAGAGCCACAGCTCTACTTCTGACTCTGCTAAGTAATTGGAGATAGGAGTCTCACAGACTTTTCTGCCCAGGCTGGCTTTGAACTGCGATCCTCAAATCTCAGCCTCTGAATAGCTATGATTACAGGCATGAGCCACCGGTGCCCAGCTTCTCCTACTTTCTTACTCCAAAGTCAGACAGCTGTTGTGTGTATGTCTGTGTGTCCATACACACACTCTACCTGTCAGTGTTTGATATTTAAGAAAGTAATTTTCTGCACTGAAAGGTTAGTTATAGCTCCAAAACGTGTTTCTCAAAAGCATAGGAAGTGTGGGTCTAAGTTCAACACTTTGGGCAGTCTTTAAACCAAATTTGGTAATGTTGATTTAAACTCTCCATAAAAAGGCATCTGAATATAATCATGGAAAATATTAGCAGTGCTTTCTATGTAGAGATGCACGATGAAGAGAATTGTTCATTGAAAATACATTTATCACAAAGTCTGTAAACCGTCTCTCTCCCTTTTTTTAAAAACAGGATCAGTTTGACAACCTAGAAAAACATACGCAGTGGGGAATTGATATTCTTGAAAAATACATCAAATTTGTAAAGGAAAGGACTGAGATTGAACTCAGCTATGCAAAGCAACTCAGGTAAGTTGGTACTGAAAAAGGTGGTATGTGTTATAACTACACTGTATATAAAGATCATTTATACTCTCCTTTTATTGTATAAAAATGCCTAATCTTGAATATTTCTTGTTTTATGTAAGGTCATATTATAATAGGAATAGCTGGGTTTAACACAGAAAATGAATCTTCCAGAAACAGTATAAACAAAATACCAAGCCATTGCATTTAAGCTCAGGTTTTGTTATGGTTTGGTTATTTTGTTTTGCAATGCTGAGGTTGAAACCAGGACCTTTTATATAGAAAGCAAATGCTCTACTGTTGAGCCATGTACCAAGCCAGGCCCTATGCTCAGGTTTTTTGTTTTTGTGCTGGTCCTGGGACATTAACACAGGGTCTGGGTGCTGTCGCTGAACTTTTTTGCTCAAAGCTAGCACTCTACCACTTAAACTGTGGCTCCACTTCCAGCTTTTTGGTGGTTAATTGGAGACCAGAGTGCCACAGACATTCTTACCTGGGCTAGTTCTGAACCTTGATTCACAAATCTCAGCCCCCTGAGTAGCTAGGATTACAGGTGTGAACCACTGTGCTGGTGAGACACTTAGTTTTCATCCAAATATATGCAATATGTCATTGAAAGAATGTAGGCTCACTTGTTTAAGTGGTACCCAGGGAAAATATTTATAGATAACAAGTCACTAAGTGGGAAAAATCAATGGAATAATTTTTCTAATGAAGTGGATCCTGATCAGTTTCTAGTGTCGTGTGGCCTTTGTCTCCCAGCATTTTAAGACTTGTAGTGTTGACAGTAGAAAGTAAGAATGCTGTGTAAATTATTGGAATATTGCACTTAGAACAAGTTGTTTATATGAAATGGGTCATAGCATAGCTCAGCCAAGAAACATAGCAACTGTTTTCTGCCATTTCCCCATAGGGACCTACTTACTTTCCTTGTCTGTTTTTCTTTTCTGGTGCCTGAGGCTACCGTCTCCTTTGCTGTGGAGGTCTGTTGTAAGCTGCATTAGGTGTTGGTGCCAGGGGAAGGGGTCACGGGCCTCCAAGCCCGATACCACTGAGCCATTCCCCCAGCCCTAGGTCTTTCCTCATATGTATTTCTTATTGGTGCCAGTACTGGGACTTGAACTCGGGACCTGGGCAGTGTCCCTTAGCTTTTTTTTTTTTTTTTGCTCAAGGCTGGCATTCTAACACTTGAGTCGCTTCTGGTTTTCTGGTGACTAATTGGAGCTCAGAGTCTCATGGACTTTCCTGCCGGGGCTGGCTTCAAACTGCAATCCTCATTTGTCATCCTCCTGAGTAGCTAGGATGACAGGCATGAGCCATTGGCGCCCAGGCCACCCAGCTCTCTGTGAGCCCTGCTGGCTGCAGCTCTGGCCTGTGTGGCAGATGCTCACAGCTGTGCATCTCCACGCCAGCTCTCTCCTTTAAATTCTGGAAGCAGCTTGCTCAGAATCTCCACGGTGGGAGGGGGCTCCCAAGATACATGAGGCCCTGGGTCTAAATTCCAACTCCCAGGCCCCATGTTTCTGCCACCCCTTGGCTGTACCTTTTCGGATGGATGGTGCTGTCTTTCGTACCCCTGTTCTCACTCCACATGCAAGCCTCCGGGCGAGGCCAGCAGGCCCACTCTCCAGACCAACCCAGAGTCCCACCGCTTCACTCGCTCTTACCTTGATGACTTACCAGTGTCCTGGCCTGCTACGCTTACCTTTGCCTTCTACTGGTTTGCCTGTTTTCTACAAAGAACAGTTGCCCTCTGTTCCAAATTTCAGCCACTCCCTGTTTTATTCTGAGGAAGTCCAGAGTTCTAAGGTGAGTGTCCTTGAAATCCTGCAAGGCCCAGGTTCCCCTCATCTCCCCATCCCCAACCCAACCCGCCCCCGCCCCCCTCACCCAGGGCAGCTCCTCCCCATAGAGATCACCAGTGTGTTCTCCAATAGCCCGCCACCCACTCCTCTTCTCCTGGAATCCTCTTCCTAACATTCTATTCTTTTTTTAAAAAAAATTATTATTATCTTTAAGTAGTTGTACAGAGAAGTTGCCATTTAACAAAGCGGTTTATGAATGCAGTCTGTCTTGATTAATGTCACTCCTTTCAACATTCTTGCCCATCCCTTCCCTCCCCTCCCCTTCCCTTACCCTTCATATTTTGTAGGCTATACATTCGAGGTGGGAATGAGTTTTTTTTTTTTTTTTTCCTGTCGTGGGGCTTGAACTCTAGGCCTGGGTTTTCTCCCTCAGCTCTTCAGCTCAAGGCTAGCGCTCTACCACTTAAACCACAGCACCACTTCCGGCTTCCTGAGTGGTTTATTGGATATAAGAGTCTCACGGACTTTTCCTGCCTGGGCTGGCTTTGAACCGTGATCCTCAGGTCTCAGCCTCCTGAATAGCTAGGATTACAGATGTGAGCCACCAGCGCCCGGCTGGGAATGAGGTTTGAAATCAGGGCTTTGTACTTGCTAAGCAGGTGCTCTACAGCTTAGACCATCCCTCCTCCTGCCCTTCATTTTTTACATATTTAGCATGTATGGTTTGAAATGTATACTATGTCTAGTGGCTAAGTCCAGCCCATAAATGCAGTACTTCACATCCTTTACTCTTTTCGCTTTTCTTTTCTTTGTGCATGGTGGGAACGCTTAATCTACTCTCAGCAATTTCCAAGTCTATGCCACATTGTTATTAGCTACAATCACCATGTAGTACAATAGATTTCTTCAGGAATTCCTGCTATCTATCTGAAAGTTTGTAGCCAACTGGTCAACATCCCTATGACCCCCCAGTGGAATTCAGTGTGCATTGCTTCAGCTTCCTCCTGGGAGAATAAGCAAAAACAAAATTGCAACAATCAAAATAAATAAATAGCACCTAGCCTTGTGCTGGTGGCTCACACCTCACACCTGTAATACCAGCTCCTCAGGAGACTTGAGATCATAGACTCTAATCACTAATCTTCACTTAGCCAGCAAAGAGCCAGAAGTGGCTCTGTGGCTTAAGTGGGAGAGTGATAGCCTTGAGTAGTACAAAACCTCAGGGACAGAACCCCAATCCATACTATCACCAAGAAAGAAAAGAAAGAATTTGTGTGGCTATATAATGTCATGATTTTTAATCCCAAGCTGGGTATGGTGGCAACTGGTCTGTTTTTCTCAGTTCTCAGAAGACTGAGTCAGGAGGATTAAGAATTGTAGGCCAGCCAGGGCTCATGCCTATAATCCTAGCTACTCAAGAGGCTGAGATCTGAGGCTCACAGCCCCAGCAGGAAAAGTCTGCAAAACTCCTTATCTCCAATTAACCACCAGAAAAGTGGAAGTGGTGCTATGGCTTTACATGAAACAGCCCAGGGACATTGTCCAGGCCCTGAGTTCAAGCCCCATGAAGGACAAAGAGAGAGGGTTCTAGGCCAGCCTGGCCTACATAGTGAGATCCAGTCTCTAAAGGAAAGAGAGAAAGAAGACTTGGCAAAGGTGTGCAGTGCAGCTTCCCTGGGGACAGGTGATGTTGGTGGAGTGGCGTGTGCCCTGGGGACAGGTGTGGGCACACCCAAGCGGACGCGCGAGTTTATTTCCTTGCTCCGGGGAGTTCCGCTTGCCCTTGCTTTTCTGCATCCGGGAGATTTCCTTTTCTCAGCTTTACAGCACTTCTTGGACTGATGGATGTTCTGATTGTTTCCAGTTGTTTGCAACAGTGACCACAGTTGTGCTGAGTGACCTTGAATAAAACTCTCCGCCAGCCTCTCTGCGATTGAGTACTGGAGCCGCGGCGCAGGCCCCGCCCTCGCCCCGCCAGGCCCCGCCCCTGACCGCCAGGCCCCGCCCACCTCTGCCCCGCCCTCTTGTGGTCCCACCCACCGACTCTGTCCCGCCCCCAATGGGCCTCTGGGAATCAAACTCTGACCTTTGTCAATCTCATCCATAAAAATTGATCAGTCGCCCGGCGCAGGTAGCTCACACGCCTGTCATCCTAGCTACTCAGGAGGCTGAGATCTGAGGATCACTGTTCAAAGCCAGCCCGGGCAGGAAAGTCCGAGAGCCTTATCTCCAATAAACCACCTGAAAGCCAGAAGTGGTGCTGTGGCTTAAGTGGTAGAGTGCTAGCCTTGAGCTGAAGAGCTGAGGGACAGCGCCCAGGCCCAGGGTTCAAGACCCACGACCGACCAAAAATAATTAATTAAAAAAAAATTGGTCAGTCAATCCGGGTTTCTGTTTGTATTTCTGTTAATTTGGATGAATGGCTTCTTTTTGTACTTTTTAAATGAGCCCTTCAGGTGCTGGTCTATTTTTTTAACTGAAGCTCATTGTATATCAGTAGCAACAAGGTAGAAGTCAGTTTTTAAAATGTATTTCATAAATACAGTGTGTGTGTAGTAATAAGTTTATAGGCATTTCAACTGTATGAGACATGCTAACCTTATCATTCTTATCAAAAAGATTATGAAAAATTTAGGTTATTTTTTCTAAAGGTAGGCATGAGGGGAAATGGGGGAGAGCCATGGAAGGATTGATCAAGAGAGATATTGTATTCATACCTTAATACATGGAATTGTAACGTCTTTGTACTGGCTAGCCACATAATGATGATAAATAATAATAATAAGTTCCATGTTGTCAGCTGCCTAGCAAGAAGAGTGGGGCCCTGAGTTCAAACCTCAGTACTGAAATAAAAGGGAAAAAAAATCCATGTAGCAGTCTTTCCCAGGCTCAATAGACTCACTGCTGATAATATAACAAAAATAATATTTACCTGTTTTGTTCTCTCTTGTAATTGATTTTTGTGGTTTGGCTCTGTCACTCCACGGTTGAACTTAACTTTGTTCTATATTTGAACATGTATTATGCCGGACTCCTTTCTGCTCATTTGTGGGGGATTGGGTGGAATTCTTCTAGTTAAGCTAGTTCTGTGTTCCTTTTTTATTTTTAAATATTTCTATTTATTTATTTTTTTGTTTATGTGGTACCAAGGAATCGAACCCAGGGCCTCATGCATGCTAGGCAAGCATTCTACCCCTAAGCCACATTCCCAGCCCTGTGTTCCTTCTTCATCCATTTCATGCTACCCATACCTGGGGCTTGAACTCATACTGTTGCTTTGCTTTTTCACCCAAAGCTATTGCTTTACCATTTGAGCCGCAGCTCTTTTTCTTCTTCTTCTTCTTTACTGGTTAATTGTAGATAAGGCTCACACACTTTGTTTCCCAGGCTGACTTCAAACTGTGATCCTCAGCTCTTAGCCTCCTGAGTAGCTAGGATGACAGGCGTGAGCCACTGAGGCCCGGGGCCTGGTTCGGCTTATGTTCTTCCTTATGAACGCCCCTGTGTGGGATCAGCCCCGTCTGGGCTGTATCTAGGCATATTTTTTTTTCTCTCCAAACCCTGTCACTGTGTTGCATGAGTAGGAATATGTGGGGCCACCCAGATTTTTTTCTTTGTGGGCGACTTCGCTTCTTTGGAAGTAACTATGCCAAGAATTTTTTTGTTCAACTCTGCAATCTGATATTTTGTCCAGTCTCCGCCAGGGGGTGGGACCATCTCGGGGGTTTTTGTTTTGTTTTGTTGTTTTGTTTTTGAGCTCTTTCCTATGCAGATTCCAGTTTGAGGGACTCTCCCCTCACAGCTGACTTTTCTGCTCCATCCGTGGGGTGCCAACTTCCGGGACCCTGCTGCTCCCCACATCTCATCCTGCAGTTTTCAGAAACCTCTTGTTTACAGGACAGCATCTCCCCCTTTCCTTTGTCACGTTTGATAAAGCCGGATTCATTCATCAGTTCTAGAGCCGCGTGGCTTAGTCCTAAATTCATTACCTTAGCTTCTAGTTTATTCTGTGGTCTCACAGTTCGTGATTTATTGGTATCTTGTGTTTTTCTTAAATTTGTCTGGAACATAAAATACATGAGTTTGATTTGCTTTTTTCTCTTATATGTTTTCTTTCACGTTGGGTATCTCATCACCTTTTCTCTTTCCTCTCCTCCTTTCCTTCCTTCCTTCCTTCTTTTTTCCTGTATTACATGCCAGATCTTTTCACCTTGCTTATATTTTTTTAATTTGGGCAGTTTGGTGATATGGCTGAGTTCAGATGCTAAAGTCCCATGCCTAGAATGGAATCCTAGTGTTTTTTTCCCCTTAAATGGAAATATTAGAATTTGAATCCAGGTCCTTAAGTTTCTTAGGCAGGTACTCTACCACTCAAACTACACCCCAGACCCCCTCCTTTTTTTCTTTTTCTTTTTTTTTGCTTTATTCAGTTAGGGGCTCACGGTTTTCCTGGAGGCCAGTCTCAGATTGAGATTCTCCTATTGTTGGCCTCCTATATGCTACAACACCCAATTTACTGATTGAGTTCAGCCTAGCTGGTCTTTAGCTCCATCCTTCAGACCTTTGCTCCCATATATCTGTGATTATAGGCATGAGCTACCATGCCTGGCTTGTCATCCTGGTTCTTACACTTACTAGCAGTATGATTGGGGGACAAATTACTCTCTGTGCTTCATCCTTTTTATCGGAACGTGTGGAGAATAACCCTAGCCCCTGAGGTTGTTGAGGGGTCCTAATGAGGTAAGGGTGTAAAGTTCTGGGGCACACTCCTGTCCCTGTTTGTGCTGAAGGCTTGTAGACGCATGTCCCTTTCTGGCTTCCTTCCTCCTTGGGTTCCTCCGGCGTTTCTTTCCCTCTGAGCTCCTTTTGAGGCTGAAATTGAATTGTCCATGTTCCTTGGAGATATGGAAGTGTGGGGGACAGAGAGGCAGCTGGGTCCCAGCTATGCTGTGAAGGGTCTGCTGCAGGTTGACCCCGGCAGAGGAAGAGGTGTTGAGCTCCTGTATAACCCCTGATTGGGGCGGTGCCTGGAGAGCGGAAGTCCAGTGAGAGCCCTGCCCCGCCCACTTCACAGAATCTGCCTTCCTGTCCGATTTCCTGAGTGTCTGCCCACTCTCGGCCTGGTGCTGACTGGATTAAGCCTTACCGGCTCCCTCTCCTTGCTGTGGCCACCAGGGTGGGGTCAGTGCCCACCCTCAGCTGCTCCAGAGTTCTCTGTCCCCCCACCCCCCCTTTCCAGAGTGTGGAAACTTCATTTGCCTATAAAAATTTTTCCGTTATGAAAATGTCACCCTAGCTTTTGTTTTATACCTCTTGTTGCTGGGGAAGTACTGCTTTCATCTTGAACTTTATTATGCCATCTCTATCCAGAAGTCTGTAGTGAGCTTTGGGGGGAAAAAATAAGGAAACCCTCTTCCCCTCCCCCCCTCCAGATATCCCTGGGCTTCCACCTAGCCTTCCCTCCACAGAAGGTCCAGAGCAAGGCCCAAGTATCTCATTATTGAGAGCCTCCTGGTAGCTTTAGGACTAGCTAGGTCTAGATCCTGCATCCTGTTCAAGGATATATACTTTCCTCCTCCCTTATTGGTCTGCCTGAAGAGCAGGCTGAGTACAGAACACACTCTGGTTCTCAGATCCCCCAAAATATCATGATGATGATGATGGTGGTGGTGGTGGTGGTGGTGGTGGTGGTGGTGTGTGTGTCTTATTTCCCTGAGTATTTTGAAAATATTAAGATGAATAGAGCCAGGAAGCCTGTCCCCAGGCACCAGAATAGAAAAGTGATCTTTTGGGCTGGGAATGTGGTTAGTGGTGGAATGCTTGCCTCCCATGCATGAAGCATTGCATTCGATTCCTCAGTACCACATACACAGGAAAAGCTGGAAGTGGCGCTGTGGCTCAAGTGGTAGAGTGCTAGCCTTGAGCAAAAGAAGCTCAGGGACAGTGCCCAGGCCCAGAGTTTAAGCCCCGAAACTGGCAAGAAAGAAAAAAAGAAAGAAAAGAAAGAAGGAAGAGAGAGAGAGAGAAAGAAAGAAAGGAGAGAGAGAAGGAAGGAGGGAAGGAAGTTGGTCTTCTTTGTAGTGGTCATGAAGAGAAGAGTTCTTAGATATGAAGTTCATCTCCAGATCTCTTTAGCTTTTGAGTTTCTGCTGATATTTATGCAGTGAATTATTTATCAGTGCTGTTTAGAATACCACTTAAATGTTCCCTACCCAAGCATTATCCAACTGGCCTCATTCATCAGAATTTAATGGTCTTAACAGAGTATCACTCCTGACGGACCTGTAATCCTGTTTAGCTTTGTAGTAAGAGGGAACTCTAAAGAGGGTCTGTTTGGGGGCATGGTGGTATGTCCCTGTCATCTTAGCTGCTCAGGAAGGAGAGGTAGGAAGAATTGGAGCCCAAAGCCTGCCTAGGGGAAAAGCACAAGACCCTATCTGAAAGAAAAATGGAAAGCAAAAAGAGTGGGCTGCGGCACAGTGGTGGAGTGTTCGAGTAGTGAGCAGGAGTCCTTGAGCTCAGTCCCCAGTACTGCCAGGCAGAGTCCCTGATTTACCTACATCTGTTTAAGCTGGGTTTCCTTCAACTCCATGTAACATTTAAATGATTTTTTTTATGACTGCTAAGTAAGGAACAGAAGCTACAAGGAAATGTGGATTTAAATAAATCTTTCAAATAGTAGTTTTGAAAGCCTTTTTATGGTGAGGTGTGAATTTAGAAGTGGTATTTTCAATTTGCAAGGTATAATTAACACAAATAACGGCTAGTGTTTAAAACCAAACACTCAAATACCTCAGACATAGCCACTGGGCTTTTCCAGAACTCCATTATTTCTTATGTAATAAAGACACTGAGGAAAGAATCTTATCAGCCATGAGCTGGTGGCTCTTGTACCTCATGCAAGCTGCTTAAGAGGCTGAGATCTGAAGATTAGGGTTTAAAACCAGCCCAGGTAGTCAATTCAGGAGATTGATCTTCAATTAACCAGCAAAAAGCTGGAAGTGGAGCTGTGGCTCAAGTGGCAGAGCACCAGCCTTGAGTGAAAAGCTAAAAAGACAGTCCTAGGCTCTCAGTTCAAGTCCCAGGACCAGAACACACACATGAAAGAATCTACCAATTACATTGTCTTCTGCTTTGAAGATACTCCTTTATCCCTGATACTTTTATCAACATACTTGTTTTTGTTTTACTTTTCTCCTCTAAGGCACATACTTTATGAAAACCTTGCATCTGTTCTGTACATTCCTTTGCATCTGGATGCCAGCACCCACAAGGCCGTTGCTTGTGTATTTGCACATGCTCACAGGACACATGGAAACTATTCTGTCCACTGATCATTTCTTTTTCTTTTCTTTTTTGCCAATCCTGGAGCTTGAGTTCGGCCTGGACTCTGTTCCTGAGCTTCTTTGGACTCAGGGCTAGCACTTTACCACTTGAGCCATAGTGTCACGTCTGGCTTTTTCTGAGTTGTTTATTGGAGCTAAGAGCCTTATGGCCTTTCTTGCCCCAGCTGGCTTCCAACTGCGATCCTCAGATCTCACCCTGCTGAGTAGCTAGGATTACAAGGCGTGAGCCACCAGTGCCCCACTGGCCTGATAATTTCTAAGCTACCATGTCTAACATCTTCATTTTTTGCATAGAGTGGACATCTTCATGGGTGTCCTATCTTCCCTTGGGATTTTGAAAGCAGAGGGACAATAGAGATTGTGTCCTCCTCGAGCCCCCTCGGGCCTACAGCTGAGGAACTGGATGAACAGGCTCCCACACAGACAGGGAAGGGGCTGACGTCATGCTGGTGGAGCACGTGGCCCCCTCTTTCCCTAGCAAGTCTCAGGCAGTAACGTCTCCTTTCACTTGTTCTGTAAAATGTGCCCTGATCTAAATGGCAAATGTGTCACCATATAGTTTTCTAGGCAAATCTGTAGAGGTGGGGGGGGGGGGAGGAGGGGGAGGGGGTTGGACAATGTGGTGAAAGGAAAGTGTGACATCATCGGCGTACCCACTGTGGAAGAGGAATAGCAGTAGGGAAGGAAGAAGGAAGTGGGTGAGGAGGTGAGGAGGGAGAGGAAGAAGGGGAGGGTGAGGAGGGTGAGGAGTCCCTCTCCCCCGCCTTACTCAGCTTCCTGTGACACGAACTAACTCCAGCCGAAGGTCAGGACCCATGAGAAACAGCACAGAATGAAGAGATTGTTTTTGTTGGTTTTTTCCCAGGCTTACTTAGCTCTTAAGTTTTGGTGCATACTTACGGGTGCCAAAGTGCGGATTCCTAGCCGGTAGCTGAGCTGAGCTTAGCAAGGGCTGTCAGTTCACTCTGTCGGAGAGGTTACAAGCCGTCCCGGTGGACTGGGATGGCTCAGCGTGAACGTTTAGGGAGCACTCCCCGTGGCCGTCCTTGCTACCACTTCAGAAGAGCAGCCACAGAGCCTCAGAAACAGGCCCTTGGGTGCTTCTGGCACGCACGTTCATACACGTGTGCCACTCCTGGGGCTTGAACTCAACGTGGGCGCTCTCCACAAGCTTCTTCCTTCAAGGTTAGGGCTCTAGAACTTGAACCACAGCTCCACTCTGGTTGTTTTTTGTTTTTTGGTAGTTTCTTGGAGATAAGAGTCTCACTGACTTTCCTGACCAGGCTGGCTTTGAACTTGATCCTCAGATGTCGGCTTTCTGAGTAAAGGATTACAGGCAGAAGCCACTGGTGCCCAACTGGCACTTTGGTTTTTAACATTAACCTTTGGATACAGTTTTCTTTGCATTTGGGACAATAATGACAATGGATGACCATGAGGAAATGGTGGCCTGGGAAGAAAAATAGTTCTCTGGTCAGTGGTACAAATAAAAGCTGCTGATTTACATGTGGTCTGTGTTCTCTGATGATTTAATCAGAGGTCAGGTCCTAGGACATGGTCTCTGCCCTCTTTTGCTCTAGCTTTGAGATAGGACAGGAGAACATGACTAGAGCGCCTTACTGCTTGTGGAAAGAATGGGGGAAACGAACAGATTTCAGCTGCAGACACTTCGTTGTGTATTTTTGCTGTTATTGTTGTTGTTTTGTGTGTATGTGTGTGTTTAACTTGTAAACCACAGCACTAATGTCATCTTGCATTCTTGATTTCTCAGTTATCTTTCTAAATAAAATGGTCTCTCTGCATTTTTATTTTAGGAATCTTTCGAAGAAATACCAACCGAAAAAGAACTCAAAGGAGGAGGAAGAATACAAGTATGTTTATCATTGATAAATGTGTGATAATGTAACTTGTACCTTTGAGGGTGATTCTGAGGGTTCAGGAGAAATGTGTATCTGATGACAGAAATGGTTTTCTATAACATGAGATTATAATCCTAGCTACTCAGGAGGCTGAGATCCAAGGATCAGAGTTTGAAGACAGCCCAGGCGCAACAGTTCAAGAGAGAGACTCCATCTCTATAATAATCAGCAAAAAGCCAGAGGAGAGACATGGCTTAAGTGGTAGAGGGCCAGCCGAGTAAACTTGTAGAGTAGGCAAGCCTAAGGCCTTCAGTTCAAGTTCCTGTGCCAACACTCTCTCTCTCTCTCTCTCTCTCTCTCACTTGCATTCCCCTATTTCTCTTTATGCCTATTTCTAAATCAGGGGAGAAGAGCTATAAAAGCATATTTGGTTAACTTATACTCAGCCAGTAGATGGATTCCAGATTGTTTCTGTTAAAGTAGTCAGGAAAAAGTTTTAGAATGTGACCTAGACACATGCATGCAGAAAGTATGCAATACACATTCTAGAAGGTATTTTTGGTTTTGTTCAGGTCCTGGGGCTTGAACTCAGGGCCTGGGCACTGTACCTTAGCATTTTTGTTCAAGGCTAGCATTCTATTACTTGAGCCATGAGTTCCACTTCTAGCTTTTTGGTGATTAATTGGAGATCAGCATCTCAGGGGCTTTCCTGCCTAGGCTGGCTTCGAACAACAGTCCTAAGATCACAGCTCACAGCTCACAGCCTTGGCCTCATTGCAGAGTTTTGCATTGGGAGTTCCTGTCATACTACTCTCTCACCCAGGAACTCTGTCAGCAATTAAGTCATCTTCACAGGAGAGCCTGGAAGTGTTGCATTTGGCTTTTTTTTTTCTCTCCTATTTATGTGGTGCTGAGGAATCGAACCTAGGGCCTCATGCATGCAAAGCAAGCACTCTACCACTGAGCCACCTTCCCAGCCCCATTGCGTTTGGCTTTGATTCTAGCATTCTCCGTGTCTGTGCACATAGCACACCTATAGGTAGAAGGGCCTGTGTAGCAGCAAAGCTGACTTGCAGTCCTGGAGCGATTCAGTTTCACAGAAAGGAAAATGTTTCTGTTGTGATTAACTCTGAGCCATCTCGAATCAGGGCCCCCTTGGGGGCAGCACTGGTTAACCCAAGATTAATTAAGGTTTCCCGGTGTGGAGCCCTGGGAGGTGGGAGGCGGGACGTGGCCTCACTGGTGGTGCTCTGTGCTATGTCTGCAGGTACACGGCATGCAAGGCCTTCCTTTCCACCCTGAACGAGATGAGCGACTATGCTGGACAACACGAGGTCATCTCTGAGAACATGACATCCCAGATCACTGTGGACCTGACCCGCTACGTCCAGGAGCTGAAGCAGGAGAGGAAATCGGTAACCCCCATTGTATTGTTGGCTTCCGAACCGCGGTCCAGATGCTCGTTAGGTAGTGGGTCCCACTTTGAGACTCCAGCCAGTGACCCAGGCCCAGAATTGAACAGTGCTTCTTGATCTTTACATATAAATCGAGGTCTCCAGCCAGGCACTGGTGGCTCAGGAGTCTAATCACTCAGGAGACTGAGATCTGAGGATCTCAATTTGAAGGCAGCCCAGGAAAGAAAAGTCCACGAGACACTTATCTCCAATTAACCACCAGAAAACTGGGAGTGGCGCTGTGGCTCAAAGTGATAGAGCGCTAACCTTGAGTGAAAAAGCTCAGGGACAGCACCTAGGCCCTGAGTTCAAGCCCCATGACTGACAAATAAGTAAGTATTTCCCAGATACTGAAACCTACTGCAGGCCCCACAGGATGAACCTTTCTGGAGGAATCTAAGACACAAAAAAGTGACTTGGGCCGGGTGCCAGTGGTTCACACCTGTAATCCTGGTACTCAGGAGGCTGAGATCTAAGGATCACAGTTCAAAGCCAGCCCAGACAGGAAAGTCCCTGAGACTCTTATCTCCAATAAACCATTAGAAAACCAGAAGTGGTGCTGTGGCTTAAGTGGTAGAGTGCCAGCCTTGAGCTGAAGAGTTGAGTGACAGTGCCCCAGGCCCAGAGTTCAAGCCCCTCGACCAACCAAAAGAAAAGTGACTTGGCATATGCAATGTGAACTGATCAATAGACATATGCTTTGTACTGAAATGTCTCTTTATGCAGCAGGTCCTCCTTTCTCTCTCTTTCTTTCTCTCCCTCTCTCTTTCTCTCTGTCTCTCCTTCCTTTCTTCCTTCCTTCCTTCCTTCCTCCCTCCCTCCCTCCCTCTCTCTCTCTTTCTTTCTTTCTTTGAACTCTGGGCACTGTCCCTCAGCTCTTCAGCTCAAGGCGAGCACTCTACCACTTGAGCCACAAGCCACTTCTGGCTTTCTGGTGATTTACTGGAGATAAGAGTCTCATGGACTTTCCTGCCTGGCCTGGCTTTGAACCGTGATTCTCAGATCTCAGCCTCCTGAGTAGCTAGGATGACAGGCGTGAGCCACCGATGCCCAGCAGGTCCTTATTTCAATCACCATCACCAC
This sequence comes from Dipodomys ordii, assembly GCF_000151885.1. Classification (NCBI taxonomy): domain Eukaryota; kingdom Metazoa; phylum Chordata; class Mammalia; order Rodentia; family Heteromyidae; genus Dipodomys; species Dipodomys ordii. The sequence continues at coordinate 5,796,712 of NW_012267271.1, read as the reverse complement.
CCCTCTCATAAAAAGAAAAAAAGTCCCATGCAATTTTTTTTTTTTGAGATAATGCTCGTTCTGGGGATTAAACTCAGGGTCTGAGCCCTGTCCCTTAGCTTTTTCAGTCAAGGCTGGTGCTCACCATTCAAGTCATACCTCACTTATGGCTTTTTGGTGGTTAATTGGAGATAAGGGTCTCACAGACATTTCTACTGGAACTGGCTTCAAACTACAATCGTCAGATCTCAGTCTCCTGAGTAGCTAGGCTTACAAGCGTGAGCCATGGTGCTGGCTTCCTGGTAGTGAGTTTTTACTCATTCACACTGCAGCCCTGGTTCTCATCAAGGGATTCAGACTCATCACAGCCACATGTGTTCAGAGCTAGGACATTTTTGATTGTCTGAGTGACCGCATTGGGGAGCCCCCCCCCCAGCCCGGGAGCAGAAGGGCCAGGGGAGCTGTTAAACTTCCCACAATGCGTGGGCTGGTCCCACACAGCAGGGAGTTACCTGGATCAACATCCCAGGTGTCAGTGGCTCACACCTGCAATTTTAGCTGCTCAGGAGGCTGAGAGCTGAGGATCACAGTTTGAAGCCATCCCAGGCAGAAAAGTCTGTGAGACTCTACCAATCTGTGACTCAAGTGGTAAAGCCTTAGCCTTGCACACTAAAGCTCAGAGAGAGGGCCCAGGCCCTGAGTTCAATCCCCAGAACCAGGGGGGCGGCGGGGGGTCGGGAGTAGGGGGGGGTAGGGTTTGTGATCCCTAGTGCCTAGATTAAGAAACCTGGCACTAGGGACTGAAATTTGATGACCATGTCTGCCAGTCCATTCCTTAAAGGAGCTAGTCTTTAGTTTATGAGACAGAAAGGAAGTGGGTTATTTCCAATGAAGCACAAGACCTAGTATAATGGTACAGTAAACCCAAACCCAGTATTAAAGGGCTTCCCCGGTTCTGAACTTCCCTTGCTCTGGAGAAGGTTTCTATCTCCTTCCTGTTTTTTACTCTGATTGATGTGTTATATCTCTCCACTGAGCTTCTCTTCTCCACCCTTATAGCCAACTCCCTAAACAAAAACTGCTTTTACCTTGGTGGAAGTACAGACTCTGCTTCTGGAGTGAGTCATGGGCTGGGAGGCTCTCAGAACCTGGTTTCCCCTTTTACTCCAAATTCCTCTCCTGTACTTACGTGGTCAGGCCCAGGCCCGCTTGTGTGCAGGCCTCAGGGCCTTTGCACTGATTTTACTCTCCTTGGAAAGCCTTTTGCATATATCAGCAGGGCTTGCTCCTCACTGAATGTTGCTTTGTCTCTCCACCGCATTAAAACTCACCCCTCTCCAGTCTATTTCCCTTCACTTCTTACTTGCTTTATTTCTTCCTCTTTTTCCTTTGTAGTAGTGGTTGGTGGTCCTGGTGCTTAAACTCAGGGCCTGGATGCTATCCCTGAGCTTTTTTTGATAAGCTGGCACTCTACCACTTGAGGCATATTTTTACTCTGGCTTTTTGCTGATTAATTGGAGATAAGAGTCTCCTGGACTTTCCTGCCTGGGCTGGCTTTGAATCTCAAACCTCAGATCTCAGCCTGCTGAGTAGCTAGGTTTACAGGCCTGAGCTACCAGTACCTGGCAGGAACATTTTTTGTTTCCTTTTTGGTGCTAGGGATTGAACCCAGATCTTTTCACACTCGGAGCACATACCCTGTCCCTAAGCTGCAGCTGTACCTTTAGTTTAGATGGCTTTTTTTTTTTTTAATGCTTTAAGCCAGGAGCCTGTGGCTCATGCCTGTAATCCTAGCTACTGAGGAGGCTGAGATCTGGGGATCATGGTTCAAAACCAGCCCGGGCAGGAAAGTCCATGAGGCTCTTACCTCCAGTTAACCACCAGAAAACCAGAAGTAGCACTGTGGCTAGCTGAAGAGCTGAGGGGCAGTGCCCAGGCCCAGAGTTCAAGCCCCACAACAACAACAACAAAAACAAAAATAAAAGATTTAGTATGTTCAGATCTAGCTATGGTTTCTCATGCCTAACTAAAGTACTAATTTTTGTTCTTTTTTGTGGTTCTGGGGTTTGAACTCAGGACTTCACACTTGCCAGACAGGTTCTGTTCTCTGTACACAATTAGTGACAAACAAAAGGCCTCATATTTTCCAAGTTTCCCTCCTGATAGTATTTGCTGATTTATGTAGTTTTGTTTTTGTTTTGTTGTTGTTGCATTTTGGGTTTTTTATTATTAATTTACTTGGTTGTTATTATAGAGGTGTTGTACAGAGGGATTACAATTACCTGAGTCAGGTAATGAGTACATTTACTTTTATACAGTGTCTTCTCTAGTCCCTCCTGTCTCTGCCCACGAGTTGTGTAGTTCACTTTCATGAGTGTCTAGTGAGCAACACTGCTGCATTTTTTTGCCGTTTTCCTATATAGTTTTTGAGCATTAGTGTTCGTATAGATATGGTGATTCTCTAATATCATTAGTACTTGCCATGTCTTTACCTGTTTTAATAATTAGATTTTATCCTAACATTCATACTTTACCTTATTCTTTATGGTTAAGTCTATTTTTGATTAATTGATTTAATTACATAAACCATATACAGTGGAGTTTTTGCTAGCTGCTTTCGTGGGGGGGAGGGCGTGCTGATCAGACAGTTTCCCCAAGTCTAATTCCCAGAAGTAAGACTATGAGGTCAAAGCAAACATCTATAAAACATATAGTTTATAGTCTCTGATAAAATGCAGCCCTACTATAAGACCGGCAGTCTTTAAACAAATTACAGATAAGATTTGCCAGTATCACTGTAATCACCTACTTGCATATGAATTGTCTTATCTATGATAAAGGTAATTCAGAGTTGATAACAGATATAGCACCCTCACTTACGGGAGAACTACTGTAAACACTTTTTTTTTTTAAACTAGGGATTGAGCTCTGGGCCTTGTACTTGCTAGGCAAACTCGCTACCACACCAGCCACATACTCAGCACTTTTTGTTTCCTTTCTTTTTTTCAAACTGGGCCTTACTTGAGGCCTGGACTACATTCTTCCTAATCATGCTTCCTTCTAGCTAGGATGACACACACCCATCACCCAGCCCCACTGACTACTGACAGAGATGGAGTCTTGCCTAGGATGGCCTCAAGCCATGATCCTTCTCATAGCTGCCTCCCAATTGAACACTTTACTTGTGACTTTGGATTGTAGAACCAAGCCATTAAAGAATTTGAGAGGCTGGGCTGGGAAGGTGGCTCAGTGGTAGAGTGCTTGCCTTGCATGCATGAGGCCCTGGGTTCGATTCCTCAGCACCACATAAGCAAAAAGAAAAAAGCCGGAAGTGGTGCTGTGGCTCAAGTGGTAGAGCACTAGCCTTGAGCTGAAGAGCTGAGGGACAGCGCCCAGGCCCAGAGTTCAGGCCCCACAACTGGACCCAAAAAAAAAAAAAGAATTTGAGAGGTGGATTCACTTAAGTCCCTAATCCCATGTGAGCGATTGGTGGAGATTTTGGGGTCCAGGAGAGGTAGCAGGACTCCCTTGCCAACATTTGCCAACTGACGCCTAAAAGCGTCAGTTCTCCCTAGGGTGGGAAATGTGGTTTGCTATTCGTAAAACAGGGCCGAGAGCAAAATCACCAGAAGTTATCTGAAGAGTTGCAGAGGACACATTTGTACCACCGTTAGTGGCTCACTGAGATTTAAACTTCAGGCTGTGCCTTCACATCCCACATGACTTAGAAGGACCATTTAAAAATAGTCTGCAGAGGCCGGGCGCTGGTGGCTCACGCCAGTAATCCTAGCTACTCAGGAGGCTGAGCTCTGAGGATCATGGTTCAAAGCCAACCCAGGCAGAAAAGTCTGTGAGACTCTGGTCTCCAATAAACCACTAGAAAACTGGAAGTGGCACTGTGGCTCAAGAAGTAGAAAGCTCACCTTGAGCGGAAGAGCGCAGGGACAGAGTTGAAGCCTAACAATGGACAAAAAAAAAAAGTCTGCATGTCCATTGGCTCACGCCTGTAATCCTAGCAACTCAGGAGGCTGAGCTCTGAGGATCACGTTTGAAACTAGCCCAGGCAGAAAAGTCTGTAAGGCTTTTATCTCCCATTAACACCAGAAAAGCCAGAAATGGATCTGTGATCTGTGGCTCAAGTGGTAGAGTGCCAACCTTGCCAGGTCCTGAGTTCAAGCCCCAGGACTAGAGATACACACATGCATGCACACACACACACCACACACACACACACACACACACACCACACACACACACCTGGTGTGTGTCAGACATGGAGACCATCCATGCCCATGCCTCAGTGTTGTGCTTCTGCTGGAGGAAATGGCAATGTTTGTCATGGACTTGCTTTCTGGAAGCTTCTTTCTTTCCCTTTTAAAGTCTTGTATGCCTTTGTTCTCCTCCGTGGGATCTGAGTTGTATTTAAAGTCCCTGATGGCTGGCTTCCGCCTCTGAGTGTTTACACGTCTGGGTTTTTTTATATACTTTTTTTTTTTGAAAACCGCTCTCACATCAGTAGTTTGCTCTTTAAACTATTGAGGGCGTCGCGTGCACCTGTGTGGAATCCGACGCGGAGCGAGGCCTTCACACACCTGTTCAGCCCTGGGACACTTTCCTGCCATACAGTAAAATCTGTCATTTTCTTTGAGCTTCTATTTGCTTCTTTTAGATTTTCTGTGGCTTTTCTTTCATTTTTCTTTTCTTTCTTTTTTTTAAATCTCAGCTATCCCAGGGTCACTAGGAAATGTCCACTAAAGTTTTTGAAAAATGGCTTTTTTTTTTCCTCGAGAGACTCAAAAAAAACTAAACTAAACATTCAGATGCAATGCAGTCATGGTAACTTTCATCCCTAAAAATCAGGCTTTTTTTTTTTAAGTCTATTATTGTGTGTCTTTCAAAAAACCCAAAGCATCTTCTTACAGCAGAAAGTAAAGAGCATTTCTGAGTCCCAGGGGATGGCATTTCCTGTCTCCTTTCTGATAGGGGGAGAGAGCCGTGTGACCTCATTCCAGGGCTGGGAAAGAAGCACTGTATTATCTCAGCCCAGGAACAATTGCTCTTTATTGACAGCTTGGGCTTGTGTGTACTTAGACACACTCGCTCACTGTCCCAGAAGAAGTGCCTGCCATTGTCTGTTAGCAAGCTGCCAGGGCATCTGGCGGGCTGTGTAGCTTCGTAACTGTTTACGTTGCTTTTCTCTAGAAGGAGGCTGGAGGGAGCTGGTTGGGTCAGGTGTGGTCGGAGCACCGTGGCCCTCTGTCCATCCCTGCATTCCCTGCCAGCCACTCGGCACAGAATACATTACCTAACTCAAGAAGCCCCGGACAGCCACTCAGCATGGACGGAAATCACCACCACATACATCGCTGCTTTCTCTTTTTCTTTTGGTGCTAGTTGTGGGTCTTGAACTCGGGGCCTAGAACTCCCACCTAGCCTTTCCTGCTTAAGGCTGGTGCTCTACTGCTTGAGCCACACCTCCACTTCTGGAGATCAAAGGCTCTTGGATTTGTCTGTCTGCGCTGGCTTTGAACTGCGGCGATTCTCAGGTCTCAGCTTTTATGTAGTGACCCGCACACCCAACACCCAGCTTCTAAATCTTAAGCGTTGTAATAGTGACAACTGGGTTTCTATTGCAGTTTGTAGGTACCTGTTCAGTTAAAGAGGGTGATGGGTGACTGGGAAATCTTCCTGGGTCAGAGTCCACCAAGAAAGTAAGGTACACATTGCTCTGTAGAGACAAATGCATGGGCTGTAATCCTAGCTACTCTGGAGGCCGAGACTGGGAGGATCACAGTTTGAGATCAGCCTGAGTAAAAGGGTTGGGGGACACTGGCTCAACCAATAAAAAGCAGGGCATGTTGGCATACCCCTGACATCCTAGCTTTGCCAAGACAAGTAAAAGCAAAAAGGGCTGAGGACATGGATCCATAGCATACATAGTACCTGCCTAGCAAACTGGAGGCCAAGTTCAAATCCCAGAACCAGGAGGAGGGGGGAGAATCTGTGAAAAATTAATGTATGGAACTAGAAAGTGACTCAAGTTCTAGAGCAGTTGCAAGCTCAAAGCCCTAGTCTAATACCCAGTTCTGGGGAAAAAAAGAAAGAAAAAAATAGCATGTTTATTAGACATGTGAAATTAAAAATGGCAAGAAAACTTACTACATGGTCTTCAGTCTAAATCATCTCCATGATCCCAAAATATTACTTTTTTTTTTATGTCAGTTGTGGGATTTGAACTTTGGGCCTGAGCGCTGTCGCTGAACTGAAGAGCTCAGTGCTAGAACTCTACCACTTGAGCCACAGCGCCACTTCTGGCCTTTTCTGGTTATGTGGTGCTGAGGAATGGAACACAGAGCCTCCTGCATGCAAGGCAAGCCCTCTACCACTGAGCCACCTTCCCAGCCCCCAGACTGGCTTTGAACAGTGATCCTCAGATCTCAGCCTCCTGAGTAGCTAGAATTACAGGCATGGTGCCGGGCTATTACTTTTTTTTGTTTTTAAGCCTGTTGTGTTAGAGGAAATTCCTCTTAAAATTAAGCTACACTGAGAGATGTAGCTCAATGGTAGAGCACTTGTCTAGAATGAAGAATGCATAAATCCCTGGGTTCCATCTCCAGCACCACAGCACAAAATAAAAGAAAGAAAAATAAAAAGCAAGCCAAGGCAACCTCTCTCCCCCATGTCCAACCCTGGGCTCTGGGGAGATGCCATTTATGAAAATCTTTGTTCCTTTAAGCTGGTGACTCACACCTAGGATCCCAGCTGCTTGGGAGTCTGCTATCTGACAATCAAGGTTTCAAAGCCAGCTCTAAGAGATAAATCTGTGGGACTCTTTTATCTTCACTCATCCAGCAAAGAATTAGAAGTAGAGGTGTGGCTCAGGTGGTAGAGTGCAGCCTTGAATAAAAGAAGCCAGGCAACAGCCCAAGGCCCCAGGTTCAAGCCCCAGTGCTGGCACACACAGGCACAGACAGACACATGCCTTCATTCCTTTGAAAACTGCTGTAGCCAAAGCTCCAAAGTAGGTTTTCTTTTTCCTTATTTTTGGTGTAGGTCAGGTTGAATTTGAACTCAAGACTTCGTGTTTCAGCCTGCCAGGTGCTGCGATTACAGGCGTGATTTGTTTTTCTAGTACATCTTCTTGGAGAGAGGATACCCCTCCAGCAAATTGCAGAGCACTGTGGTCTTGCTGCGAATGTGGGTAATTCTGCAGAGAGAACGCCAGCAGACAAGGGACCGCTGGGGATGGAGAACGCACAGTTAGGCCACGTGGTTGACATGGACTCTCTAGAGCTCTCTGGGATTCCCCTCCAGTCCTCAGTTCATCTGCCTCCCTTTCTCCCCGAGGACTTCCCTTCTTTCCTCCTGCCTCAGACCCTGAGTTCCCCTCACCTGTCCTTGGCTCTGCTTCTTTAACTCTCCCACAGCCTTACTCCTGGCTTCTTTATTGTTATTGTTATTGTTATTATTAGCTTTATAATCTGTTTCTTTTCTGTTTCATCTCTGCCCATTATGAGAGTTGAAAAATTAAGCCTCAACAGGCTCCTCTTGGGTTGCTAGAGAGCAAGGAATATGCCAGAGGGATAAAACTTACTGCAGACTGGCACTAGAGGTTCACACTGTAACCCCAGCTACTCAGGAGGCTGAGATCTGAGGATGAAGTTTGAAGCCAGCCCAGGCAGACAGATCCAAGAGACTGATCTCCAACCAACCAGCGAAAAACCAGAAGCGGAGGTGGGCTCAGCCAGGGAAGCCCCTGTACTCAGTGCTGAGTGGCAGGCTTCCCAAATGTGAAGCTTCTCCTCCAACACAGACGAGCAAGGTCCCCAAGGACGGAGGGCTGTTCTGATCTGGACCCCCCTGCTCTGCTCTCTGGCATTTGGAAGTTGTGGGTGTGGCCCAATGAGGCTCCCGCGCTCCCAGGCTCTTCTGGGGTGGGGGACCTTTCTAGCTGCCATCCTCTCCCCTCTTCTCTCACTCACCCCAACTGCCAGTGCCTAGCTGCCACTCAGAAAGCCAAGCACATTCAACCCAGTTAATGAAGGAGGGTGGTTTATTAAAGGCAACATGGAGGATGGATGCGGTGTAGGAAAAGCCGTAAGGGATGAGGCTAGACATGGTAGGGACCTACAGTCGTCCCAGTCCTCAAAACACCATCAGGGCCCAGTGGCCTCGGGACGGGAAACTGCAGGCAGATTCCTGACCTACATGGCAAGTCTAATCAGATACAAGGGCAGGATGCTGTGCATGTGGTCCAGGCTGGTCACCTCTGGGAAATGGGCCTGGAAATCCGTTCTGGTGACCCGGGGACTGGTGGTCTGGTAGGAAGAAGATAATGTCAGGACACTGAGAAAAAAAGACATCCTGTTTTAATAGGCCTCTGTATTTCTAGAAGTGTTCTCTTTGGTACCCTGTCTTCTCGAATGGATCATGTGTGTGTGCATGCGTGCGTGCATGTTTGTGTGTGCTCATTCACATGTGCTAGTACTGGGACCTAAACTCGGGATTTGGGTGCTGTCCTGTCACTTTCTTGCTCAAGGCTAGCTCCTTACCACTTGAACCATAGATCCACTTCCAGCTTTTTGGTGGTTGGTTGGAGATAAGAATCTCAAGGGTTTTCCTGCTTAGGCTGGCCTTGAATTTCTATCCTCAGATCTCAGCCTCCTGATTGGCTAGGATTACAGGCATGAACCACTGGTACCTAGCGTGACTTCATTTTCAATACTGTTGTGTCTAAAGTTTTAAAGGGAACTTTATTTCTGTTGCTGTTTTCATTTCCCTTTTATTCATATAGATTTTTTTTCTTAACTCACATTTTTTCCAGGTGCACATGCTAGCTGTCCAGTGTTGGTTGGTTGTTTTTTGGTGCTAGCAATTAAACTCCAGGGCTTCGTGTCTGCTAGGCCAGGACTCTCCCACTGAGCCACATCCCCAGCCCAGACAGTCAATATATGACTATCACTCGAGTAGATGAAAATGTTCTAGCTCCTGTGTCTCATGAGAAGGATAGAAGTCTGACCACTGGTGTGTTTCCCCTTTCCAGAACTTTCACGATGGGAGGAAGGCACAGCAGCACATTGAGACCTGCTGGAAGCAACTTGAATCAGTAAGTAGAGACACACCCTTGTAAAGAACTGCCCTCCACTCTTGCTTATTGGAATTAGACTTTTAGGCGTTCATCTCCATAAGTTAAAAAGCAAGGGAAAAACACTGAGCCTGTAGTTTTTATTTTCCTGATTTGAATTTCACTTAATTTGCTTCTAGAGGGATTATCTCAAGCAAAATGTTAAACCAGAAAGCACTCTGGTGGTTTTTCTAGAAGTCCAAGGGAGAGGACAAATCAGAGAGCCCGAGCACTGTCGCTGAGTTCTCGTGCTCCTGGCTAGTGTTCTACCACTTTGAGCCACAATTCCACTTCCAGTTTTTCTGGTGGTTTATTGGAGATAAGAGTCTCACAGACTTTCCTGCCTGGGCTGGTTTTGAACTGTGGTCCTCAGATCTCAGACTCCTGAGTAGCTAGGATTACAGGTGTGAGCCACCAGCGCCTGGCAAAGGCAAGGTCCTAAGTTTGGTCCTCAGCTCTGCAAAAAGTTAAAAAAAATAAACTTGTGGCTGGGTGCCAGTGGCTCATGCCTACATACTCAGGAAGCTGAGATCTAGAGGATCCAAGTTCAGCCTGAGCCAAAAAGTCCATGGGATTTTTATCCCCAGTTAACCAGCAAAAGGTCAGAGGTGGAGCTGTGGCTCAAGTGGTAGAGCCACAGCTTTGAGCGGAAAAACTAAGAGACAAAGCCCACGCCTTGAGTCCAAGCACTGGGGCCAGCACCGAAAATAAACTTGTGGAAATTATGACTTACAAACCAGCTCAGAGGGGCTGGGAAGGTGGCTCAGTGGTAGAGCGCTTGCCCTGCATGCATGAGGCCCTGGGTTTGATTTCTCAGTACCACATAAGCAGAAAAAAAAAAACAAAACCAAAAACGAAAGTGGAGCTATGGGTCAAGTGGTAGAGCGCTAACCTTGAGCTGAAGAGCTGAGGGACAGTGCCCAGGCCCAGAGTTCAGGCCCCATGACCGACAAAAACAAAACAAACCAGCTCAGAGAACAATCCTCCAGTGGGGGCTTTTGAAAAAAGTTGGTCTCCCAGCCCAGGGCCAGTGGCTCACACCTGTCATCCTAGCTCCTCAGGAGGCTGAGATCTGAGGATCACAGTTCAAAGCCAGCCCGAACAGCAAAGTCCATGAGACTCTTATCTCCAATAAACCACTCAGAAAACCAGAAGTGGCGCTGTGGCTCAAGTGGTAGAGTGTTTGCTTCGAGCTGAAGAGCTGAGGGACAGCACCCAGGCCCAGAGTTCAGGCCCCACGACCGGACCCAAAAAAAAAAGAGTCGGTCTCCCCAGAATAGTTTCTTGGTCGCCCACACCCACTTTTTCTTCTCGCAGAGTAAGAGACGGTTTGAGCGGGACTGTAAGGAGGCGGACCGGGCGCAGCAGTACTTTGAGAAAATGGACGCTGACATCAATGTGACAAAGGCAGATGTTGAGAAGGTGAGGGGCCACCGCCTGGCCCTTGCTGCTTGTACCCACGAAAGGTCCCTGAGATCCTTTTCACTTCATGTCATCATTGTGGGTCAGGGGTCTACATTTTAGGGGCTCTAAAGTGTTGATGTTTGCGAGGTTTATTTCCTTGGTCACCAGAATGGTTAAAGGGGTGTTGAGCATGAAAACATCTCGGGGCTGGGAGGATGGCTCAGTGGTAGAGCGCTTGCCTCGCATGCATGAGGCCCTGGGTTCAATTCCTCAGCACCACATAAGCAGAAAAAGCCAGAAGTGGCGCTGTGGCTCAAGTGGTAGAGCGCTAACCTGGTGTTGAAGAGCTGAGGGACAGCGCCCAGGCCCAGAGTTTAAGCCCCACAACCAACCAAAAAGAAAAAGGAAAGAAAAAAACATCTCAACCAGGGGGTGCAAAATGCTCCCCATTTTCCTTAGTGGCTTTGCAAAGACAGTGGGGATCTAGTGAGCCAGAGCAGCCTTCCTGGCAGCTCGCTCAGGTTGTGTGCAGGCCGTCCTAGTGACAATCATCCCCAAATCTTCCTCCACAAGGCCTGGCAATGGGCGAGAGCATGGAGTGTGCGTTTTGTCTCCGTGCGGGTCAGTGTGTGTGCTTTTCTTCCCAGAAGCCGGATTTGTATAAACAAAATGTGGCTGGTAAATAGCGGCATTCATCCCCAGTGCCTAGGGCTGTCTGGGCATCCATGGCTCCTGCTCTTCATGGAAAGAGCTGGCTGCTGTTGCCAGATGAGGCCGAGATGACTTTGGCTGGGAACTAGTATAATTGTATTTGCCTAATCCTGCCCAATTCCTCTAAAAGCAGGTATAGATAGTGTGCCTTTTAAGAATATATAGTGGGGCTGGAAATGTGGCTTAGTGGTAGAGTGCTCACCTAACATACATGAAGCCCTGAGTTCAATTCCTCAGTACCACATTCACAGAGAAGGCCACAAGTGGCACTGTGGTTCAAGTGGTAGAGTGCTAGCCTTGAGCACAGAGAGGCTCGGGGACAGTGCCCAGGACATGAATTCAAGCCCCAGGACCAGCACCAAAAACAACAAAAAAAAGAGTATATAGTAGTTGGACACCAAAGCTTCATGCCTGTAGTTGTAGCTACTTGAGAGGCTGAGATTGGGAGGATCCTGGTTTAAGGCCCAGCCCAGGCAAAAAAGGTAGTGAGATATATCCCTTCTCAACCACTAGCTGGAGGTAATAGTGTACACCTGTCACCACAGCTTCCTGGAAGCCAACAGCCAGATGGTGGCCCAGAGGCAGGAAGTGAGACTCTCAAAAAATGCCGGTGCCTCTGGGCACTGGTGGCTCATGCTTGTAATCCTAGCGATTCAGGAGGCTAAGATCTGAGGATCACAGTTTAAAACTAGCTTCCATAAAAAAAAGTCTGTGAGGAGCTAGGAACTAGGAAGGTGGCTCAGTGGTAGAGTGCTTGCCTCGCATGCATGAGGCCCTGGCTTCCGTTCCTCAGCACCACATAAGCAGAATAAGCCAGAAGTGGCGCTGTGGCTCAAGCAGTAGAGCGCTCGCTTTGAGCTGAAGAGCTGAGGGACAGCGCCCAGGCCCAGAGTTCAGGCCCCATGACTGTCTAAAAAAAAGTTTGTAAGGCTCTTATCTACAATGAACCATCAAAAAACTGGAAATGTAGTTGTGGCTCAAATGGTAGAGCTATAGTGCACCACGTATGTACAATCTAAAAAAATAGAACAAAGATGTGGGTTATTGGCCTTGTAACTGAAGTCACAGACCCCCCCCCAACCTCCCTCCCCAGATTCCACCCTTCCCCAGCCCACCATAGACGCCCCCCAGAGCAAATTTTACCATTTGCCCCTTTTTTACCTTTGTATAAACACAATCATGCTTTCATTGATTTTTCTTCTGGCTATTTTTTTTAATTCCAGTTGGCTTATGGAAAGAGCATCATGGAGTTTAGGTATTCATATTTAAACCAGGGGCTTTCCTAAAGTGCTCTTCGTGTTTCTATTTTGGTTTTTCTGTGGCAAAAGTCCTGTCTCTGGCAAGCAGTGATACTTTTATTTGTCTTCTGACTTTTACAAGTCTTATTTATCTTTCTTATCATTGCGCCTGGCACTGTGGACACTTTATCTTGTTCTTGATTATAAAGAGTGCTTCAAATGTTTTCCCATTGAGAATGATTTTAGAGCTGGAGCCGTGGCTCCCGTGTAGAGTGCCCGCCTAAGCAAGCAGAGGCCCACTTCAATCCACAATCCCTGAAAAACTTTAGATGCCTTTTAGTGGACTAAAGAATTTTTTTCTCACCAGGCACTGGTGGCTCACGCCTGTAATCCTAGCTACTCAGGAGGCTGAGATCTGAGGATCACGGTTCAAAGCCAGCCTGAGCAGGAAAGTCCGTGAGACTCTTATCTCCAGTGAAACACCAGAAACCTGGAAGTGGCGCTGTGGCTCAAGTGGTAGAGCGCTCACCCTGAGGGACAGCGTCCAGGCCCAGAGTTCAAGCCCCATGACTGACAAAAAAAAAAAAAAAAAGAATTTTTTCCTCTTCTATTTTAGCCAAGAAGTTACCTTTAAAAAAAAAAAAGAAAAAAGGTTGGCTTCATATTGAGTATCACTAAATATTTTTTGCTTCTTTTAAGCCATTAATGTGATATACATTAATCAATGTTCCTACACTGAAAATAAATTAGCTTTTTAAATTGTGTATATGTGTCTGTGCATGTGTGCATGTGCGTGCGTGTGTGTGCCTGTGTGTGTGTGTGTGTTAGTACTGAGACTAGAATTCAGGGCCTGGTCACTGTCTTACAGCTTTTCTATTCAAGGCAGGCACTCTACCACTTGAGCCACAGCTCCACTTCTGAGCTTTTGATGGTACATTGGAGATAAGAGTTTCACAGACTTTCTCTGCCCACACGGACCTAAATCTCCATCCTCAGATCTTGGCCTCCTGAGTAGCTAGGATTGGCTACCAATGCCCGCCAGCATGAGCTCTGCAGGTGACTCCAGACACTGTGACTTCCTGCATCCCACGGTAGCAGGTGTTCATCGGTGTTTTACTGAGCAGCCATGGGAGCCATGAGTCCCGGGCAGGCAGCTCTTCAAGTCTCACCCTCTCCCTTCAATTTTCCAGAAGGATTCTCACGTTCCCCCACAGATTACCTTACCTGCTTTATTCCACACAACTCATCTTCTCTGCTTTAAAGATGTCCTCACCTAGCTGGGCGCCGGTAGCTCATGCTTGTAATCCTAGCTACTCAGGAGGCTGAGATCTGAGGATTGCAGTTGGAAGTTAACCTGGGCAGGAAAGTATGTGAGACTCTTATCAAGAATTAACCAGCGAAAACCCAGAAATGCGCTATTGCCCGAGGAATAGAGTACCAGCCTTGAGTGGAAAAGCTTAAGAGACAGTACCTAGGACCTGAGTTGAAGCTCCAGGACCAGCATCAAATAAATAGTCACCAGGATCAACATACCTGAATGAACTTGGTGCTATAGGGGAGAGTCACAGGGGGAGAGGAAGGAGAAATGCGTGTGCATGAATTTTAAGAGACTCAGGATCTTCCTACAAGCCTGGTTTTTGTAGGGAGACATGGTGCTGAGATCTACCCTGAGGACCTTGAGCAGGCAGGTGGGTGTTTTGCCACTTTAGCCACACCCCTGCCCTTTTGGCCTTCATTTATTTTTCATATAGGATCTCACACTTGCCCAAACAGACTTTGAACCATCAGCTTCTTTCCCCTGCCTCCTGAGTCACTAGAATTACAAGCATACGCGACCATGCCTAACTTTTTTCAGCACTGAAGCTTTAACTAAGGGCCTTGTATCTAACTTAGCTTCTTCACTCGCGGCTGATGCTCTGTCACTTGAGTTCCAGCTCCACTTCCAACTTTTTACTGGTTAATTGGATTTATCTTGCCTTAGCTAGCTTTAACCCTGGATCCTCAGATCTCAGCCTCTTGAGTCGTTAGGATTACAGGTGTAAATCATTGGCACCTAACCTAATTCTCATTTTTAAAACAAATTTCAGTAGTTGATGGACAACCTAGCTTATCCTTCCTTCCTTCCTTCCTTCATTCATACATTCTCTTGTCCCTTATTTGTGGCCACCGGCCTCATCACTGTACTCTGGGAGACCAGCTTCGGAGGCAGCGGCTCTCGGCTCTGCTCTGCAAGGATAAGGTTATCAAAAGGACTGGAATGTGGAACAATATTTGCAGACAGAGAAAACAGTGTTCTAAATGCATGCACAACGGAGCTCATCTGGGCCTGGTAGTGAATAATCCCTTTCTCCAGGCCGCCTCTTACATAATTTCTTAATGCAAAGTAGGACGCTATCCCCCGAAACTTCCACACAGCCATGGGAACTGTTGGTTTGAATTCAAGTTTTGTTTTGAAAACTCCAGGACTCGTTTCTTCCTTTCCCATCAGCTCCAGTTTCACTTAATGTCTGGGGCTTGTCTTTGCCTGAGGCCGATGACCACAAAACATTAATTAACATGGCTGTGTCTTTAAATACCTCTTCCGGTTGCTAAGTCTGTCTATGGTGTGACAGGTTGCCTTCTTTCTGGCTTAATCGTAAGATTTTGTTACATAATCCAACCTTAATTCATTGAGGCCATCAGCGCTGAACAGAGGGTCAGTTTTCTTGGGACATTGTAGTCTACTGTTGTATGATATTATGACTTCTACTGAACCTAGTGTTGAGTGTTGGTAATTTTAAAGGTCTCCATCCTGGGGCTGAGAAGGTGGCTTCAGTAGTAGAGTCTTGTCTTGCATGCATGAGGCCCTGGGTTCGATTCCTCAGCACCACATAAGTAGAAAAGGCCGGAAGTAGCACTGTGGCTCAAGTGGTAGAGCGCTAGCCTTGAGCTGAAGAGCAGAGGGGCAGCGCTCAGGCCCCATGACCGACCAAAAAAAAAAAAGGTCTCCATCCTTGTTCCTGTTGTAAAGAACAAGAAGTCTTGAACCATTTATGAGTAAAGGCAAAACTCAGGGTTTGTTGTACTGTGGACACTGGGGATGAATCCAGGGCCTCTCCTACGCTAAATACACATTCTACCACTGGGCTGTGCCCTGTACCCCTAATTTTAGGTTTTTATTTTTATTTATTTATTTTTTTTCTGTCATAGGGCCTGAACTCTGGGCCTGGGCGCTGTCCCTCAGCTCTTCAGCATCAGGCTAGTGCTCTAGCACTTGAGCCACAGCGCCTCTTCCAGCTTTTTCTGCGTATGTGGTACTGAGAAATCAAACCCAGGGCTTCATGCATGCAAGGCAAGCGCTCTACCACTGAGCCACCGGCCCAACCCTAGGTTTTTAACTCTAATAAAAAGTACACATGCCAGGAGCCAGTGGCTCATGCCTATAATCCTAGCTACTCAGGAGGCTGAGATCTGAGGATTACAGTTTGAAGCCAGCCTGGCAGGATAGTCCATGAGACTTTTATCTCCACTAAAAATTGCAAGAAAAACTGCAAGTGGAAATGTGGCTGGAGTGGTAGAGCCGCTAGCTTTGAGCACAAAGCTCAGGGACAGAGCCCAGACCCAGAGCTCAAGCCTTAAGACCAAACAAACAAACAAACAAAAAAAAAAGCACATGTTCCAGGTGCCAGTGGCTCACACCTGTAATCCTGTCTACTTAGGAGGCTGAGATCTGAGGGTCGAGGTTCAAAGCCAGCCTCCACTTTCCATGAGACTCTTTATCTCCAGTTAACCAGCCAAAAAAACAACTCCATGTGGAGCTGTGACTTAAGTACTAGCCTTGAACAAAAAAGCTAACAGATAGTACCCCAGGCCCTGAGTTCAAGGCCCAGTACCAGTCCCCCCCCCCCAAAAAAAAAAATCATGTACTTTGTTTTTTTTTGGTTTATCTTACACATTTTATAAGAGGAGGATGTTTTAAAGAGAAGGACGCAGCTGTAGTAGGAATTGCACCACTGCTTACAAGAAGACATTTAGTTTGATCATTAGCAGACTGGGGGTGATGGCAGGGTGAGAAGCAGAGGTGACAAATCGGGTCCATTTTCCTCCCCAGGAGCGTGTCGTCCGCCTCCCCCATCTCTTAGAGCAGGCAGGAAGTACTCCCTCCCGTCTCCCTGTAGACAGCTGAGCCGCAGAGTGTCACATTTTTTTACCATTTGGGGAAAACAGTCTCCAGCAAGATGTCTGCTCTCATTCTTCTGCGTGTATGGAATGGGCCTGCGAGGGCTTCGCTTTGCGGCTGGAAGGGCCGGCTTGCCATCTTTATTGAATGAGCTAGACTCTCCAGTGCTTGCTTGCCTCACTCTTTGTTTGATAGGAAATATCTGACGAGTTCTCTGGAGTGTTCTCTCTGAACAGTTGAGCACACAGAAATCTTTTCTTTATAAGAGGAAGTGGTTAGTATGAATGCAGGAAATATATTTTCTAACTGCAGCTTAATGGTTGAGACTTAAAAGGTTCAAAATGCTCTTCACTGAAAGCAAGAGAAAACTAAATAGAGTTGAAGAGAATAGAAAACATGGATAGTGGTGTTCTCATCTTTTTAAAAAATATAATTGTATTGTTATTATTAAGTGTTGTACAAGGGGTTACTGTTTCCCAAGCCAGGTAATGAGTATATTTCTTTTTTTGGTCAATGTCACACCTCTCTTTGCTTTCCTCCCCAGTTTCCTCCTCCCATGCCTGCCCACAAGTTGCAAATTCATTTTCTACATACTGTGGTGTCTACTGAATATCATGATTGCATTTGCTCTGATTCTTTCAGGAATAGATCGGTGTTCAAGTCAAATAGTCTAGGGAAAATGGTTCGGTTGTTTGTCTTTCCTCTGTAAACAGCCGTATCTGTCATGAGTTTGTATTTCCTCAATAATACATCATCTTTAGCAAGCTTGTAATTTAATGTGCAAAAAAACCAACAGATGCCTGGTGCCTGTGGCTCATGCCTATAATCCTAGCTACTCAGAAGGCTGAGATTTGGGGATCTCCATTCAAAGCCAGCCTGGGGAAGACAAGTTCAAGAGATTCTTTTCTCCACTTACCCATCAGGAAGCCAAGAGTGAAGGTATGGGTCAAATAATAGAGTGTCAGACTTCAGCAAAAATGCCAAGCAAGAGCAAAAGGCCCTGAGCCCAAACCCCTCTGCTGACACACAAGAGAATCTATTTTACCAGGCATCAGTGCCTCATATCTGTAATCCTAGTTACTCAGAGGAGGCTGAGATCTAAGGATCTGGATTCAAAGCCAGCCCAGGTAGGAAAGTCCATGAGACTCTTATCTGCAGTTAACTACCAAAAAAGCTGGAAGTGGATCTGTGGCTCAAGTGGTAGAGCACTAGCCTTGAGAGACAAAATAAAAAAGTTCAGGGACAGTGCACAGGCCCTGAGTTCAAGTCCCAGGACCAGAAAAAATTAAAAATACAAGCAACAAACCAGGTGCTGATGTCTCATGCCTATAATCTTAACTACTCAGGAGGCTGAGATCTGAGGATCATGTTTCAAAGCCAGCCCAGGCAGGAAAGTCCATGAGACTCTTATCTCCAATAAACCACCAGAAAACTGGAAGTGGTGCTGTGGCTCAAGTGGCAGAGCGCTCGCCTTGAGCTGAAGAGCTGAGGGACAGCATCCAGGCCCAGAGTTCAAGCCCCACAACTGACAAAAAAAAAAAAAAGCAACATGGGTTAAGGGTGTGTCTCAAGTGGTAGGATGCCTGCCTAGCAAGTGCAGAACACTTCGTTCAATCCCTAGCACCACAAAAACAAAAAACCCACAAACAACAACCTTGGAAACTAAGGCTGAGTAGCTGCTTTCCTTGCACCAAACATGTCTCATTTACTCCACAGGGGAAGCGTGGTGTCTGTTTCCCTGGCTCGTGGAACGTGAGTCATTGTTGAGTCTCTCACAGAATGTACATCTTCCCAAGCTGGCTTGCAACGTGATCTTAGGGTGTCTGTTCTTCATAATAACTACAGACCCCGGCAGTGGAGGGGGGAGGTCATCACCCAGGCAGACCTTGCCTTCCAGTGGAGTCTAGACTCTCTGCTCTGGCTGCGAGCCTGCTGAGCTGAGCCATGGACTGGGTGTAGTTGTCTATTAAGGACAAAGAGAAACCAGGCACCTGAAACCGGTGGCTCATGCCTGTCATCCTAGCGACTCAGGAGGCTGAGATCTAAGGATCACAGTTCAAAGCCAGCCCGAACAGGAAAGTCCATGGGACTCTTATCTCCAGTAAACCACTCAGAAGAAGGAAGTGGCGCTGTGGCTCAAGTGGTAGAACACTCACCTTGAGCTGAAGAGCTCAGGGACAGTGCCCAAGAATAGAGTTCAAGCCCCATGACCAACAACAACAAAGACAAAGAGAGAAGGGCACCAGTGGCTCATCCCTGAAATCCTAGCTGCTCAGGAGGCTGAGATCTGAGGGTGATAGTTCAAAGCCACCCTGGGCAGGAAAGTCCACGAGACTCATATCTCCAGTTAATCACCAAAAAGCCAGAAGTTGAGAATTGTGGCTCAGATGTAGAGTGCCAACCTTGAATGCAAAAGCTGAAGGATTGGGGAGGAGGGAGAAGGAGTAGGAGAGGGGGAGGAGGGAAGGGATAGTAGGAGAAAAACAAAGGAGGGGGTAACAATGCTTTGAGAGAAATGTACTCATGAAACTAACCCCTCTGTACAGCATCTTTACAATAAAACAAGATTTAACAAAGAAAACTAAAGGATCACATCCAGGCCCCAAATTCCCACCCCAACACAAAGGGAGAGGGAGAAGGGGGCGAAGGATGGGAGGGGAAGGGAGAAAGGAAGAGGGGAGGGAGGGGAAGGAAGATTAAAAGGAAAGAAAGGAAGAAAGAGGGAGGGGGGGGTGTACCATAAGGGAATGTGTCTCTGGGCATCCTGGGAGGCATGATCCTGTCTCACCTCTGCTCCGGCTCACACGTTGGCTTTGCCTGCCCTGGCCGTGGGCCAGCATTAGGGATGGACGGGTCAGCCCGTCTCCTCCAGCAGCCAAGTTGCTGCTTACCTGAGTAACTTGCTCTTCCCAGTTGTATTTTCCAAAGTGGGCAACTGAGGTACTGGGGAACAGAAGGCCTATTCTTCACACTGCTTAGCAAGTGAATGGCCCGGGAGAATTGGGATGCTGGTCTCCTCTGCTATCTTCCTCTCCCAGGCCTCCCTCTGAGGACCAGTAACTACAGTCCCCGGGCAAAGAAAAGCTCAGGAAATTGCTGGCATAGCTCAAGCAGATTTCTTCGGTTAACTTATTTTGAAGCTTTTCTCTGCTTTGTGTTTTAACTTCCCTCGTAATTTATCAAAGACAGACTCGTTATTTTGGAAGCCCTCAGTCTAAGGTCTGACAGAACTCCTGCACTCTGAAGAGGAATTTTTTTTAATGCATTTGTAGTTTGGAACTTGAAAATGTATTCTTAGTTGCAACAGCTTCCTGGAAATTTTAAATATGCCATTTATTTGTACAACAACATGGACTCTGGGCAAAGAATGGTTTCATCTCCCTCCCTCCCTCCCTCCTCTCTCTCTCCCTCCCTCTTCCCTCTCCCCCTCTTTCTCTCTCCCTCTCCCTCTCTCTCCCTCTCTTCCTCCCTCCCTCCCTCTCCCTCCCCTCTCCCTCTCTCCTCTTTTTCTTGCTCTCTCTCCCTACCCTCCACAGACAAGCCCCCCTCTTCTGGAACTCAGCATTAAAATGTATCACTTTTTCTTCTCTCTTTGACAAAATAAAATAACCTTAAATTTTTACATATAGAAAGCTAGGCAAGCCAGGCACTGGTGGCTCACGCCTGTAATCCTAGCTACTCAGGAGGCTGAGATTTGAGGATGGTGGTTCAAAGCCAGCCCAGGCGGAAAAGTTCATGAGAGTCTTATAAACCATCAGAAAACCAGAAATGGTCCTATAGCTGAAAGTGGTAGAGCACCAGCCTTGAGCAAAAGAGCTCAGGGACAGTGCCTAGGCCCCGATGGACTCCTCTTCCTGCCCCCCTCCCCCCCCAAAAAAAAAAGCCAGGCAAAGCTGGGCATAGTGGCTCAGGCCTATTATCCTAATTTCTCAAGAGGCTAAGATCTGAGGATCACTGCTCAAAGGCAGCCTGAGTTGGAGAGTCCATGAGACTCTTATCTCCAATTAGCCACCACAAAAGTTGCAAGTGGACCTCTGGCTCAAGTGGTAGGGTACTACCCCCCTTAAGCACAAAAGCTTGGGGACAGTGTTCAGACCTTGAGTTCAAGCCCCAGAACTAGCACTGGGGGGGAGTGGGGGGAAGAAAGCAAGGAGGGAAAGGAAAGGAAAGGAAAGTCAGGCACATCTGTAATTGTAACTACTCAGGAGGCTGAGAGCTAATAGACTGTATCAAAAAGCCTTCTTCCCCAAAATAACTCTGTCTTACAACGTGTGCTATTCTTTGCAGAAGACTTGGGGAGACAGCCGCAGGGGCTTTTGTGGGGCTTTCTGAGGAAGGTGTATGAATGAAACAGAGAAAGTTGTAGACATTTGGAGTCTCCGTGGGAATGCCTCTGCTCTTTTATATGTATATATAATCAAAATAAAGTACTAAACAATAGAAGGTCATTGAAATGACTGTTGGGGGTGGGGGGGCAGATGGAAGGCTTCTGGGGAGGCCAGGCTGTCATTCTGGGAGGAGAGGCGCTTCAAAGGTGGCTGCAGGTAGCATTTGGGCATCGTGGGAAGCAGAACCCAGCATATGGTCAGGAAGGGACTCAGGCCAGCAGCAAAGAGGAGGAACTGGAGGCCGAAAGAAACCAGGCTTCCATGAGATACATCAGCTGGTACTGAGTTTTGTTAGGGCCTTAAGGAACCGAGAAGACCTCGGAGTCAGAAAGCCGTACCTGGGGACATTGCCGGCTCACTTTCATTTGGGAAGTGACGGCAGGCAGACGACAGGGAAGTACATACTGGATTCACCACACACACACACACACACACACACACCCCACCCCACGCACCTGCGCACAGCGAGCGGAGGAAGCAAGGGTGGATCCTGCCTTCCAGGCACAGGCAGGACATCCACCTCGGACTTGAGATGGGAGAAAACCAGAAAGGGCCAGAGATGGGGCTGGGGGCGTGGCTCAAATGGTAGAGCACCTGCCTAGCAACCACCGGACTCAAATCCCAGTTCGGCCACTACTCCCACCCAAATAAAAGAATGGGACAAAAGGCTTCAGCATTTCTTCTTCATGTTTACATTTGGACATCCTTCCTACCTGCTTTGCTGCTTCCTTTCAGAAATAGCAGCTCTTACTCTTCCAGAACATGCGATCAGTAGAGGAAAAGCACCGACAACCCAAAAGTTGCCTGTTTACGTTGGAACGCTGCCCCTCTCTGGCGTGTTTTTGGCACCATCTAGTGAGATGGCCAAGTCACCTGAGGGCCAGGCTGTGTCTTCACCTGGCAGGGGATGGGCTTACGCCACGTGGACTTCAGATTGTATTAGCATCAGGACATAACGTGCTGCAGACAGGTGTGGGCTAGGGAGGGATAATGAAGGGCATATCAGTCTCCGTATTTGTATTTGTGGAAGGTGCCTTGGGGTATAGACGGTGTGTGTGTGTGTGTGTGTGTGTGTGTGTGTGTGTGTGTGTGTGTGTACTGCGGCCTGGACACTGTCCGGTAGCTTTTACACTTAAGGCTGGTGCTCTACCACTTGAACTACAGTGCTACTTCCTGCTTTTTAAAGGTGTTTATTGGAGATAAGAGTCTCATTATGCCCAGGCTAGCTTCGAACACCAATCCTCAGAGACTCCTAAGTAGCTAAGATCACAGGCGTGAGCCACCAGTGCCTAGCTTATTACTGCGGGGCCTGAACTCTGGGTCTGGGCACTGTCCGTCAGCTCTTCAGCTCAAGGCTAGTGCTCTACCACTTGAGCCACAGTGCCACTTCCGGCTTTGTCTACTTATGTGCTGCTGAGGAATCGAACCCAGCGTCTTATGCATGCAAGGCAAGCACTCTACCACTCAGCCACCTTCCCAGCCCTTATTATTGATTTTTTAAGGAGAAAAATCTACAAAGTACTCTAAACACAATTAATACCAAAAAAAAACAAAGACATAAAAAGTGCAAATAGTATACCAAACACCTTTCTTTAAAACTTACACCAAAAGTAAATATAGTTGAAGGGTTTTAGCCAGGCTCACTTTGAGCAGCGTGGAATAGGCCTTCTTAGCTCATGAACTCCACAGTAGATTTGATTTTTAAATATATAGGTTCCAGACAGGTGCTGGTGGTTCTCGCTTGTAAACCTAGCTACTCAGGCCCTGAGATCTGAAGATTGTAGCTTAAAGTCAGTCTAGGAAGAAAAGCCTATGAGATTCTTATCTCCAGTTCACCAGCAAAAAGCCAGAAGTGGAGCTGTGGCTCAAATGGTAGAGCACCAGCCTTGAGCGAAAAAGCCAGGTTTTAAGTCCAGCGCAGCCCCCTCCCCTGCACCCTATGTATAGGTTCCCTCAGGACCAATGGAAAGGGGAGCGTGTGAGCTGGCCCGAAGCCGTGCTTGTGTCCGTGTGGAAAGTCGAAGCCACGTCCCATCCCACAGCAGTGCGGGGTGTGGTGACTGGCAGTACGTTTCCTTACCTAAAGTTAGTGGACATTCTAGACAGGGCTTTGCAAACAGCACCCCTCCACCCCCATCCCGCCCTCAGCTCCCGGTCTCCAGAGTTAACTTTCGCCCCAGTGGCAGCCCTAGGCTTTTATCTAGGATGTGTAAACACGAGGCCTCTCTGGCTCTTGTTCTAAGGCACGGCAGCAGGCTCAAATCCGGCACCAAATGGCAGAGGACAGCAAAGCAGATTACTCGTCCATCCTGCAGAAATTCAACCACGAGCAGCACGAGTACTATCACACCCACATCCCCAGCATCTTCCGGGTGAGTCCTCCATACCCTCATCCCCAGGAAAGCCTATGAGACCTATTGTCTCCAGGGATCCACTGGAAAACCGGACGTGGCACTGTGGCTCAAAAGTGGTAGAGTGTTAGCCTTAGTCACAAGAGCTCAGGGACCATGCCCAGGCCCTGAGTTCAAGACTCATGACCTACTGAACTGTGATCCTCAGATCTCAGCCTCCTGAAGAGCTAGGATGACTGAGAGACAGGAGCACTGGCAGGGCTCAGCCAGTCTTAAACGATGACTCTTAGAGATTTCTACTCCCTTTGCTAAAAGGACATCTGAGCTCCAAAAAAGTGCCAGCTAAACTTCAGCAGACAAAGTGGCATTCATCCAGTTGTGGGATTTGAACAAATGAAAGTTCTTCCCTTTCCATTGTTTTCTTCTGGCTATTTTAGGTTGTCAGAAATGGCGGGGGAAGGGCAGGAGCTACAGCTCTGTGGAGGCCGGCCTAGCATGCTGCAGGCTCTGAGTCCCAGGCCCAGTTCCACGCCCCCTACCAAAAAAAATTTTTTAGGAGAGAAAACAAATACAGGTTTTCATATTTGGGGAATCTTTTATGATTTCATGTTCAGTTGTTGGGGAGAGGGGCCTATTTGCTCCTTGGAGTCTATACCCACAGCCACAAAAACATCTAAGATGTAGCAGGTGGGGATACTAGTGTTGAGTTGACATAGCTACCCAGATGTATTGGGTAAAAGTAAAATAGTGAAGGTGAGCGCTGATGGCTCATGCCTGCAATCCTAGCTACTTTGTAGGCTAAGATCTGAGGATCAAGGTTCAAAGGTAGCCTGGCAGAAAAATCCATGAGACTCTTGTTTTCTTTTCTTGATTTATTTCACAAGGATAGCATTCTACCACTTGAGCAACAGCTTTACTCTGGGTTTTTGCTGGTTAAGTGGAATCAGAGTCTCACATTTATCTTCCTAGGCTGGCTTTGAGCCATGATCCTCAGATCTCATTCACCTGATTAGCCAGGATTACAGGCATGGGCCACCAGTGCTACTTCATGAGACTCTTATCTCCATCTAACCAGCAAAAAGCCAGAGTGAAGTGGTAGAACACCAGCCTTGAGCAGAATAATCAAGCAAGAGTTGAAGGCCCTGAGTTGAAGCCCCACTACCAGCACCAAAAGAAAAAGAAATAAGTCAAGTAGGGGACGGAAGGTAGAAGAACCTTTGAAGTTTGTTACCAAATTATATGAATAATAAAACTATCCAGATGGGGTTCTTACTGAAACTGGATTCAGGGTGGCAATTAATGCTAAGCCCATGATTTTGTACATCCCATTTTAACAATTTATAAAGTGTGAATACAACTGATCAGGATAGCAACACAGTACACTTAAGGGTTGCTAAGGGCTGGGAAGGTGGCTCAGTGGTAGAGTGCTTGCCTTGCACATATGAGACCCTGAGTTTGATTCCCCAGCCCCATATATGCAGAAAAAGCCGGAGGTGGCACTGTGGCTCAAGTGGAAGAGCACTAGCCTTGAGCTGAAGAGCTCAGGGACAGCGTCCAGACCCAGAGTTCAAGCCCCACAGCCAACCAAAAATTAAAAAATAGGTTGCTGAGAGTCCAACATCATTAGAGCTGACAACGCTGACAAATAGCAACTCCCTGCCAGGTATAGGTGGCTCATACCTATAATCCTAGCCACTCAGGAGGCTATGAGCTGGAGGATCGAGGTTCGAAGTCAGCCTGGGCAGAAAAGTCTGTGAGACTCCATCTCCAGTTAACCAGCCAAAAAGCTAGACTGGAGGTATGACTAGAGTGGAAGAGTGCCAGCCATGAGCAAGCAAGCTGAGCAAGAGCTCAAGGCCCTGAATTCAAATCCCAGTACTGGCCTTGCCCTTAAGTAGTAACAGGGCTGTTTATTTTACACAAAATCTGGTGTTGCAGAAAATCCAGGAGATGGAGGAACGGAGGATCGTGAGGATGGGGCAGTCCATGAAGACGTACGCAGAGGTGGACCGGCAGGTGATCCCCATCATTGGCAAGTGCCTGGATGAAATTGTAAAGGCAGCCGAAGCCATTGATCAGAAGAACGTGAGTACTGAGCTGGTGCCCTACCCCCACTTTCCAGGGAGACCTCCGCTGGCCTTCTCAAGGTGGGAGTGGGCTGGGAAGGTGGCTCAGTTGCACAGTGCTTGCCTTGCATGCATGAGGCCCTGGGTTCGATTCCTCAGCACCACATAAGCAGAAAAGGCCAGAAGTGATGTTGTGTGGCTCAAGTGGTAGAGCGCTCGCCTTGAGCTGAAGAGCTGAGCCCAGAGTTCAAGACCCACGACCGACAAAAAAAAAAAAGTGGGGAATTACTTTCTGTGGTCTTAGCATTTTTCAGCAACACTAAGGAAAGTACAAAGTACTTTTACAGAGTTCCCTAAGAACGCTTACAAAGCTCCATGGATCACTGTATCAGCCTTCTGACGATCTCCCCCATTATGGGGCTTGAACTCAAGGCCTGGGTACTGTACAGTCCCTGAGCTCTTTGCTGCCTGGCCCTATTTTCTTTATTTCAGTACTAGAGTTTGAACTCAAGGCCTTGTACTTGAGCCATGCATCCAGAGGTGTGTGTGTGTGTGTGTGTGTGTGTGTGTGTTGTGTTTATTGTGCGTGTCTGTCCATCCTAGGGCTTCAACTCAAGGCTTGGACACTGTTCCTAAATTTTTTTTTGTTTTGCTCAAGGCTACCACTCTACCACTTGAACCACAGCTCCACTTCCAGCTTTTTGGTAGTTGATTAGAAAGAAAAGTCTCACAGACTTTCCTGCCTGGATTGGCTTTGAGCTGCAATCCTCAGATCTCAGCCTCCTGAGTAGCTAGGATTACTGGCATGAGCCACCAGCGCCCACCCAGCTCACTTTTATCTTTTTGGTTGTTAATCGGAGATAAGAATCGCATGAACTTTCTTGCCCTGGCTGGTTTTGAAGTGCAATCTTGAGATCTCAGCCTCCTGAGTAGCTAGGAGTACAGGCGTGAGCCACCGGCACCTTAGCTGTTGCTGCATTTTAGCTGATACTTGTTTTTCCAAATGCAGAAACAGGGTTGTTGCAAGTCACTAGGATCTCAAGTAAAGACAGAGCCTTCCTCTGCATGAGAACACAACCTTTGCTGGTGATAAACATGTCACCAGCCAAAAGTCCCTTAGGAATCTCCATCCTTTTCTTAGCATCCGTGTGTATGAGTCATAGTGACTGGTGGGATAAAAAGTATGTGCGTGCATCTGACACTTCCCTGGTGGGTCTTATTTCAGGATTCCCAGCTGGTGGTAGAGGCTTATAAATCAGGATTTGAGCCTCCTGGTGACATTGAATTTGAGGATTACACTCAGCCCATGAAGCGCACAGTGTCCAACAACAGCCTTTCCAATTCCAGAGGGGAAGGCAAACCCGAGCTCAAACTGGCCGGCAAAGCCAAAGGAAAGCTCTGGCCATTCATCAAGAAGAACAAGGTACTGGTGGTTCGAGCTCGGTGCGAAAATGAATTGGATCAAGTGTACAGATTATGAGTTTATCTTGTAGTCTCAGTAAAACTTAAGACCTTGAACCCGAGGTTTCCGAAGGAAATGAACAAGACAAAAAGCTAGCGAGCGTGCTGTTGTGTTTTAGAACAGTGTTTCCTTTCGGTGGTGGTGTCTTTGCCATGGCCCTTGTCTGACTTCAGATGTCTTGTCACCCTGCCGTGTCACCCACACTAACCACTGACTGACCGTGTGGTGCCTTCACACCATCCCTGCCACCTCTGACTAGTCCTCCTGTACCACTGGCCGCCTCAGCTGGGAGAGAGGGGTCCATAACCTTTTATCCGCACGTCTAATTGACTGCCTTCCCGGGGCCTCAATCATAACTGGGTTTTGAGTTCATGTTAACCGGTGTTTCCGTGAGCATTTCCATTTTCTCTCCGTGGTGTGGTCCATAGGTGCATGACGCGTTAACCTGGAAAAAAAAATATGACTGCTTTAACCTTAGAACGATCAGACGTGTCATTCCCAAAGACTGGTGCTATTTTCACATCCTTAGCCTTCTCCTCCCCCCCTCCATCAAGCTGTGTTAGTTTAGGCGGTGTAGAGACATTTCCCTCTCCCTCCCGCTTCTACTGGTTTGGGAAACACTAATGAGCACCGTAGCCTGCACGTGAATGTCGCATGAGCTTCGTGTCGGGTACTTCTGGTCCTCTGTCGCTTTACTTACCAAATCTCTCACTTTCACCCTGTCGTCTGGCGCCTCCCACGTGCTTCCTTTTGGACCATGGCCTAAATATTTAATGGTTTGTGTGTGTGTTTACTTGCTTTGGATTTCAAATATGATTTGATCCTTATTTTTGTTTATGTCTTCTTGTTTCTGATTTTATTCTGTCGCTACTCCATCTCTCACATGTAGCTCATGTCCCTTTTAACGTCCCCCCATCAGCCTCCCCCTCCCCCTCCCCCCCCTGCCTCTGGCTCACCTTCTGCTGTTCCCAACGGCCCCCAGTCTCCCAAGCAGCCAAAGGAACCCCTCTCCCATCGCTTCAACGAGTTCATGATCTCCAAACCCAAAATCCACTGCTTCAGGAGCCTAAAGCGCGGGGTAAGTTCTGCTGCGGAATCCGGCATCTCTTGGCGCTCTTGCGTTTGCATGTTTTGTTCTGCGTAACTGATTTTTATTTGTGAATGAATGCATTCTTTGTGTCCCCCCCCCCCCCCTGCGCGACATTAAGCACAAATGGAACCTAGGATTTGTTGCTGTGTAGCTGGAAAGAAGACAGACTAAAAGAGGAGGAGAAAAAGAAGGAAACAGGGTGGATACATCCATCAATAATGGATGGATGAATAGATGAATAATGGATGGATCACAGTGGATTGATCAAATGGTGATGGATGGATGAGTGGATGGATGGATGGATTGATCATAGATGGACGCATCATAGATCAATGGATACATCAATGATGGATGGATAGAGGGGACCAAAAGGCCAGCCAATCCTCAGTTCTCTCGTAGTACTTTCTAGAAGGAAGGACTGGTGCTCTCTTCCCCTTTAAAGCATCTGTTGTTAATTTTTCACTTTTGATTTCACCAATAAAAAGAAAACTTAGATTTGGTTTCTAAAACTAATGGAGTAGGAGATGGGGAATTGGAAGTGAGCATATGCACAGAACTGCACGCTTACTAATCACAGGAGCTGCGTGTCGCATAGATTCCCCGCCTGAGCTGGGCCTCAGCTCAAAGGGGAAGTGGGTAAGACAGTGTGGTTTTGTTATTTTAGTGAAATTATAGGATGTTGATACAATGTCTCTTGACGGGGGGTGTGGGGGAACCTGCATGCACAAGCAACCCTAGTCCACAGATCACCCTGGAAATGCCCCAGAACCTGAAACCTTCTGAGGGCTGATGTGACAGATACCCCAGGGGAAAATTCAGCCCCTCTGCTCACTGCACAGGCTGTAGCTCAGAGGTAGAGCTCTCACTTTCCCAACATGCCCAAGCCCCAACCACCACCCCCAAATAGCCACAGGTATGCTAAAAATATTACCTAACATGACCTCAAGCTGTGTGCGTGAGATACATAGGAAAGAGAAATGAGCTTCATGTTTAGAGCAGGGTCCTGCCCCCCCCCATCCCTCTCTCTCCTCCCCAAGAAATCTCAGTATGTATGTGCACATATTCCAAAATCCAAAGTCTCTCCATCACTTCCAGCCTCAGGGATTTCTGGTAAAGACCAGAAATCTGGATTTCTCTTTGGAGGGTCAAATTACTATAGCACCCTGCCTCCTATGGTAAGCTCTGTTCTGAGCACTCAGCTACCCGTCTCAGCCTCCTGTGAAGCCTAGCTCCCAACATTCACCAGATTTGGAGGTGTGCAAAGAAGCTGGTAGAGTGGATCCAGGGTTCAAGGTCTGCTCCGAATGTCTAAAGTTGGCACAGGCTGCATTTTTAAGTCGTGTCCCCGGGGAGGGGCTGTACGGTGCCAGTGGACGCCCCTACACACTGACACCTCTCACCAGCCGCGCGCTGGGAGCTGTGCACGCAGCAAAGGCAAGCCAGGATCTGCTGTAAACTAGAGTCTCAAGTTTTGGTTTTCCTTCTGGAATACCAACTGCTACATGGATTGGCCAGGAAGAATTAACTAGGTAAGAGAAATCCTCAGATTTCCAGTCCACTGGTTGCCACTAAGAGAACCTGACCTTTGAATTCCTTTGAGTCTGCAAAAATTTACATACCTGTAATCCTAGCTGCACAGGAGGCTGAGATCCAAGGATCAAGGTTCAAAGCCAGCCCAGGCAGGAAAGACTGTGAGACTCTTATCTTCATTTAACCATCAGAAAACCCAAAGTGGCACTATGGCTCAACTGATAGAGTACTTACCTTGAGCTGAAGAGTTCAGCGACAGCACCTAGGCTTAGAGTTCCAGCCCCATGGCTGACAAAAATAAATAAATAAAGTTCAGACTGGGTGTCAGTGGCTCATGCCTATAATCCTAGCTTCTCAGGAGGCTGAAATCTGAGGATCACAGTTCATAGCCAAACCAGGAAGGAAAGTCCATGAGACTCTTATCTTCATTAACCAGCAAAAAGCCAGAAGAAGATCTGTGGTTCAAGTGGTTGAGTGACAGCCTTGTGTAAACAAGATAAGCAAGAGTGACAAGTCCTGAGTTCAAATCCCAGTACCAGCACAAACAAGCAATAAAGAAATAAAACCTTTCTACATGGATTTATATGACAGATCTCCAGGTTTTACACCAAGCTGGGGACGTTTCTTAAGACTTCCCAGCCTAGCAGGGAAAGAATTAGAAACTTAAGTTCCTGATGATGTCAAGAGAGCCATTGTTAGAGTGAGTGTAGCTTCAGATGTGGTTGATGGATTGTCTTGAGCTCTATTATTAGGCCTGGCTGAGGAATCTGCAGCTTCTTGGCTCGATTATGCTGACTTTTAAAACTCCATTCATGATTCATCAAAGACCTTCCAAAAAAAGACCAGGGCGAGCAAGGCTATAAAGTATTAGCTTAACTGTAAGTCACTTGCCTGTGCACCTGGAAAGCCTTTCCAAGTATGCATTATTTACGTTACGTCCATCCCTGGACTGCCACAGTGCACCAGGTGAACGAACAGTCACAGACGTTTACCACTTGTGTCTCTCGTCCCTGTTTCTCTCCGTGTCATGTGTTCATGGAATCTTCTGAGTGTTTAACAAGAGAAGAAAAAAAAAAAATGTCAGTATACAGCCAGGTGCTGGTGGCTCACTCCTGTAATACTAGCTACTCAGGAGGCTGAGATGTGAGGATCGTAATTTAAAGCCAAGCTTGGCAGAAAAGTCCTTGAGACTTCTATCTGCAATTTACCACCAAAAAGCTGGAAGTGGAGTTGTGGCTCAAGAAGTAGAGCACCAGCCGTGAGCAAAAAAGCAAAGTGTACAAGGCCTTAAGTTCAAGTCCCAGAACTTACACACAGAAGAAGAAGAACAACAACAACAACAATAATAATAATGATGGTTAGAAAGAATATATTACTTGCAAACGAACAAAAAATGGAACAGGAAACTGATGGTTTGATTCAAGAAAATCTTTTTTTTCTTTTTTTAAAGGTGTTAAGAGGCCACTTTATTTTATTTTATTCTTTTTTATTTTTTGGTCGTTTGTGGGGGCCTGAACTCTGGACCTGCGCACTGTCCCTCAGCTCTTCAGCTCAAGGCTAGCGCTCTGCCACTTGAGCCACAGCACCACTTCTGGCTTTTTCTGCTTATGTGGTGCTGAGGAATCGAACCCAGGGCCTCATGCATGTGAGGCAACCACTCTTCCACTGAGCCACCTTCCCAGGCCCCTTTTTTTCTTTTAACCATGATCAGCAAAATGAGTTTCATTTCTTGATCCCCACATCTGCGCTCAGCAACCTGCTTTTGAAAAACAAAAGGTCCTGAATGGTAAGTTTTCCCGAGGGCTAAAGTACCTGTGTGCACAGGCAGCACAGCAGTCAGGACATGGAGAAGGGCCTCCACCTCCCCAGCCCCCCACAGTCTGTCCTTAGAGCCAGGTTTGACATCCTTTCCTTTAAGACAATGAGTAAAGGAAGAAAGGGAGGGAGGGAAAGAATGGAATGGGAGGGAAGGAGGGAAATGCTAAGCTTTGTTTTGCTTCCAAAAAACACACAAACCTGAAGTTTGGGGTGAGGGCTTCCGCCTGGAAGGTAAATATTTTAAGGCCCAGTGCTGAAAATGATGAGTCTTTATCACCACTTTGCTTATTCATTTAGTTAGAAAGCCTATCCTAGGAGAATAACACAGGTGTGATTTTAGTCCTTCAGTTTCTCACGTTTGCAGATTTCAATCTCCTGTTTCAGTGATTAGCATGTGAATTTCCTGTGCAAACCTTTCTTAGCCTATTTGATTTTGTTTCTAAATAACTAAACCAGATAAACATTTTTTTGATGTGGTTGTAAGCCACTGACATCGGTAAAACATCTTTTGTTTCTGAACGTCGTTAAAGGTTGGTATGCCTCTAGACCTTTATTATTTCAGAAGAAAGCTAAGGGGCCTGGCTCAAGAGGTAGAGCGTTTGCTTAACAAGCTCAAGGCCCTGAGTTCCAGCCCCAGCACCACCAAACAAAGGGAAAAAGAAAATTGCACTGAGCTCCTAGGTTCTCCAGTGGTGTAATCTACAAGGTATAACTGGATTTCTTTTGCTGGCCCACCTAAGGGGTGTCGGTGCCTAAAATGTGGACATATATTCCTTCCATATTTTAGAGTGATTCGTACAAGGGGGGAAAATGCCATCAGAGTTGATGAGAAGAGATTGGGAATCTGCACTAGGCACTTAGGAGATGTCACGATCTCAAGGTTGCTTGCATGTTTGTACTTACTTTGTCTTGTTCTCTCACTGGTTGTTGGCAGACTCAGTCTTTGTATTGTCACAGAGACCTCATGAAGAGGACGATAGGGAAGCCCACGTATGCCTTTGAGGCTAGGGACTATGTTGTAAGTTCCCTGTGACGCAGCTTCACAGTCATAGCAGGGTCACTAACAGCACCGAGACTGGGGACTGGTGCAGCATCAAACAAACAAACCCTTCCCAGAGGGGAGAACCGGACCCTGGGGAAGGGAAACAACCAAAGCAAAAAGCCAAAGTCTGAATTGTCTCAATTCAGTGCCTGCTTCCTCCTGAAAACTTGCATGGCCAAAGACACCACGCTCCCTCATAATTAATTATCAAATGGTCTGAATCCTGTCAGTTCCCCGAGCTCATGGTTGATTTCTTTCTCCCCCCACCCCCACTTTTTTTTTTTTTTTCCCATTCTGGTTCTGGGAAAAACCTTGAAAAGGTTGTCACTGCCATCTGAGCTGCCACTGGCTGTGGTTTGATGGCAGAACGTTTACCCAGAAAACCCAGCTAGCAGGGTGCAGTCCCAGGAATGACGCTGTGGCACGTGGTGGCTGGATGGCAGAGGACCCTCCGTCCACGCTTGTAACCAAAGGAACCAAGCAATCATGCCATAGAGGCTGGAGAGCAAGCAGTCCGGGGTCGCATGAGCAATAGCGTAGGACTCGATCTCACTTGGAGATCCACGCCTATGTCCTCCTTTTCACTGTCCCCTTTCTTTGCTCGTGAGGTTAGTACCTGCGACTGTCCAATAACACGCGGCCTCCTGGCCCTGTCCCCGCCTGTGTTATTGACGCTTGTGGCTCACAAAGCTCTCTCATTGTCGCCTCAGCCCGACAGCTTCTTTCTGTGCGTAGCAATGCTCAAAGCCTAGCGGAGCCTCTACATTATTCCCCTAGCAGATGATTTGCTTTCTAATGTCAAGCGATCTGAAAACTGCCTGGCTGATAACTTCAGGTGGAAAACCGGCTTCAAGTCCTCAAGAAACAACTCCCCCATTCCACCCTGGCCCTCCTCTGAAGTGGCCCGTTACCGGCCACGGCAGGAAACTGAACTTGGAAAGTCAGCATTCCCTTATTCCTATTGGGGTGTGGTCCTCACCGTTTCTGGTTTCTTGCTTTTGTTTGTTTTTGTTTTAATTTTGAAGCAATCATCTTTCCCGGGAGGTAGTTTCAGTTAGAAATCAGATGTTAGAACACCAAGCAGAGAATCTATCGTTGCACACGACAAAAGTAGCCGCGTAGAGCGCATCTTGGCAAGTCTTAGTTCCAGTGTTCGTTCTTTGCGGTGTTCAGTCGATCCTGGAAGAGCAAACATTAGGATTTGCTGGTGTGCTTTGTGGCGAAGGGACTGGGGACGTTCTCTGTTGCACATCATAAATGTTGTCTGTCTGTACAACAAACTCAGCTTGTGCTAGGCAGATCTGTGCTGAAGCTCACAGGAGGCCGGGTGCTTACCGCTGCCCACACCCGCGCTCCAGGGGCAGCCACATGAACGACTACACATTCTACATCTGGTTGAAGAATTTTAGTCCCCACCTGTCCGCCCGATATGAAAGTCAAAGGTAGAAAAAGAATCCAAGGGGGCATTTCCCATCATACTTGGTCTCCAAAATATGTATTTGCATCCTTCCTGCCAGGTGTCTGGACTCTGGGGGCTGCTAGCGGCTGAGTGAAGATCACACGCTGAACTTCCAAAATGATGATTTTCTAGTTAAGAGAGGGCAGGGATTACTTTTAATGAAGAACCACATTTCTTTTTGGTTGTTTATTTGTTTTCGTGGTACTGGAGTAAGAGCCTTGAACTAAGAGCCTTGTGTCATTAGGCCTGTGCTCTACCATTTGGGCCATGCCTGACTTTTTGCTTTATTTTTTCAGATAACATCAGGCATATATACCTGGGTCAGCCTGGGCCACGGTCCTTTGATTCCTGCTTGCCACATAGCAGAGAGGGCAGGCAGATTATAATCTGGGCAGGCATGCCCAGATTATAATGGACTGAGATGAGGTCTTCCTAGCACTTGCTAACTGGATAGATGTTTTACCTGTTCAGCTACGCCTCCAGCCCAGCTTCTTGTTGGATGATGGAGTCTCAAGGACTTTTTAGACCCAGCTGGTCTCAGACTCTGATCCTTCTGAGCTCAGCCTCCTGAGTAGCTAGAATACCTGTAAACATAACTACTCAGGAGACTGAGATCTGAGGATCGCAGTTCAAAGCCAGTCTGGGCAGGGTAGTCCAAGAGACTCCTATTTCCAATTAACTATCAAAAAAAGCTGGCAGTAGAGCTGTGGCTCCTGTGGTAGAGCCCTAGTATTAAGAAAAAAAAAATCAACAAGCTCAGGGAAATACCTAGACCCTGAGTTCAAGCCCCAGGACTGGCTCATAATAAGAGGGAAGGAAGGAAGGAAAAACCAAAGCATGACCAGTGAGATCTGAGCATTGAGGTTTGAAGCCAGACCAGAGAAACAAATCCAAGAGACTTCTCTCCAATTAACTAGCAAACAGCCAGCTGGAGTCTGGAGTCTTGGCTCCAGTGGTAGAGCACTAGCACAAGGTCCTGAGTTCAAGTCTTGGTACCAGCACGTGAGAGACAGAGAGAAGAGAGAGAGGAGCCAAGGAAAGACCAAGGGTCATTTGGCCTTGTGCTTCACTCTTGTAATGCAAGCACTTGGGAGACTGAGAAAGCAGGATTAAGAGTTGCAACTAACCACTGGTGACTCAGGCCTGTGATCCCAGCTGTTCAGAAGGGTAGGGCCTCTACAATCATGTTCCAAAGCTAGGTTGGGCAGTAAAGTCTGAGAGACTCCATCTCCAATGGACCAGCAAGAAGTCAGGCTGGAGGCATGGCTCGAGTAGTAGAGCACCAAGCCGTGAGCCAAAAAGCTGAAGCCTGAATTACAAGCCCCAGTGTCCACAGGGAATTGAAGACCCTCCTGGGCCACATAGTAAGACCTTGCCCCAAACTCCCCCCATTCCCTCAAAAAAAAAAAAAAAGCCAGAGTGTACATTTGTTAGAATTCCCTAAGACAAAACTATGGTGGCGGTCTTGGCGTTGCAAGCCTGCGGGGGAAGCTTGCCGTCACTTTTCTCTTGGAGTCAGCCCCTATCCACCCCTGCGAGCATCCTTGCTTTTGTACCCAGGCCGAGGTGACACAGTCACCATGGTTAGCGGGGACTGGCCTTTCCATAGCTCTGTGACCCCGTGGCCACCGGCGGGGTGGGGGCGGGCAGGGGGGCATCGGGGGCCCGCCCCTCCCGTGAGCTTCTGCACAGATGCGCTGCCTGCTCACAGACCCGCGCACATGGGTGAATCGTGTGTTGTGTTCGAGGTGGGGGCCGACCGGTGTCTCCTCTTCTGATGCGTGTTTTTTTTCTCTCTCTCTTTTTCCCGTTTACTCCTTCCATCGGAAGCTTTCTCTCAAGCTGGTAAGCACCGAGTCCCTGCATGCCTGAGGCCCATCAGGCGATCATGTGTGTGCCTGGGTGGACGCGTGCTCTGTGCGATCGAGCCCATGTGACGTAGTTCCTCACGTGTCTGTTGTGTCTCCGCTGGCATTTATTAGACCTTCTAGATACGAACATTGAGAACCTAATACCGATAGTCTTAATCTTCTCAAGTGGCTAAGAATATTAATGCTTAACCCATGATTTGGTTTTCTTTATTACTAGAGGCTTAAGAGGTTGACATCGACAAACTGCGGAGATAAATAGGAGCTTATATAAATATGAAAAATTGGAGGTGGGGAGAAAAGTATGAAAAGTCAAATCTAGTTGGAAAATCGATTCTCACTGAGCGCCCAAGACACAGGTGGGAAAGGCTGGTTGCTCAGGGGTAAGCCGGCCAGGGAGAGCGGAAACCTTTGGAACCTTCCAGATGCTACATGGATGTGCATAGCTGATTGGAGGGACCACAGATGATTTGGTTGGACAGTGGAAAGACCCTCCTAAGCCTTTATTTATAGAGTTACCTACTTGGCATTACATCTTGTCTCTAGTTCATTGTATAGCTGTAGTAAATAGACTAATTACTAAATGTATTAAAAGAAACGCCTAACCAACATAACCTGTAATTATACTTCAGCGATGGGAAAAGAAAGTTGGATAATCCTCTTGAATGCTGTGACTGAGAAAACCGTAAAATAATGCACAATGATAAACCAAGAAGAAAGGCAGCACGGTGCCCAGCACCAGTGGCTCACACCTGTAATCCCAGCTACTCAGGAGACTGATTGCTGAGGATTGTGGTTTGAAGTCAGCCTGAGCAGGAAAGCCTATAAGACTCTTATGTCCAATAAACCACCCCACAAAAGAAAGAATGAAGCTTTGGTTCAAGTAGGAGAGTGCTAGCCTTGAGCAAAAAGTTCAAGGATAGTGCACAGGTCCTGAGTTCAAGCCCCAGGATACATACACACACACACATACACACACACTTGAGCTGTTGCATGAGGCAGCAGATAAGAAAGCCAGCAAATATTAATGGGATGAATGTTGGCACCAGGTAATTTGTTGATGCGTGCCCTGTTTTTCATTGCAGCCGGGCACTGGTGGCTGACGCCTATAATCCTAGCTACTCAGGAGGCTGAGATCTGAGGATCATGGTTCAAAGCTAGCCCCAGCAAGAAAGTCTGTGAGACTCTTATCTCCAATGAACCACCAAAACATCTGAAGTAGAGAGAGATGTGCCTCAAAGTGGTAGAACACTAGCCTTAGGCAAAAGAGCTCAGGAACAGCACCCAGACCCCGAGTTCGAGCCCCACAACCATCCAAAACAACCATAAAACCCAGAAAGCTGAGCAAGAACCTGAGGTCCTGAGTTCAAAACCCAGGTTTCTCTAGAAAAAAAAAAGAAAAAGAAAACCTCAGTTCTCAAAAGCATAGTGCCGCGTACGTACCCGGCACTCAAAGCACTGCCTTTCTGTCTCTGGGGGTGAGTTGAACAGTTAGTTAGGAAGGCCAGTGGTGCAGCCGGCTTCCTCTGCCCCGGTGGGCGGGGCTGGCCGCCGGCCCCTCCCCTGCGCTCTCAAGACGTGCCAGAAAGCTAGGCAAGTGCTGCTCACCTAGCTTTCTGGCACATCTTTGAGCGTGTTAACCAAAGGTCTTGGAGCTGGCCTTTGTGGCCAGCTATTTGCTGACTCGCACGGTCCCCAGGGAGCCGCCAGCACGGTCCCCTGGTCCCCTCCCGCTCCGATCACAAGCCCCCCCCCCCCCCCCCATAAGCAGCTTGGCTGACATTATCCAGTCCCTCCCTCCTCCCGCCCCCAGCCCGGCTTGCCCTTGTTCCAAAAGAATGGAGGGTTTTCAAGTCAAATCTCTTTTCCTAAATTCCCCGGCTTATTCTTGGTTAGTTGAATACATTTTTCATTCTTTAGGAAAACAGCCTCATTTCAGAAAGAAACACTGGATGCCACAATTTAGCTCTGCTTTCTAACAAGGGCATGTGTGTCTCAGACCGGAAACCCTGTGTTGGTTTTTGTGTTGGTTTTCTGGGATTGAGCTCAGGGTTTTGTGCTCTGATTCAACTTTCTTGCTCAGGTCTGGTGCTCTAACACTTGAGCCATGCCCCGAGCCTGGTATTTTGCTGGTTGAACTTTTCAGCCCAGGCTGGTTTGGAATCACAGTCCTCCAGATCTCAGGCTACTGAATCACTGGGATGACAGGTGTGAGCCACCAGAGCCCGGCTGAGATTTTTGCTTCCTACAGCTTACAAATGAAACACAGTGGAAGACACTGGCTCACATCAGGAAATCGTGAGCTATAGGCATGCAGCAAATGTAATTTTATTTTCTTTTGACCAGTGGTTGGCCTTGAACTCAAGGCTTTGGCACTTGCTTGGCTTGCCTGTTCAAGACTAGTACACTGTCACTTGAGCCACAGCTCCACTTCTGGCGTCTTGATGGTTCATTGGAGATAAGAGTCTCACAGACTTTGCTGCTGGGGCTGACTTCAAATTGTGATCCTCAGATCTCAGCCTCAGTAGTTAGGGTTACAGGTGTGAGCTACCGGTGCCCAGCTAGAAAATGTATGGGGTTTTTTTGTTTTTTGTTTTTTTTTTTTACTTTATTTGTGCCATTCCTAGGACTTGAACTCAGGGTCTGGGCACTGTAGCTGAGCATTTTTTGCTCAAGGCTATAACTCTACCACTTGAGCCACAGTTACCACTTCAGGCATTTTGGTGGCTAATTGGAGATAAAAGTCTCATGGATTTCCCTGCCTGGACTGTCTTCAGACCTCAATCCTCAGATCTCAGCCTCACCAATAGCTAGGATGACAGGCGTGAGCCCCTGGCGCCTGCCTGGGAAAACATCCTTTAGCCAGTAAAATCCACAGCGGCTGATGCTGTGCCCCATGGGAAGCTGGTCTTAGAATCCCGGACACTGTTCTATGAGGTTGTCCAGAAACTCCCTTTAAGGGGCCCAAAAAAACAAGCAGACTTTGAGAGGCGGTGGGGGGACAGAGGCACCGGATTCCCCGCGCACGCGCTCTGAGGAGAACAGCACCCTGCTGTCCTTCGCAGGGATGGAAACACTTAGCTTTTAGCCTTAGAGAGAGAGGGAACACGCAGACCGAGGGAGGGGTGGGGCTATTGCCGGTTTGATTAAGCAAACATAAACTTCCTTCAGGCCCAGCGTAGCTGCCAGCGGGGAGATGGGCACACAGATGGATCTGGCTCTAAATTGGCTGTTGGTGGATTCTGGCTGGAGTCAAATCCTTATTTCCTCCTCCTCCTCTGCTCCCTGCAGCGTGTAGCTCCTGGCCATTGCCCACGGTGGAAGCCGTGTTAATGGAGTCCACCGCGCGAGCGAGCGTTCGGCTGGCACACTGGGGAGGCGTAGGTTGCATCTGCCTCCCCTCGCTGTGGGCGGGGCTTAGGACCGCCGAGGAGGCCGGTGGGCTGCGTGGACCTCATTTCTGTTTGCACCCCCAGGGCTCCACTCCCGAGGACTTCAGCAACCTCCCGCCCGAACAGAGGAGGAAGAAGCTCCAACAGAAAGTCGATGACCTCAACAAAGAAATCCACAAGGAGATGGACCAAAGGTAGAGTGGACGCACAGGGACAGGGCAGATCTGCCACCAGGGACCACAGGGATTCCGGTGGCAGGTCCGGCTATTGGGCTGCTCCAGGAGGGGCGGGAGGTACTAGGCCTTGGACTCGGGGCCTACGTGCTGTCCCTTCGCTGGTTTGCTCAGGGCAGATGTTATCTATTACACGTGAGACCAAGTACATAAGGTGAGTGCATCCGTAGATTCTCCCTGTGGAACAAAGGCCTGCTTACGTTCTCCACGAGGGTGAACACTCGCAATGGCACCGAGTGTCGCCTCGGGCTGAGGCAGGAGGATGAGAGTTCAAGGCCAGCCTGAGCTACTACCTAGTGAGACCTTCTCTCCACACATGCACGCGAAGAGGGCCGCCTAACCCAAGCCCACTAGCTCAGCACCGGTGGCACATGCCTGTAAGCAGGGGCGGATGAAACAACAAGCGGACACTAGATAAATTGTGTAATGTGGGGAAGCGATGCGCACCGTAGGGGGAAAGGGAAAAGCTGGCATGGTGGCTTTTGCCCGTAATCCAAGCTACTTGGGTGGCTCAGAAGGAAAGCCAGCCTGGACAAAACCAGAGACCTCATCTCAATGAGTCCTGGACACAGCGGGGCATCCTTGCTGCATGGGAAGTGTAAATAAGCGGATCCCAGGCCAGCCCAGCCCAGGCAGATATGCAAGAAATAACAAGGTAGAGTCTGGGGATGTGGCTTGAGAGGTACATTTCAGCTCCCAGTACCACAAGGAGAGAAAAGAGAAGTAGAGCAAGGGAAAGGGGCTGTTGGCGTGGGGAGTTTCCCAGCGCTGCACGGATGCCGGCCGTGTGGACTCCGAGCCTCAGGAGATGTTGTGTGCACCTGTGCAATTCTCCGTCCCATCCCTACTTTCAGTTACACCAGTTTCCATCATTCCGTTGTATCTTCTGTTTTGGTCTGTAGGGCATGATAGGTTTGGATTAAATTTGGTGATGTTGATTGAAGGTCGTCTTTGGGTGTGTTTTTTGTTTTAAAGGCAGGACTTCATTACATAGCTCAGATAAGCCTGAGCTCCGGAGCCTCCTCCCTTAACCTCCCGAGTGCCGGGATGTCAGTTGTGCACTAGTGTGCACAGTTACAATGGGCTCCTTACCTCTAGCAAAGAGTCATTTGCTCAACACTTTCAACAACTAGCCGGGCACTGGTGGTTCACGCCTGTCGTCCTAGCTACTCAGGACGCTGAGATCTGAAGATCATAGTTCAAAACCAGCCCAGGCAGGAAAGTCCATGAGACTCTTATCTCCAATGAATCACCAGAAAACCGTAAGTGGCGCTGTGGCTCAAGTGGTAGAGCGCTCGCCTTGAGCTGAAGAGCTGAAGGACAGTGCTCAGGCCCAGAGTTCAAGCCCCACAACCGACAGAAAAGAAAAGAAATTCCCGCAGCAACTATTTGTGCTTTATCCAGAGGGTCTCACCCGCGGCCCAGGGCCCCCCGAGTGGTGTCGGCTCTCTACAGTTTGGTTTTGTGGTTGTGTGGGGCAGGACAGAGACAAGATGAAGTTGTCACTGAGCTCACATGGAGACTTCTAGAATGAAGGCCAGTGTTGTCAGAGGACTTGCATGGAGAGCTCTAGAATGAGAGCCAATCTTGTCACCAAACTCACACGGAAAAAGTACGAGGCCATGTTGTCACCAAACTTGCAAGGGAAGTTCCAAAATGAAAGCCGGTGGTTGCCACGCACCTGGCACGGAGAGCTCTGGAATGCAAGCTGGTGCCATCCCATCCCCATTGGCCGTCCCGTGGCTCCCTTGTGGGGGCCGCGGCCGCCATTCCACACTCTGCTCTCTGCTGTTTCCAGAGACGCCATTACCAAGATGAAGGACGTGTACCTGAAGAACCCGCAGATGGGGGACCCCGCCAGCCTGGACCACAAGCTCGCCGAGGCCGCGCAGAACATCGAGAAGCTGCGATTTGAAGCCCAGAAATTTGAGGTAGGGACAGGCGGGCGTGGGGGACGCCGTGGGGGTCGTGGTAGGGGCGGGCGGGCAGGGCCTGGGGGCCAGGCTGCGGCCTGAGTTACGGTAAGAGGCCCCCTTCCTGGGGGCGGCCTGCCCGGGTCACCCTGCTACCTGGAGCCCAGCCGCTCGCCCGCTGGCATTGCCGGCCACGTCTGCAGCGGTGCAGCTGTGCACGGGGCAGGGCGGGGCGGCCGGCGGCAGCCAGCACGGCCGGGCTGAGCGAGCGCGCTGGCTCTTTTCAGGCCTGGCTGGCCGAGGTGGAAGGCAGGCTCCAGGCCCGCGGCGAGCAGGCGCGGCGGCAGAGCGGGATGTACGACGGCCAGCCGCCCCCGACCGGACACACCTGCGCGCAGGACCGGGAGAGGTAGAGTATGCGTGTGGCCCCCGCCCCGGCCCCGGCCCCGGCCCCCAGCCCAGGCCACCTGAAAACAAGCCTGGGGTGCCCTTTCCATTCCAGCACATTCCGGGCCCGGGCAGCGCCGGGCGGTCGCTATAGTTGCCGCGTGTCTTTCTGTCTTGAGCAGCCCAGATGGCAGTTACACGGAGGAGCAAAGCCAGGAGAGCCAGGTCAAGGTGCTGGCCACGGACTTCGACGACGAGTTCGATGACGAGGAGCCGCTCCCCGCCATCGGGACCTGCAAGGCTCTGTACACGTTTGAAGGTAGCCGGGGCCGCCGCCTCCCTGCCCGACCCCGCAACCGCAACTTCTTTCTTTCTTTTGGTCAGTTGTGGGGCTCGAACTCCCTGAGCGCTTCCACTCAAGGCGAGCGCTCTCCCACGTTGAGCCACAGCGCCACTTCCGGTTTTCGGGTGTCTCAGTGGAGATAAGAGTCTGATGGACTTTTCTGCCTGGGCTGGCTTTGAACTGCGATCCTCAGATCTCAGCCTCCTGATGAGCTAGGAGGACGGGCGTGAGCCACCGGCGCCCGGCTATTTGTATTTTTGATGTATTTAATTTGCTGTTCTTTTTCACACATCTTGAGATGAGCCCTGGCTAGCGCTCACTTAGTTTTCGTCAATACTTACTGAGAGGCACACATGTATTCCAAGGCTTAGTGGCAGTGGGTGGGCGTGGCTTGAGCACGGGCGGGGGGGGGGAGACAGGCAGAGGGTTTGGCCCATCTGTAGGCAAATCCACATGCAAATGGCACTGGCCCAGCTGCCCAGCCCAGGGGTACCTTCCTTCATCCCGTGGAGACTCCTTGTTGGGCCAGAGGCTGGGCATCTGCAGCAGGTAGTGGCAGGTGCCTGTGGGGGAGGGGAGAGAGGAGGCAGAAACTTTGGTGCGTTGATTGGGGTGTAATTGGTGGAGCTGGAGCACAGGTTAATTGTGCCATGTGTAGGGTCCCTTAGAAAGCAGGGAGCCCGCCTGGCGCCAGGGGCTCACGCCTGTCATCCTAGCTACTCAAGAGGCTGAGATCGGAGGATCGCCGTTTGAGGCCAGCCCAGGCAGGAGTCCATGAACTGCTTATTAAGATGGGAACCTAGAAGTTTCCAGGGGGAACGGGAGGTTTGAGGGCGGCGGGGAGGGAAGCCCGGGTGGGTGGGTACAGGTGAGAGTGCGGCCTCCCCACCGGTTTGGCCCTGTTCCTGCAGGCCAGAACGAAGGCACCATCTCGGTGGCGGAAGGTGAGACGCTGTACGTCATAGAGGAAGACAGGGGCGACGGCTGGACCCGCATCCGGAGGGGTGAGGACGAGGAGGGCTACGTCCCCACGTCCTACGTCGAAGTCTGTCTGGACAGAAATGCCAAAGGTGCTAAGACCTATATTTAATCCCACTAAAACCAAAAACCGAACCTGTAAACGCTTGGAAGAGTCGGTGGTGGCTCTGGCCAGCGGTTCTTCAAAAGACAGGTCAGCAAGTGCCTGGTCCCCGCCCCGAGCACCCCGGGGTCCTGTGTCTTGGTTCTCCGCCATAATCAACTGTGTCTTGATTTCCCGTGGGAAGCTTGCAGCTGCCGGTGGAGTGTGTCCGCTCACACCCGACTCACGTGGCTTCTCCCGGCACCATCCAGACATTAAAAAAAAAAAGTTGCATTCTAGCTTTTCATGAGTACTTTAGAATCTAAGTGAGCCTGCGTGGGGCACGGGAGAGTCTGGGCTGGCATGTCTGGCCCTGTCTCCCTGACCCAACACCATAGGGCCTTATGTTTTGTAACGTGATCAACGCAGCAGGGCCAGCTTGCCCGCGTTTACAACCTGTCATTCCAAACCTGGCAGAAATGAGCGCCCCACCCAGGAGAAAGACCGAGGAACGTTGGTCCTCAAAGCTCCACTTTTCACTGCAAGTAGCCCTAGATTGTCACATGATTAACCAAAAGCCTGCATGGTCCCAGCCCACACAGAACATGACAAGGCGTGCACAGCCGAGCTGCTGCTGACAAGACCAGCGGCCCCTCCGCCCTCCCACTCCAGGTGCCATTTCTGTGGGAGAGTTTGTGACACTAGCTTCGCTAGCTGTCAGCTACTCAGGAGGCTGAGGTCAGAGCCAGCCCAGGCAGGAAAGTTTGTGAGACTCTGGATTCTAATAAATTAACCAGCAAAATGCCAGAA
Organism: Dipodomys ordii; assembly: GCF_000151885.1. Classification (NCBI taxonomy): domain Eukaryota; kingdom Metazoa; phylum Chordata; class Mammalia; order Rodentia; family Heteromyidae; genus Dipodomys; species Dipodomys ordii. The sequence goes on along the minus strand of NW_012267271.1, from coordinate 5,752,885 downwards.
GTAGAGCTGTGACTCAAGTGGTAGAGCACTAATCTGGAGCACAAAAGCACGGGGAGGGTGCTCAGGCCCTGAATTCAAGCTCTGGGACTGGCTCAGAGAGAGAGAGAGAGAACCACGGCATTCCAGAAAGCCCCTTTGCAAAGAAGGATTCATTCGTTGTTTAATAATCATTGACCATTATAAAATCAACAATTTGAACTTACTGAAAATTGTTTTGGAATTTCTGGCTCATTTTATCTGATTAACCATAGACAGAATCAAGTAAAGTTAATCTGGGCCATGTGGAAATTTGCTTTTTTTTTTTTTTTTTTAAACCTGTACAGGAGTTTGAGCTCAGGGGCTCAGGCTTGCTGGCTTGGCTGGTGTTCTACCATTTGAGCCATAGCTCCACTGCAGGTTCATTGGAGATACGAGTCTCTTGGATTTGTTGAGACAGGGTCTTGCTGTGTAGCAGGTTTGCACTTGGAATCCTGCCAAGTTCTAAAGTAACTATAGCTGCCCTCTTCACCCCTTGGTCTGAGTTGAGAAAGAGAGAGACTGACTTTAGATTTTCCCATCTAGTCAGTGGTAGAAAATGGCCAAAGAATCAGGAGTTTCCATTTCCATCCAGAGCGAACTTTGTCTCCCATGGTTCTCCGATAAAATAAAAAGGCAGAATCTCAGCTGCTGGTTTTCTCCTGGTAGTTAGAAAGCATACCTGGAGCTAGGCAGTGGGGACACAGGAGCCCCGCCCCCGTGTGCCCCCCCCATGCCGCCATTGGCCAGGCCGCCTGCCCCAGGACAGCCCTAACGCAAGTGTAATTTGTAATCATGAAGCTTTCTGTGTGTGTGTGTGTGTGTGCGCGTGTGTGTGTGCATGTGCGTGCGTGCATGTATGAGAGAGAGGTGTCTATAATGTACTTAGTAATTGCCAAAATATTTAATGTCCAAGTGGGTTTTGACTTCGTGTGTGTGTGTGTGTGTGTGTGTGTGTGTGGTGTGTGGTGTGTGTGTGTGTTTAAATTGCTTTCTGTTAAACATGTTCATAATTCTCTCCACAGAATATATTTGTATGTACTGCAATTTAAAGCCTAAAACAGAAGCCTTGGATTCATTGTTTTAATGTGTCAGTCTCTTTGTCTGTTGGTTTTATTGGTTTATTCTGCTGCCTAATGACCTTTTTGTTTTTATAACTGCCGGGGTGGCCCAAGACTCTTGCACTCTAGCTCGGTCCCCGCTGGCCGCGCCACACTTGAGTTTATTATAGACACTTGGGTTCTGAGTAAGTTTTGTTTGAATACGGTCCACGTTGTTTCTCTTCTCTTCTTATCCTAAAAGAAAAGACTGTCTGGATTTTTCTAGTTGTATCCCGCACTGCCTCTCTAATAAACGACCTATTTTCCTCAGTGTTGTGTAGTTTAAGTGATTCTTCTGCTCTCCAAAAGAAAATGATTCTGTGTGATGAACATTTAACCTTTCCTCTTTAGTGATGGGGAATGTTTCTGGCCAAATGCTTTTTAAAAATTCTGCCTCCTCCATGCACTGTGTCCCTGTCCCCGCGCCTTCTGTCCCTCGGGGTTGGGGCTCTGTCCTGTGCGCTCACCTCCTCCCGTGGAGAACTTTCACTGTCGTTGCTACGTGCACAGTCTCAGCAGAGACATTGCATTTGACGGCAGAGAAGCCGCGAGGTCCCGTGCAAGAGCAAATCTGGCCTTGTTAGACTCCTTGCACCAAATCTGGAGCACCCACATCCTTTCTTCCTCTCAGAAGAACAGTTAGAGCCCGGCGCCTAAGGCTCACGCCTGTCTTCCTAGCTACTCAGGAGGCTGAGATCTGAGGATTGCAGTTCAAAGCCAGCCCGGGCAGGAAAGTCCATGAGACTCTTATCTTCAATAAACCACCAGAAAACCGGAAGTGGCGCTGTGGCTCAAGTGGTAGAGCGCTCACCTTGTGCTGAAGAGCTGAGGGACAGCGCCCAGGCCCAGAGTTCAAGCCCCACAACCGACAAAAAAAAAAAAACATATTCAGGACAGGGTGCAGCAACACACACCTGTAATCCTGACTCTTGGGAGGCAGAAGCGGAGGATTGGGAGTTGCAGGCCAGCCTGAGCAATAGACTCCATCTTAAAAAAGTTCAATCCAGGCTGGGCAGCAGCTGGGGTGGAGAGACTGCGAGCGAGCGCGAGCCCGGGGTTCCAGGGTTAGCACTGAAAAAACTCAGGGACTAGAGAGAGGAGCAGAGAGGGTGGCTCTTAGCTCCAAAGCGAAGCCTGCTAAAAACGGGAACGAAAACAGTGAAAGTTCCTCCTGGTGACACCCCACCCCGTGTAACCCCACGTCTGTCCCTGGCGGCGCGGCCTGCACCCCGCCGCACAACGCCGCCTCCGCCAGTGCCTTCTCTAACCCAGGCCGTTTCCTTCCTGTCTTCTGTGTTGTAGACTCCTAAAGGTGGCCGTGCTGGAGCCGCAAGCCTGTCCAGGAGCCGCGCGCACTCCACCCGTCCATCCACTTCCACGCGTCCATCTGTCCGTCCGTCTGCTTGTCCCTGCAGGCCGCCGGGGCGGGCCGGGCCCCGCCTTGCTCACCGCAGTCCCGGCCACCACCCTGTCTTCCCGGCATGCTGTCCGCAGGCTCGCTGTCCCTGCCGCACCGGCCCCCGAGCTGCGGCGGCTGCCCGTGCCCGCCCGCGCCCCTCCACATCTCACACTGTGCCTTCTGTGAACGACGGTGCCCGTGGGGGCCTGGGTGACCCCGTCCGGCACCCACGGGCCCCGGGGCCTGGTTAACAAATGCGTCCTCTGGGTGGGGGGAGGGGAGGCCTTCCTGGGTTTCCGGCTCCCCTCTGACCCGGCCTGTGGGGCCTGCGGTAGCACGGGGTCCCCCAGCCCGCACCCCAGCTTCCGTCCAGAGCCCAGTGTGTGGGGTCCACACCGAGTCCAGCATGTGGGCCCGCCCTGCTGTCTCGTCCCGCCCATCCCGCCCCGCCCGGCTGTCTGATTGGCCCTCCAGTGTCCCCTGGGGCCAGCTCGTGAAGGCTTGTCTTCTGTGAGTCCCAAGAGGAGCCTGCCCGGCCGCCTCCTGTCCACCTCCTGTCCCCAGCTCCTTCCCGCAGCCCCTCGGCCACCGCCCACCCCCGAGGGAAACGGAGGTCACCGAGCATCGGAGTCAGCAGTCAACCAGGCGTACTCCTACTTGGTGCAGAAAACGAGAAGATGGCCACCGCTGTCCACGGCCACGCCTGAGTCCGTGATCCCACTAGGAGCAAGCGGGAGAGAGCGCGCGTTCCTCTTCATCCTCTCGCGAGACCCAGGCAGCCACCTCCAGCATCCCCAATTCCTGGTGTCCGTGGACGGGAGATAGGGAGTCTCCGGACCGGGAAGGAAAGGACACTGCAAGGCCCCAGGGGCAGGAGCGGTGCTGGGGTCGGGTGCTTGGGGTTCTGGAAATGAGGACCGCACCGGGGCCGACGGCACTCCCCGCACCCTGCCCTGCGGAGAGCAGGTGGAGAGGAAGCGGGATGCTCAGGCCAGCATCGAGCTGCAGGGCTGCCCCCAAGCCAGAAGGTGCAGTGTGCAGCCCACAGGCCGGGGCCTGGGACCCCGTGGCTCTGGGCAGGCTCCTAAGTGGCGATCCAGGACCCCGGGGGCAGTCCCAAGCCTGGCGGACCTCACCGCCCCCAGTCCAGATGTTCCCAGTGTGATTTCAGAGCCCGCATCATGCATGTGAACACATCTTCCCTATCATGGGTCAGGGTAGGTTTCATTCCTTCCAGCGTAGGGCACCACAGGAGCCGCGGCAGCGCTGTGGGTTTGATGCGCGCCGAGGCTGAAGTGGTGTGCCCGTGTCCGTGCCTGTGCTTGCTTTCCTAACTCCATACTACCTGTGTCTAGAGAAGGAAGAACGGTGCTTGAGAACTTGCTTCCCGGCTGCTGGGCGGGGGCGGGGGGGGGACGGGGATGCGGGGCGCTGGGAATCCCGCTGCGGAGCCGCTGCAGTGGACGCTGCGTGCTCAGCTCTTGTGCCTCCTGTCCACGCCGCTAGCGGGACAATTCCACGGTTAGCAGTGGCCCTGTCTCGTGAAGGGGCGCAGGGGCCTCCCCTGACCTCTCGTGACGGCCGTGCAGAGCGTGCGTGGAGGGTTCACCCAGCAACCAAGTCACCTTCGTTAGTGCAAGCGTGTCTCCGCAAGCTGTGGTTCGTGCAAGTGTGTTTCCGCAAGCTGTGGTTCGGTGTTTCCTGTCGGCTCTGCCTCCTGTGCTTCTAACATCCAACACACTTCTTTAATGATGCAACTGAACTGTTTTAACCCAACACGGAGCCCCTTTAAATGTGTGTGTGCACATGTGCGTGAGTGTGTGTGTGTGTGTTGCACTAATTCTTGACCTTGGAGCATCGCAGCATCTCAAGGCCCGGCACCACCGCCGTAAACTTCCTGGAATTGCTCGTTTGTCTCTGGAGATGAAATTAAACCAAATAAAGTGCTTCCACTGGAAGGCCTCTATTGACCTTGTAACTCTATGTGTTAATCCTCTAACTGGTAAATAAAATATAACTTCTGGTGTAAAAGCACATGGCTGGTTGCGTGAACAGATGACCCCCCGGCACAGAAACTTGTGTCGTCGAAGTCCTGGGACTGCTGGGCTGGTCCTGGGTCCCCACCGTGCTGTGACCATGGAAGCGGCCAGGAAGCAAGGCCCAAGGCCAGCCAGGTGCTCAGGGCAGGCCAGAGAGCTCCCCAAGCCATGGACAGCACAGAGAGTGCCCTCCCAGCCGGTCAGCTCCCAGCCTCCAGTTCTGGGGCCTACAGCATGGGGGAGGCGGTACAAATGCCCAGGCCCTGTTCCCATTGCATTAAGATCTGCCCATCACAGGTGCTCCAGCCCCTCCTTGCTCAGGGCCCTTGCGGGACCTGCCAGTCTCCCTGCAGCTGCCTGCCACGCTGAGCTGTCTGGGTACACGTGAAAAGACGGGGGAGGGGGGGTGGCTTTGGGCTGCATGCCCGTGGTTCAAGCCTGTCATTCTAGCTACTAAGAACTTAGGATCCTGGTTCAAATCCAGCCCAGGCAGGAAAGTCTGTGAGACCTATCACCAATTGACCAGCAAAAAAGCTACAAGTGGTTCAGGAAGTAGAGCACCCACTTTGAGTAAAAAAGCTAAGTTGCAGTATGGGTGCACACGCACGTGCCCACGTGTACACACACACGGTCAGGACGTTGTATCCAGCTCTCACTGGGCACATGCAGCAGGAAAGCCGGCTCTGCCACCAGCTGTGAAAATGCACCTCTGCTGCTGGCAACTGCCAGGGAAGCAGCATTCACAGGCAGGGCCAGCTTCCAAAGCAAACCCCTCAGCCACTGCTGCCGCAGCTCTAACCCCAGCACTGAGAGCGGTGGACAGAGGGAGGAGGAGCTGAAGTCGACAGCAAACTGACTTCCACCACCAGTAATGAAAGGCTTGATTCTCAGAGGCACAGGTGGTAACAGGGAATCAATGCTGGGTACCAGGAGCTCACGCCTGTAATCCAGGCTGCTCAGGAGGTTAAGATCTGAGGATTGAGGTTCAAAGCCAGCCAGGGCAGGAAAAGTCCATTGATACCTATATCCAATTAACCACAAAAAAATCTGCAAGTGTAGAGCCGGGCGCTGGTGGCTCACGCCTGTAATCCTAGCTACTCAGGAGGCTGAGACCTGAGGATCGCGGTTCAAAGCCAGCCCGGGCAGGAGCGACCGTGAGACTCCTATCTCCAATAAACCACCAGAAAACCGGAAGTGGCGCTGTAGCTCAAGTGGTAGAGCGCTCGCCTTG
>NW_012267271.1:5715171-5747051 GCF_000151885.1 Dipodomys ordii | reverse complement strand
CGCTGTAGCTCAAGTGGTAGAGCGCTCGCCTTGAGCTGAAGAGCTGAGGGACAGCGCCCAGGCCCAGAGTTCAAGCCCCACGACTGACAAAAAAAAAAATCTGCAAGTGTAGTGGTAGTATCAACCTTGAGTAAGAAAATCTCAGGGACAGCACTCAGGTCGTGTTCAAACCCAGTACACACACACACACACACACACAGGAATTAAAATCTGTTACTGACACCACTGAAAATCCTTTTGCTGTGGTTAGGAAAGAGCGCTGCAGGAGACATGTCAGCCTGCTCTTTGTGGCCTTAGTTGTCTGGGGTCCCTGACAGCCTAAGAGACAGATGTCCCCACTGTCCCCCTCGACTCTTCCTTCCCCCAAGCCAGGTGCCAGCCTGCGGACTCATGTATCCCCTCTGGGCCTCTGGGTCTGGGTTCGACCGCCTGGCAGTTTCGTGTTGGGGTGCACGGGGAGGAGTCTTTAGAGAGGGTTCCGGATGCCTGCCGAGTCCTGACGCAGCCAGGGGCCCCGGGGCGGTGCCACAGCCTCCTCCAGTAGGTCCGGAAATACCAGCTGGGCCGGGCACCCCGGCGCCACCGCGCGCAGCCCCAGCCGCACCCAGACCACACACAGGGACGGAAGCCGGGCAGCGGCGACCCCTGGTGGCCGTGTGCGGGGTCCTTAAGCCAGGTGACCCGGATGGGCCCGGGCGGGCCGGACGTCAAGGACAGCTGGGGTGAGCGTTACTGTGGGGTTTGTTCACACAGTATTTTTTTGTCTGTCCTGGGGCTTGAACTCGGCCTGGGCGCTGTCCCTCAGCTCTTCAGCTCAATCGCTTGAGCCACAGCGCCACTTCCGGTTTTCTGGTGGTTTACTGGAGATGAGTCTCACGGTCTCTCCTGCCCGGGCTGGCTTTGAACCGCGATCCTCAGAGCTGAGCCTCCTGAGTAGCTAGGGTGACCCGGCTTCAGACACGGGGCGGGGATTGCGGGGCAGCCGTGCGTCTCCCTCTACGTTGTCTGTGCAGACACAGCGAGGGAGGAGGCCAGCGGCAGCTGCACAGTAAAAAAACCAAAACCCCAAACTGGGGCGCAGCCGGCCCGCGCCTCGGCGACTCCACGCGTCGCTCGGAGGCCGAGACCCGCGTGGGAAGGCAGCCCACCGCGCCCAGCAGCCCGCGCCCTGGCTTAAACACTCGAGTCTCTGTCCTGTGACGGACATCAGCCACAGAGGGACCGGCAAAGGAAGAGCTCCCGCGTGTCCGTGTCCTCCCGCGTATCCGTGTCCTCCCGCGTGTCCGTGTCCTCCGCGCCCGGGGGCGGGGGGGGGCACCTGGGCTCATCCTCCGGGAAGCAGCTGGGCAGGGCAGGGACCTTGTGGGTTCCAAAGCACCTGCTGGGCCATCCGCAGCCAGGAGAGGCTGCCCCCCTCTCCCCGTCCCCCCCTGCGCTGACGGCAGGGGGGGGGGGGGCTGCCTGAGCCGCACCCAGCCCCGGTGTTGGTGTCAGAGCCAAGGCCAGGCCGGAGCGTGGGCCGATCATTCTCCACCGAGCCCCCAAGCCCCGCCTGGCCCTAGGGGCAGAACCCAGGAGCGCGTGCGTGCGTGCGTGTGTGCGTGCGTGTGTGCGTGCATGCGTGTCTGGCCCTAGGGGCAGAACCCAGGAGCGCGTGCGTGCGTGCGTACGTACGATTTAAAACCCCGCCATGGGCTGGAAAGGTGGCTCGCTTGCCTCGCATGCATGAAGCCCTGGGTTGGACTCCTCAGCACTACACAGAAAAAGCCAGAAGTGGCGCTGTGGCTCAACTGGTAGAGCGCTAGCCTTGAGCAGAGAGACTGGTGGACAGTGCCCAGGCCCAGAGTTCAAGCCCCAGGACCGGCAAAAAAGAAAGCAAGCCAAGCATGCGGGGTGGGGTTGACGGGGGATGGAACGGCCCCAGGCTCCACGCGGAGCTGCTGCGCGCAGTGTGTGGGGTGCGGAACACAGAGCAGAGCCCCCGTTCTCCCCAAAGAAGCAAAACCAACCGTGCCCCCACCCCCGGCACGGAGGGGTGCCAGCATCCCCGCGGGGCGGGGCTCAGGGCGGCCCCTGCACGCACACACACACACACACACACCCCGCCCCAGTCCCGTGGGCTCCAGCGCCCCTCCCTGGTCAGCCAAGGCAGAGGCGACAGTGGGCGTGGGGCGCATGGTGTTTATTATGGACACGGGATCGCGCGGAGGCCGCCACGCAGCGGGGCCCAGCCTAGGGCCCCAAGATGGTGGCAGCTCCCGCAAGCTGTGCCTCACAAGGACTCCCGGCAACAGTGCTCCGGCTGCATGCCGCCCCTTGGAGACGCAGGCTGGGTACCGGAGGGGACCTCTAGGGGTCCAGGGGTACCCGCAGCCCCCGCAGTGTGGGGCCTGGTCCCAGAACTCCCCTGCGCCCCATCTGTCTGTGCCCAATGCAGTGAACCCCTCCCCAGTGCCCCCCGAGGGTCTGAGGCCCCAGACACAGATGTCCTTGCGGGGCTCCGGCCTGGGGGCCCGGACAGCCGGCCGGGAAGCCGGGGGTGGGGGGGGACAGCAAATGATGACACATGAGGTATTTCTGCTTCAGCAGCCTGTTTCCCGGGGCTCAGCGGCGCCCTGCGGGAGCTGTGGGGGTGGCGGGGGCACACGGGGGGGGGGAGCCTCGCTGCAGGACCGATGGCCTCCTGGTGACGCCAGGTGTGGGGTGCGTCCTGGGCGACGCGGGGGACCCTCCCGTCCACAGCTTCCTCGCCGCGCGGTGCTGCAGGGCTCGGGGGGCCGGAACCGGGCTGAGCTAGGGAGGAGACGGGAGTGAGCCGGGCCCGGGCGGCGGCGGAGGCCGACCTGGCGCTGGGGGACCCGGAGGACCCCACGGGTGGACACGATGCTGCGGGCGGGGCGTTTCCTATCGCAGCCCCCCCAGCCTCTGCCCTCACCCCACGCCTGCGGGGGGCCCGGCGGCGGGGGACATCCAGGGACCCCCTGGCTGGGGAGGAGGGGTCCGGCACACCACTCACAGCCTGGCCCGCCAAGTCACACAGCCCGGGTCTCGGCCTCGATCTTCTGCTCCCCGTGCAGGCTGCCGGGGTCCGGGGGTGGGGCCACGCTCTGGCGGATGGCCGTCTCGGGGCCGCCCCCGTACAGGCTGCTCAGGTAGACCCACGTCTCCTCGGAGATCTGCCCGTAGTCGGCCCCTGTGGGGGACGGAGGGGCAGCAGCTGGTGCTTGTGGCCCATGAAGCCGCCACGCCGGGCACGCCACGCCCTCGGGGGCGGGAGCCAACCGAGAACGCGTGCAAAGCCACGGGGGAGACAAGGCGGGGGCCCCCAAGAAACCACCCACCGGGGACTCCAGGTGGCACATGCCGCCGGCGCCCCTGCTGCCCCCTGGCCTGGACCTGGGCGTGCCATCTTAGCCTGAGCCCCGGACAGGTGATGGGAGGCTCGTGGGAGGAGCAGGAGCGAGCAGGGGCCGGGCCGGACTCACCCTGGCGCAGCTGCAGGTGGCCGCCGCCTCTCACCTGCACGATCCTGCTGTTGTCAATGGGCCCGGGCGGCTCTGCGGCAGATGCAGGGGTCACCAGGGTCAGTCTGGGTCTGTGTCCTGCGCGGCCATCCCGAGCCCCAGAGGCTCCTCTCCCGAGCCCCAGCCAGGGGTTCCCAGCCCCCTTGGGCCTAGCGCAGGGCGCTTCTAGGGCACAGGCTCTGCTCGGGTGCCAGCAGCCTGGCAGCAGGAAGGATCCGGGGCAGTGGCAGCCTGTCCCGCTGCCTCACCACCCCCCGCTGCTGTGGGCGGGGCGGTGAACCACCGGGGCACGGCTGGCACAGGCCAGGCCATGCTGCCGGCAACCACCGCCACCCCGGCGGTCATCAGGGCCGTGAGGAGCCATTCCCCCCAGTTCTGGAGTGTTCACATTCAGGCCAAGGCCCAAAGCATGGCTCCAACTCAGTCTTGGAGCCAGTGTAGACTGGAGGGGGGCCATTTCTGGCTCTGGTGATCAGAGGGAACTCTAAAGGGTCAAAAACCATAGTAGATGCTCTAGAATGGTCTATGAAGGAGAGCAGTGGAATGCCAAGGCAGGGCCTAGGTCCAGCAACCCTGGCGCCAGGCACAGGCCTCGAGCTGGCACTGCCTGTGTGGGAGGGAGGCCCGCGGCCCCTGGGGACGGAGCGCCACACACACTCACTCACCGTTGTCCTTGCCCTTGACAAAGGCCTCCCATTCCCGGAACCACTGCATGCTGATGCAGTAAATCACGCTGGGGGACTCCTCAGCCTGGAACGCCTTGTTCAGCTGCAGGGAGAAGGCAGAGGGGTGGGTCAGCCTGCTCCCAGCCGACAGGACAAGTTCAGTGAAGCCCCCCAGTGGAGACGGCCAGCAGTGCTAGTGAACCTTCCTGAGACCATGTGAGGATCTGGAGCCCCGCCCACTCAGAAAGCCCCACCTCTACCTGAGCCCCGCCCACCCAGGAGCCCGGCCTACCCAGGAGCCCCGCCTACTTAGGAGCCCCACCCTCTCAGAAAGCTCCACCTCTACCTGAGCCCCGCCTACCCAGGAGCCCCGCCTACTTAGGAGCCCCACCCTCTCAGAAAGCTCCACCTCTACCTGAGCCCCGCCTACCCAGGAGCCCCGCCTACCCAGGAGCCCCACCCTCTCAGAAAGCTCCACCTCTACCTGAGCCCCGCCTACCCAGGAGCACCGCCCACTCAGAAAGCTTGACTTCTACCTGAGCCCTGCCTGCCCAGGAGCCCTGCCCAGGAGCCCGACAGACCCTGGTCACTTTCAGCAGCCACAAAGCAGAAGCCCTAAGTCCCACCCCTAGCAGCACTAAAGGAAGAGAAGCCGCCAGGCCCTGAGGCAGCTGCCCAGACAGAAGCCCCTCCTGTCAGGGGACCCAGGCTGGTCCAGCTGTGCTGTCTGCTCATCTTGGGCAGCATTCTGAGTGTGGAACCCGGTGACTCCCAAGGAGGAGCTGTTCCCAGGGACCTGCGACAATGTCTGTGGGTGACATTGGCTGTCCCCAGCATCCTGGAGGTAAAGGCTGGCCCTGCTGGCCATTGTGGGAGTCACAGGCCAGGCCGGGGGAGGACCACTCAGCCCACGCTGCAGAACCCAGGCGTCGGGCAGCAGGAGCCTCCACTCGCCGACCTTCTCCTGGCCCCGAGCCCTTCGCCCAGCTCCCCCCTGTGGGCACCCTGCCCCTCACCTTGATGAAGGTGTCGATCTCCACCCTTCTGCGCTTGGCCAGCGCTTCAATCTCCACCTGGCAGACTGAGCACACGTACAGGTGGTTCACAGCAGGGCCGCCCCCAAACCTGCACAGGACCCAGGAGAGAGGCACACGGGCCTGAGGGGCAGCAGGGGAAGCGGCCATCTTCCCCACTTTGCCAGGGGCACCATGAGGCTTGGCACAGCCCAGCAGAGCACTGCTCCCTAGTGACCTGCTGCTTCTCCTGACCACGAGGGCAGGAACTGTGTGGCTGGGGACTGCCCTCCCTGGCGCCTGAGCACGTCAAGGGGGGGCTGGAAGCAGGAGGCATCCCGGCCCGCTGGCCTGCTGGCAGAGGGGTCGGGCCTGGCCCGGCCTAGACTGGATCTGATCACACTCAGGGGAGGGAGGCTGTGGGCCCCTTTTCCCTCCAACCAGTCTGAGCCCCCCAGGGCTGCATGGGGCCCTAGGCTGGGCTGCCGGGCGGCAATGGGATGAGGCGGAGCGGAGGAGGAGGAGGAGGAGGAGCCGGGGAGAGCCCGGGGTGAGCCGCTTGCTCGTGGTCCTCATGACCGTGCAGGGCCTCCGCCCAGCGGGGGGGGGCTCACCTGTTGTACAGGTGCTCCCACACGTTCTGGGGCAGGATGACCACCAGGTCGTCGATGTAGTGGTATTTGTTGGGTGGGATGCCTGCGGAGGGAGTCACGGCGAGTGCTGGGCCGGGCCTCGGCCCCCCCCCCCCGCCAGGCCCGGGGGGCACCTCACCTCCGTGGGAGCACAGGAAGGTGTGGTTGGTGATAGGCCCCGGCTCAGCGAACGTGTTGAACTTGTTCAGCCATTCTCGGGACACGTAGAACCGGAGCAGGCTGGGCTCCCGCATGGCCGCCAGGGACACCACCTGCTGCCGCTCGCGCACCGCCTCCTCGCTGCTCTTCCTGGGCAGGTGAGGGCCGGGATGAGCAGCGGGCCGAGCTGCGCCCCGGGGCCCCTCTCACCGTCACAGCGTCCCTCCCATGCCCGCACAGGCCTGGTGGGACCCAGGCCCGCAGGGGCGCGCGTGCCAGTGTGAGCGGCCGGCTTGTGCACCTGCAGCGCGGACTCAGTGTGAGGCCAGGCCCACCTGTAGAACAGCACATAGGCCTCGGCGTTCTGCACCACCGTCTCATGGACCTCAGTGACGTACTGGTCATCAAACTCATACCACTGCCCGTTGATGACGTTCTGGCAGTAGGCGATGTAGTGCCCGCCTGGGTGGGGAGGAGGCAGTCAGGGGGATGTGGGAAGACGGGGCAGCCGGAGGCCGGCGGGCGCGAGCACTCACTGCCTGCCGTGCCGTGGTGGCAGATGACCGAGAGCAGGTCATAGGTGGTGATCTGGGACATGCACTCCTTGGCCAGGAAGGGACGCAGGTCGAGGCCCTCGAGCGGGAAGGACACATGGCTGCTGATCTTGAAGGAGTACATCACCTCGTGCCGGAAGCGCTTCAGGTGGATGCACAGGATCTGGGGAGAGCAGGCCCGTCACCCAGGGCACCCCAACACAGTGACAGGAGGGCGCTGCCAGGCCGGCGCTGGCCTCTGCCTGCGGCGATGGCTCTCCTGCCCACAGGCCTGGCCAGGAGGTTCGAGGTCCCCATGAGAAGTTGCCCATCACTGGCTCCCAGTTATCTGTCCCGGAGCTCTGATGAGCAGTTCTGTGGGCACTAACTCCAGAAGCTTCTCCTCAAAGGGATCTAAACACAGGTCATCCCCTCCCCAGCCACCTGGGATCCCCTGTCCTCTTCCTTCTGACTGACAGGCTTCGCCCCCTCTGGCTCTCACTCCGGCCGAGGCTGGCAGCAGCCCACCTCCCACACACCACCCTCTGCTCAGCCACAACGGCACGGCTGCCTTCCTCAATGACAGCCCAGCGCTCCACAGCTGGTTACCCGAGCCTGCAGGGTGAGGGTGAGGGCAAGCACAAGCTGAGAACTGCCCTCGCTGAGAACTGCCCTCGGCTCGCCCTGCCCAGGGGCATCTAGACAAAGCAGTGCCATCGTTGCAGCCCCGAGTGTGGGAGCTGCTGGGCAAGGCAAGCCCCCTCCCCCTGCCCACGCCCCCCCCCCCCCCCCCCCCCCCCCCCCCCCCCCCCCAGTCCCAGCAGGCACTCACCTCGGGCAGCCGCAGGACCTTGCAGTACTTCACACCGTTCCGCAGCCTGGGGAGGAGGAGAGCAGCAGTGACCATGGCGGAGCTCAGCAGCGCCCCCACCACTCAGTTTTCTAGAGAATGCCAGGGCAAATGTGGAAACAGGAGGGTGCTGGGCATCTAAAGCAAGGGACAAACCCCAAACACACACTTACTTCTTACACCGCTCGCAACTGTACATGTTGTCACCTAGAAAGGAAAAAAAAAGACAATGATTTATACCTAAGAAAAAACTTAAGGCTGGGCACTGGTGGCTCATACCTGTAATCCTAGTAACTAAGGGAGGCTGAGATCTGAGGATCATGGCTCAAAGCCAGCCCAGGCAGGAAAGTCTGGGAGACTTTTTTTTTTTGGTCGGTTGTGGGGCTTGAACTCTAGATTTGGTAGCTGTCCCTCAGCTCTTCAGCTCAAGGCGAGTGCTCTACCATTTGATCCACAGCGCCATTTCCGGTTTTCTAGTGGTTTATTGAAGATAAGAGTCTCATGGACTTTCCTGCCTGGGCTGGCTTTGAACCATGATCCTCAAATCTCAGCCTCTTTTTTTTTTTTGGGGTCCGGTCATGAGGCCTGAACTCTGGGCCTAGGTGCTGTCCCTCAGCTCTTCAGCTCAAGGCTAGTGCTCTACCACTTGAGCCACAGCTCCACTTCCGGCTTTTTTCTTATGTGGTGCTGAGGAATCGAATCCAGGGCCTTGAGCATACAAGGCAAGTGCTCTACCACTGAGCCACCTTCCCAGCCCCTCAGATCTCAGCCTCTTGAGTAGCTAGGATTACAGGCATGAGCCACTGGCACCCAGCTAGTCTGGGAGACTCTTATTTTCAGTTAACCACCAGACAACTGAAGTGGTGCTGTGGCTCAAGTGGTAGAGCACTGGCCTTGAGCAAGAAAAGGTCAGGGACAGCGCCCAGGCCCTGAGTTCAAGCCTCATGACTGACCAAAATACAATGGTGGCAAATTTGTGTTACCATAATTGAAATTTTTTAAATTCAGGAGGGGGTGAGAGAGTGAGTTTCCTTAAAGGTTAGTAAGACCCAGTAGGATAGGAAAGGGTAAAGTGGGAAATTTCAGAGATGCAAACGCACCAATAATCAAAATTAAAGTGGAATACAACGTGTGTGTGTGTGCATGCGCACGCACTCACGCACACGTGCGTGCCAGGCCTGAAACTTGAACTCAGGGCCTGGGTGCTGTCCCTAAACTTCAAGAGGTGCTCTACTACTTGAGTCACAGTTTCACTTCCAGCATTCTTGGTGGCTAACGAGATAAGAGTCTTATAGACTTTCCTACCCAGACTGGCTTTGAACCACCATCCTCAGATCTCAGCCTCCCGAGCAGCTAAGATTACAGGCGTGAGCCACTGGCAGCCGCAGCTGGGCGCAGCGTCTGGCCTGCATCTCCCTGCCCTGGGCGCTGGCCTGGCACAGCGGCCCACACGCAGTTCCTCCCCGGCCTGGCCGGGCCACTCACCCTTCAGCTCATCGGCAGCAAAGAAGGCAGCAAGGCAGTCTTCCAGCGTGACAACGGGACCCCAGAACCAGCTGGGGGTACAGGACACCACAAACCTAGACACGGAAAAGAGATATCAGATGTTGAGCAAGAGTAAGACGTGGGGCGTAGGTGGCTGAGGTCTATTCAGACTTGAACCCCAGAAGTCCCCAACTGGCACCTCTGCCACAGGCGAGTGACATCCCTTCTTCCTGCGCCCTGCCCTCCTCATGGGAGGGGCCAGGCGGTGGTGCCCACCCCGGGTGGGGAGCCCCGAGAGGCGCACCTTCGGATGTACTCCACGATGAAGGCCAGCCAGCCCTGGGGGGCGTAGCTGTCCCCGCAGGCCCCTGGCTTGGCCGGCACATTCTGGTAAATGTGCAGCTTGGCCAGGTCCTCCTTGCCAGGGATGGGCAGCGACAGGTCCTGGAAGGTCTCCACGGTGGTGGACACCTGGGAGAGGGCGGGGGAGGTCAGCCTGACCCCGCTTCTGGCAGCAGGCAGGCAGGCGAGCCTGCTCCCGTGGGCAGCCCCGGGGTGCATCCACCCTGTCCCAGGCGGTGACCAGACGCGCCCCCCCCGCCCCCCGGCACCCACCCGATCGCAGGTGAGACACTGCACGAGGCTGAGGACGGAGCCATCAAAGATGTCAGAGATGACGCTACGGTAGCGCTGCTCCTTCCGCCTCCGGCCGCCCGAGCTCAGCACCTGGGCTGGAGACGCAGGACAGGGCTGGCTCGGGCCCCCACCACAGGCCCAGGCAGGACCTCCGTGGCCAGAACACAGGGTCACGTTCCTGAATTGTGTGAGCGGGTGAGCACCTGACCTGGAATCATGGCATCGTCTACAAAGCGGGCCCCCTCCCCACTCCCACCCGAGGGGGCTGGGGGCCACGGAGCTGATGCACAGCGTGGGCCTGGCAGCGAGCGTGCAAAGCCAGCCACGTGGGCATCATGGCCGCCCCCACTTGCACTCCCAGCCGCCCCTGCCGCCCCCGAACCTTTCTTGAGCACGTACGGCGGCCCTATCCGCACAGGGCTCGCGCGGGCCGGGCTGCTGGACAGCTTCGCGTGGCCCTCCTGGAGGTGGCCAGGGCTGCAGGGCCGAGCTGAGCCGCGGATGGGCGCATCGTTGTCTGGCTCTGGGGGGCACAGAGGGGACACGGCACTGGATCGGGACAGCCACACGGGCCCTGGACCCAGGACCAAAGCCTGAGCCCACCGTGGGCCCCTCCTCGGTCCTGTGCCCCCTTCTAGCTTCATAGAGCATGCTGAACAGAGACATGCTGCCCAGCTGGAACCCAGGGCTCAGACTCTACAGGGGTCCGATGTAGCGAGGCCAGGGAGCCTGACCCGTGCTGTGCCAGACGGGGCCGGTTGCTCCCCTCTCCCAGGGGGCACAGGGCAGGTGCCCACGGGGTGGTCACACTGTCCACAGCCCCGTGGAGCCTGGCTGGCTCATACCTGGGGTGCGGCAGGGGCTGGTGGAGCGCGGTGACGGCGGCTGGGTCTCAGGGGGCCTGTTGTCCAGGGCAGCCATGGCCGTGTCCACGTCCGCATCCTCGTCCACTTGCTCCGAGTTGGTGCGCTGCTGGCCCCAGGAGAACTTGCGGTCCTTCATGCGCTCCTTCTCGGAGATGGCCCGGCCCGCCTCGTCAGCGATCAGCAGCTCCGTCTCGCCCTGCGAGCTGCCGCTGCCGTGCAGGCCCTGCCCGTCACCCTCGCCCCGGTCACTACTCGAGTCACACGACAGGAACTCGTCCTCCGAGGGGCTCCGGTCTCCCTCCCGCTTCTCATCTGTGTCACTCGAGTCCGAGTCCCTGGCCTCCGTGAGCGTGGCCACGGCGGCTACGGCCGGCTCCTTGAGCTCCTCATGCAGCTGGTCCATGAGGCAGCGCAGGAACTCCTGGGTGTCCTGGAACCGGGGGCCACGTCACCCAGCTGACGGCGCTGCCCTCTGCCACCCGCAGCAGGCCCTGGCACCTCTCTGTGCAGAGAGCTGCTTGCCCATCACTGTGACCTTAAGCGGCTCTGCCCTGACCCCCACCGAGGCTGGGAGAGGCCGCAGCTCTGCACAAGCGGAGGCAGAGGGTGCTGCACGTGGCCCCCGTGCTGCTTCGGGTGCGGTGGGGGACGGAAGGGAGGGGAGGCACCGCCCATGCTCACAGGACAGGCAGCTGGGCACTGGGAGAGTGGAGGAGTCCATGCCAAGCGATGCCAGCAGGCCAGCTGGCACCTGTGCTTGGCCCTCTCCATTCCGCCAGTACTACTGGCTATCATACAGTGTGACCATCTGACACGAGGACGAGACCCAGGGCGGGGTCTACCTTCCTGCAGGCCCGGGCACCCTGTGGCAGGCGGGATTCTGAGCGCCTTGTGTCCCACATGCCCGCACACTTGGTGCTGAGGACTTGCAGAAGGTGCCCTGCAACTTGTGAGTTGGTGGATGCCGCCAAAGACAAGGGTGCTGGGGGTGGACCTGGGTTCCCAGTCCAGCGCCAGCCCCCCACCCCCCCCCAGACCCCAACCGGGGAGGCAGCTGGCTGCCAGGATGGATTCCCCAGGTAGGATCAGAGGACCACGACCGGCCGAGCCCTGTGCAAGGCGCACCTCGGGGTCCTTTCACGAGCAGGCCTGAGTCTCCTTCCACAAGTCCCGTGTGCCCCCGGCCAAACTCATGCCCCTGAGAGAGGCCCACAGCTGCGCTGCATTCCACGCTGAGAAATGCGCCCCCCATCCACGCAGCAGAGAAAGGCAGGCTTCTCCTGCGGCCCACGTGGACATCACCAGAGGCCACACAGCCCCATTTCACAGAGTCCCCCACTCCCAACCACTGCTGAGGCTCGTCCCTGCCACTGTGTGCTGTGTGGCCTGAGAGAGGGGGCAGCCTCTCTGAGCTCCACTCCCTCCCTGACATGGGACCATGTGAGGGCCAATCCCTGTGAAAGACATTCACCCCAGAAAGGGGGCGGAGGCAGCAGTGGGCCTCAGGAGGAGCCGGTGCCCTTCAGGGACATGAGCAGAGCGCCCGGTGGCCCTCAGCCTAGGGGGGTGCAGGCAGGCTGAGGAGCAGGAGAGCAAAGGCACCCCCACTGCCCGCCACACTACGCAAGAGCCCCATATCCAGGTGACAAATAGGGTGACCCAGACTCAGGCCCAGCTCTGGCCGTGCCTCAGCTGGGGATCCTCCAGCCATAAAGGGGTCCGGAACCCATTCCTGGGGGCTAGCAGGAAGCTAAGGGACACACATGAGGAGTGCTTTGTTATGGTCTCATTTTATAAAGTAGATTTCAAAGGTGCTATCTGGACTCAAAAATGTATTCATTCTAGGACAGACATTGATGGCATGGGGCTATCACCCCAGAAACTACAAGAAGCCTAAAACAGGTGGGACTGTGGTCCAGATGTGTGCACTGTAGGAAGTGAGCCCCTATCTTAAAAATAACCAGCAAAGTCACACTGGTGATCCTAGCTCTCCTGGCACTGAGATCTGAGGACTTGGTTTGAAGCCAGCCTGGGCAGATAAATCATTAACCTGCAAAAAGTCAGCAGTGAATGTGTGGTCCAAGTAGCAGGGAGCCAGACTTGAACAAAAGCACTAAGGCAGCGTGCCCAGGCTTCAAGTTCAAATTTTAGTACTAACATAAACACAAAATAACCAGCAAAGTTGGGTGGTCATGCCTGCAATTCTAGCTTTTCAGTAGCTGAGATCAGAAGATCATCTTTCAAACCCAGCCTGAGTAGAAAAGTCCATGAAACTCCATTTCCAATTAACCAGCAAAGGCCATGCTGGAGGCATGGCTTAAATGGTAGAGCACCAGCTGTGAGCAGCAAAGGCAAGCAAGGGTACAAGGTCCAAAAGGCCAAAAGCAAAGCTAGAAGCATGGCTCAGCTATAAGCAACTGCCTAGCAAGCATGAGGTCCTGAGTTCAAACCCCAGAACTGCAACAACAACAACAAAAACAACATTTCTTTTTTAAGTGTAGCCAGGCACCAATGGCTCACACCTGTAATCCTACCTACTCAAGAGTCTAAGATCTGAGGACTGAAGTTCAAAACCAGCCTGGGCAGGAAAATCTGTGAGACTCTTATATCTCCAATTAAACAGCAGAAAACTGGAAGCGGAGCTATGGTTCAAAGTGGTAGAGCGCTAGCCTTAAGCAAAAGAGCTCAGAGACAGTGCCCAGGCCTGAGTTCAAGCCCCCGCACACTAGCACACTAAGAACAACAACAAAAAGTAGTTTAATCAAAGCAAAGTTTTTCCCGTGGTTGGGTGCCACTCTGACACACGTAAGGAGCAGAGCCTGGGCGCTCTACATCACTGCCTTTGGAAGTGTGACTGGGACAGTGGCCCAGCTCCCTGGGCTTCTTCTCAGTACCCTCTCTGAAAGTGGGGTTACCCACAACCTAAGGCAGGCGAAGAGCTCTGGCAGTGAGCACCTGCCTGGAGCCCTGCCCAACAACAGGCCTCCTGCTAGGACTGTCCACCCGCCCAGTCCAGCCGCGGCTCAGAGCCAGGCTGTGGGAAGGTGGAGTGTGCCCTGGGCGGTGCCACGGCTTACCTGCTGGGCATAGCCCCGGAACATCGGGTTGACCAACTTGATTCCGTGAGACAGGCTGGTGGGGACCACATAGCTCGGCCTGTGAGGAGCACAAATCCATTCATCTGGGTGGCCAGCCTGGTGCAGGCAGTAGTGGGGTGGTGAATACTGAGGGAGGGGCCAGGGGGCTGTACAGCTGGCGAGGAGGCCAGGCCCTGGCTGTGCAGTGCCACCAGAGCTCCCCACGGGCATCACTTCCCACTAGGCCAGGATATGGCCCACTTAGAACATTTGCTTTCACTATAAATATTTACTGTGGTTTTCTCATTTAAAAGCAATACATGCTCATAACTAAAACAATCTGAAGTTAAAAAACATTACCACAAAGCAACATCATTCATGGTATCTCCCACACAGAATTATACCAAGACTTTGGAGCCGGGGGCCGGTGGCTCACGCCTGTCATCCTAGCTACTAAGGAAGCTGAGATCGGAGGACTGTGGTTCAAAGCCAGCCTGGGCAGGAAAGTCTGTGAGATTCTATTTTTCTTTTGGGGGGGTCCGGTCATGGGGCCTGAACTCTGGGCCTGGGCTGGTCCCTCAGCTCTTCAGCTCAAGGCTAGCGCTCTACCACTTGAGCCACAGCACCACTTCTGGCTTTTTTCTTTTTATGTGGTGCTGAGGAATTGAACCCAGGGCCCTCATGCATGCAAGGCAAGCGCTCTACCACTGAGCCACCTTCCCAGCCCCGTCGGTGAGATTCTTTTTTTTTTTTTTGTCGGTCATGGGGCTTGAACTCTGGGCTTGGGCGCTGTCCCTCAGCTCTTCAGCTCAAGGCGAGCGCTCTACCACTTGAGCTAAGCGCCACTTCTGGTTTTCTGGTGGTTTATTGGAGATAGGAGTCTCACGGTCTCTCCTGCCCGGGCTGGCTTTGAACCGCGATCCTCAGATCTCAGCCTCCTGAGTAGCTAGGATTACAGGCGTGAGCCACCAGCGCCCGGCCCGTCGGTGAGATTCTTATCTCCAATAAACCACCAGAAAACCAGAGTGGCACTGTGTCTCAAGTGGTAGAGCCCTTGCCTTGAGCTGAAGAGCTGAGGGACCGCACCCAGGCCCAGAGTACAAGCCCCACAACCAACAGAAAAAGACTTTTGGAGTTTTCTACAAAAATAAATAAGAGCACAAGTGGCATTGATCAAGATGCACTGTTTATAAACTGGTTTGTTGGACTCATACTCTTTTGTACTTAAACATAAAAATAAATAAAAAGAGCACATATAGATAACTTCCACAGCCTTATTTCTACATCTCTTCCTTCCTTCCTTCCTTCCCTTTCTTCACAGTCATGGGGCTTGAACTCTGTCTTTTGCTTAAGGCTAGCACTCTACCACTTTGAGCCACAGTGCTACTTCCAGTTTTCTGGTGGTTCATTGGAGATATGAGTCTCATGGGGGTTTTTCAGCCTGGGCTGGCTTCAAACCATGACCCTCAGATCCCAGCTTCCTGAGTCATCAGATTACAAGCGTGAACTACCAGCGCCTGGCAAGCCTGACTTCTCACACAATTGGAAAATCATCTCACAATATCTTTTTATCCACTTCTTCATTTAAAGCATGGATATGTGAGTCAGGCACTGGTGCCTCAATCCTGTAATCTAAGCTAGTCAGGAAGCTGAGATCTGAGGCTCATGACTTGAAGCCAGTCAGTAAAGTCCATGAGATTCGTCACCAATTAACAACAACGAAGTCAGAAGTGGAGCTGTGGCTCAAGTGATAGAGCACTAACCTTGAGCAACAAAGCTCAAGGACAGCATCTAGGCCCTGAGTTTAAGGCTCAGGACTGGTGTACACACACACACACACACGTCTATGCACTCATTTTTACACACACACAAACACACACACACACGTCTATGAGCTCATTTTTCCCAACTTTGCTTTACCTGGAGAAAGTTTTTTGTTTTTTGGTTTTTGTTATGGGGCTTGAACTCAGCCTGGGCTCTGTCCCTCAGCTCTTCAGCTCAAAGCAAGTGCTCTACCTCTTGAGCCACAGCACCACTTCCAGTTTTCTGGTGGTTTATAGGAGGTAAGAGTCTCACAGACTTTCCTGCCCAGGCTGGCTTTGAACCACAATCTTCAGCTCTCAGCCTCCTCAGTAGCCAGGATGACAGGCGTGAGCCACTGGTGCCTGACTAGAGATTTGATCTTTGCATTTGTTTCATACTGTGCCAAGGCCCTGGACACACCAGAACCTACCACTTCATTACCAATATCCTGCCACAAATGCGGCTGTGACCGAGGCTTGGCATTGGCATGACCGCCTCTGAGCCTCAGCAGCAAAAGACATCCACAAAGCGGCTGCCGGTGGGGCTTGATGCCAGCTACCTCTGTCTTCCATGTACTGCACATCTATGAACAAGATACTGCAAGCTCTCCGTACCTCAGTTCCCCCATTTGTAAACAGCATAGGCTCACTGACAGCATTACAGGGATCATGAGAGGCTAGACCTATCAGGTGGGACTCAGTCCTGGCCCCACATACCTACCCAAGGTCAGGGACTCACCGCCTCTTGTGCCAGACCTCCGAGACCAGCTTCTGGTAGCTCTTGCACAGAGCTGGCTTCTTGTCTGTGCGTACCAGGCCTCCACACTCCAGGAAGAACTGGGTCAGTGGTGGGCTGGGGAGAGGGATGAGGTCAGAGGAGAGGAGCTGGCGGGGGGGGGGGCAGATGGCCAGTGCTCCTGTATGATGCCCCCGAAGCCTTCATGTCCAGAAATGCCTGCAGCTGACTAAAAGGGCCTCACCAGCCAGAGCTGGACTGTGGCCCCCAAATTCACCCCTTAGGCTGTGACTACTCAGACAAGCATCCATTGGAAGGGACTGGGGTGAAAATGGGTGTTATGGCAGGCTCCAACCCCATCTGCCTGGTGAGCTGAGATGCGAGTGGACACGAGAGGGCGCAGGCTCACGAGGACAGCCCTCTGAGCCCAGAGGGAAGCCCGGCCTGCTGCCACCTGGGTCTTGGACCTCTGCCTTTTAGACTGAGGTGTACGTCGCTTGTGGACTGTGCTACAGTGACCCTGAGATACTTATGCACCCCTCCAGCTTTGTGCTGGGGGCCCAGGGGCCGGGGACGCTGCTGCCTGTCCCGGCTGGGTAGCCAGCCCTTGCTCCTCAGTGCCCAGTGTCTGCAGACGGTGCCAGCCTGCCTGGAGGCGCCCCTGCTCCCTTTTCCTCAGGCTTTTTTTTTTTTTTTTGGCCAGTCCTGAGAGCTTGCACTCAGGGCCAGGGCACTGTCCCTGAGCTTCCTTTCCTCAAGGTTAGCACTTTATCATTTGAGCTACAGCACCACTTCTGACTTTTTCCATTTATGTGGCACTGAGGAATCGAACCCAGGGCTTCATGTATGCTAGGCAAGCACTCTACCACTGAGCCACATGCCAGCCCTCCTCAGGCTATAAGTTACCTTATAGCAGAACTGTAGGCATGCTCAATTGGCAGAGCACTTGCCTAGCATTTGGCAAGTGCCAAGACCCGAGTACCACCACCAAAAAAGAAATTTTGTATTATTTATTTATTTTGGTCGGTCGTGGGGCTTGAACTCTGGGCTTGGGCTCTGTCCCTGTGCTCTTCAACTCAAGGCGAGCACTCTACTGCTTGAGCCACAGTGCCACTTCTAGTTTTCCAGTGGTTTATTGGAGATAAGAGTCTCATGGACTTTCCTGCCTGTGCTGGCTTTGAACCATGATCCTCAGATCTCAGCCTCCTGAGTAGCTAGGATTATAGCCATGAGCCACTGGCGCCCAGCGACTATTTATTTATTTACTTTTGGTTAGTCCTGGGCCTAGATGCTCTTCAGCTCAAGGCTAGTGCTCTACCACTTGAGCCACAGCGCCACTTCCGGCTTTTTCTGCTTATGTGGTACTGAGGAATCGAACCCAGGGCCTCATGCATGCAAGGCAAGCACTCTACCACTGAGCCACCTTCCCAGCCCTGAAAAATATTAATATATTTTTAAAAATTTAAAAAAGCATAAACAAACAGTAATAATTGACGTAGGACAACTCGTCTGCATATTCATGACTTATCCTTCCAGAGGTTTCTAAGCATACAGATCTGTTCCTTTCCTCCTGATTGCTGCTAGGTGGGCGAGCCCGTGTCAGACACAGGAGACAGCTGAGCCTAGTGGAGTTGACACCCCATCCTCCAGGGACAGTATCCCCCCCACAGGCCTGCACTGACAATGTGGGCTTGGGAAACCCCCGTTCCCCACCCCCCGCGTTCTGCACCTGTCCCCGTCCCAGTAAGCACTGTCCTGGGCTTCCACAGGCAACAGTGGACGCAGAGGGACTTCCGGCGTCTGTGGGTGCAGAGCGGAGGTCATGGCCTCACTCCTGCTAGGCAAGTGCTCGGCCACTGCGCCATTCCCAGGGCCAAGATGGGCCTTCAGATGCTTCCTCAACCTGTCCGGTCATCCTCTGGGGGTGCATGCCCATCCACAGAGCCCACCCCTCCAAGGAGGGCACTACCTACCAGTTGGACAAGGCCTGCAGGGCTGCGTTCATGTAGCAGGAGTTGCCGAGGTTCTTCATGCCTGTGAGGCCTGGAAGGACATGCGGGAGGTGAGCGTCCCCGAGCCCCCCTCGCTGAGCGCCGGCTTTCACCACAGCCCAGGGTGTGGCTCTGACGTGTGTCAAGGGCACAGTGCCTGGGTCTGAGTGTGTCAAGTCATGAGCTGCTCAGCGTCTCTGCTCTGCCTTGCCAACTGCCCAAGCCATGCAGCGGAGGACACGGCCTACAGCGGGCCATCTCCCAGGCGGGCAGCTGGCAGCGGGCACAGGACGGCCAGGTCCCTAGGACCTCAGCTTCACCAGCGGGCCCGAGGAGAGAAGCCACAGCTCTATGGGCTGCCCATGGCAGGCCAGAGCAAAGGCCTATAACTTGGGGTGCTAGCTCTAGGCTGACTCAGGAATGCCCTGTCCTGGGGCCATTACCTCGTGGCTTCAGGTCATCATCCTCGGACTCCGACTCTCCTTCGTCTGCCACAGCAATAGGGACGGCTCTCAGAGGGTGGGACAGCGGCGGGGAGTCCTGCATGAAAGACCCAGAGTGAGCAAAGAGGGGGGACAGGAGGGGCTGGGTGGGGCTGAGGCCCCCATGCTCCCTGGGGAAGGATGCCCGCTCCTCAGCCCTCAGAGATCCTGGTGACCCCAGTGAAGCAGAAGATGCTACGGGAACAGGTGGGGCCGGCTGCCTGGTCCCGGGAGCTCTCTGACTTGTGCTCTTTTCTTTATATGAATGAATATTATTGTTTTAATATATTTGGGGGAAAAGAGAAACCATGCAGCTCTCTTTTCCTGAGAGAACCTGGAAACTATATAGATTTGTAACTTTTAACTATCAACACACACAAACAAAAAATGGATATTGTATACATCACCAAAAAAAATTATATATAGGGCTGGGAAGGTGGCTCAGTGATAGAGTGCTTGCCTGGCATGCATGAGGCCCTGGGTTCGATTCCTCAGTACCACATAAACGGAAAAAGCCAGAACTGGCCCTGTGGCTCAAGTGGTAGAGCACTAGCCTTGAGCTGAAGAGCTCAGGGACAGCACCTAGGCCCAGAGTTCAAGACCCACGACCAACACACACACACACACACACACACACACACACACTCACTCAAATTATATACATCTATCATGTTCGCAACTGTATTCAATAAACACCCATCCAGCCACCATTACACTGCCTAACATGGAGACACAGCAATGTGCACAAATACACATACATGAACACACTCACATATACACAGGCACAAATGCACAGGCCTCTGGGCTTCTGCTCCCGCAGGCTGCTCCGACAGCTAGGGCTAAGGTCAGTGTGGAAGCCAGGCTGACACTAAGCCGGCTGCCTGAAGGCCTTCCTAGCACCTGCTGCTCAAGGGTGGTTCCAGGGTGTCCCAGGAGTCCTGCGGATCACTCCAGATCTGGGGCTGCCAGGGGAGCCATCTGTGGCTTGTTTCTGCCTCCCCATAAGGCCTGGAAGGTCCCTGCTCCACCCCAACCCCTGTACTTCACGTGACTACCCACGGTCACCTCACAGCCCTACACTGGCCCTGACACGAGCACCTTAGTCACCGAGAACTCCTAGCCCAGGAGCACACTCTGGGACGTCTCAGCCACACTCCTCCGGAGCCTGGGAGGCACTGCCTCCATGCTGAACAGTGCCACAAGCAACCCAAGCCCCCTTGTGGCTCTGTACCTGCTCGGAGAGCTTGGGTGAGGAGCCGGGAGCAGGCGCGTGGGGAGCGTGGGTCGCCAGCCGCTGCGCCAGGAACACCTCCCGCTCGCAGGCATAGCACCACACCCTGAACGTGGTCAGGTTCACAGTCAGGTGGTGCTTTTTAGCCTGGAGGATGAGACACAAAGTAAGGTCAAGAAAACTCGGGCCTAGCACAGACCCCAAGGGGCTGCATCTGCCCTCCCCCCTCAGGAAGAGCCAGCCAGGCCAGAGGCAGGAAGCCCCAGGGCCAAAACCTGCCAGGCAAGGCTTGTGCCCAGGCCACTCACCTGCACTTGCAACTTTGAGGTAACCGTCCCCACTTCCCACCCCAGCTACAGAGTCTGGACAGGAGGGGGGAGCTGAGAGGTCCCTGCCTGGCCACATGGCCCATGTGCAGCTACCACACCTACCTGAGCATGGAGGGTGCTGTGGTCAGCAAAGGACTCTCCGCAGCCGACATAGGGGCAGGTGACCTGGGGAGAGAGGAGGTGAGGCAGGCTGGGACAAACCCAGAATTCAGCGAGGCCAGGTGCTGGTGGTTCACCTCCGTCACCCTAGCACCTCCCTCTAACCTCGCTGGTTAGAAGCCAACCTGGAGAGACAAATCCAGTCAACCGGCAAAAAGCTGCAAGTGGAAGTGTGGCTCAAGTGATAGTGCCAGCCTCAAATGAAAAAGCCTAGTGAAACGAGGGCCCTGTGTTCAAACCCTAGAACCAGCTCGCACATGTGTGTGCACATGCACGCACACACACACACACACACACAAAGAATACAACATGAATGCAGTGAGTGTTCTAAGCCATCTCTACCCAGGGCGACCCACAAGTGGCTGTCACTCAGGGGAACACAAGTCTGTACACCCAAAGGTCAGTGGGGACAGATGCCATAAACAGCTCCCGAGGCTGCTGCTCTCCGACAAGAAGCCCAAAAGGCCTAGACTTGAACCCCCAGCTGCACCCCACTTCCCAATGGGTGGCCAGTCACTGAGGTCCTAGGCCTCACAGAGACTTTCTAACAGGGGGCCCAGGATGGGCAGGAGGGTTCCTCCTGGAGGCTGCAGGAGCCCAATGACAACCCAAAGTCTCGAGGTGCGCCAGGCTCCAGAGGCTCTCCACCTCCCTGGCCAGCAGCAGCCCCCACTGATGCCTCTCCCTGGGAGCACCAGGTGCTCTAAAAATGACTTTCTGGTGGAGACCGTGAAGCCATTTCCCACACCAGGTTCCCACTGTGTTCTCAGAGGGCCTGGGCCCCCAGGAGGGAGCTCAGCCTCTCCCAGGCGGCTGGGGGCCCCGGGTTGCCTACAAAGGCTAGAGCGAGGTAGTGATTTCTACTGGTGGATTTCCCCTTTAGAGGGAAAATTTTAAATTTACTCTGATTAGAAAACATAATAGATACAAACAGAAAATGTGGAAAATATAAGAGAGTATAGAGAAAAAAACACAAAATCACCTGTAATTCCACCATAAAAAGAAAACCACCATGTTTCCTTTCTTCTTCCACCCCTACGCAGTACAGGGAATTGAACTCAAAGTCTTATGCTTGCTAGCAAGGCACTCTACCACTTGAGCCACACCTTTAGCACTTTTGTGTCCTTTTTTGTCATAGGGCTTGAACTCAGGGCCAGGACACTGTCCCTGAGCTTTTTCACTCAAGGCTAGCACTCTACCACTTTAAAGCCACAGCCCCACTTCCAGTTTTGGGTTGGTTAATTGAAGAAAGCAAGAAAATCTGCTGGCTTTGAACCATGATTGTCAGATCTCAGCCTCCTGAATAGCTAGGATTGATTACAGGCATGAGCCACTAGCACCTGGTACGTGTGTCAGTTATTTATTTATTTTATTTTGGTCAGTTGTGGGGCTTGAACTCTGGGCCTGAGCACTGTCCCTCAGCTCTTCAGCTCAAGGCTAGCGCTCTACCACTTGAGCCACAGCACCACTTCCTGTTTTCTGGTGGTTTATTGAGGATAAGAGTCTCATAGACTTTCCTGCCTGGGCTGGCTTTGAACTGCAGTCCTCAGATCTCAGCCTCCTGAGTAGCTAGGATGACAGGCGTGAGCCACCAGCGCCGGCTGTGCCAGTTATTTTGAGAAGGGGTCTAGCTTTATGCCCAGGCAGGCCAGAACAGTGATCCTCCTACTTGTGTCTCCTCACATAGCCGCAATGGAAAGCATATACCACCATGCCCAGACATTGAAACGGAGTCTCATGAACTGTTTGCCCAGGCTGGTGTTGAGCCACAATCCCCAAGTCTCAACCTCCCAGTAACTGGAGATACAAGCTTGAGCCACTGGGCCTGCCTGGCATGTTTTGACTCATCTATTTTCACTCTTTTCTTGGTTTGTGTTGAGACAGGGTTTTGACATGTAGCCCACCTGATCTGGAACGTACCATTCTCCTGCCTTGGTCTCCCAAGTTGCTGCACCACCTTGCCCAGCTTCTGCTTGCATTGGCAGTAAGAGCAGGACTAGGGGTTTGAACTCAGGGTCTTGCACTTGCTAGCCAAGCAGAATACCACATAACATCTCCAGAGGGGTCCTTCGCTGGTTATATCAAGATAGGGTCTCATTTCCTGACACTACTGAGTCCAGCTTTCTTCCACAGAAACAGAATCTCATAGACTTTTCTGCCCTGGCTGGCCTCGATCAATAGGCCTTTGGTTCTCAGCATTCCCGAGTAGCTAGGATGACAGGCTTAGCTCCTGGCACCCAGGTTGCTTTTACTCTTTTTAACCAGCAACAATAACCACACTACCCAATTTCCTATATGCTGACTAGGATCCCCACATTATGCTAAGCCTGGCACTGCCATCTGTCTTATCCTCATGCGTGGGGCTAGCCCTCAGTGTGAGCCCCCTGCTTTACACGCAGGGAGAGGGAAGCTGGGGAGACACTACCACTAAAAGCCAAGACACCCACATGGACTCAGAAACCCAAGTCTTTTATGGAGATGAGCTCAGTTCTCCTGGTGCCCTCCGCAGCCTGCTTTCTCTGTCACCTCCCATGGCTGCCAGAGCCGCCAGCCTGTGCCTGGGCCCCTGGCACCCCAGCTTCCCGCAGTGCCAAGGCAGACTCCAGTCACAGCCCACACCCTGGGGGCCCGTGAAGATCCATTACCTGCAGACAGGCCCACAGGTTGGGTCCAGCAACACCACACGACTGGCAGGTACCCTGCAGGAACGGAGGTGGCGAGAGAGGGGTGTGAGTGAGGACTGCTGGCTTGGCCCAGCTGCCCTCCTTCACCTTGAAGGCCCCACCTTCAAAACCTCACCTCAGACAGGTCTCCACTATCCTGTCTATCTAAACAGGGATCATGGGCCCTCGAGTGTGAGGGAGTTTATCCTTTGTTTATAAAAAACATTTCAAATGAGCTGGGCACCAGGGGCTCAAGCCTATAATCCTTGTTGCTCAAAAGAGACTAAGAGGATCACAGTTCAAACTGAGCCCAGGCAGAACAAATCTGAGAGACTCTCATCTCTAATTAGCCAGCAAAAAGCTGAAGTAGAGGTGTGGCTCAAGTAGTAGAGGGTAAAGTGGGGCTCAGAGAGGTCGAGCCTGCACAGAGGTCAACAAACCACCCATCACAGGGAGGACCCTCCCCTGGGGCAGCACATGTCTGGGTTTTACACACTCCTGACCTTGCACGTGAACCTCAACCCCAGCAAACAGCAGCTGTTTTTACTTTTTTATTTTTCAGTGTATTGACATTCACCTTCTCAATCCCCCCCCTTTCCCCCTCCCCCCTCCCCAGTCATGGAGCTTGAACTGTGGGCCTGGGCAGTATCCCTGAGCTCTTCAGCACAAGACTAGTGTTCTACCACTTGAGCCACAGCGCCACTTCCGTTTCTGGTGGTTAATTGAAGAGTTTCTCAGACTTTCTGCCTTAGCTGGCTTTGAACCATGATCCTCAGATCTCAGCCTCCTGAGTAGCTAGGATTAAAGGTGTGAGCCCAGCACCCTGCATTCATATTCTTTTTTTTTTTAGGTACCGGAGTTTTGAACTCAGGGCCTTGGACTGCATATGTAGGTGATGAGCTCATACCATTTCTTTTTTCTCTTTTGGTCAGTCATGGGGACTTGAACTCAGGACCATAGTCCTGTCTCTGAGCTTTACTGCTCAAGACTAGTGCTCTACCACTTTGAGCCACAGCTTCACTTTTAGTTTTCTGGTGGTTAATTGGAGATAAGAGTTTCATGGACTTTCCTGCCTCGGATGTCTTGGAACCATCATCCTTAGACCTCAGCCTCTGGAATAGCCAGGATTACAGGTGTGAGCCGTCAGTGCCCAGCCCACTGCCTTTTTGAACCATGTGACAGTGCTACCTTTTAAATTTTTAATTACCTAATTTTTCTTTTTTGTGCCAGTCTTGGGGCTTGAACTCAGGGCCTGGGTGCTGTCCCTGAGTTTTTGTACTTAAGGCCAGCATTCTACCACTTTGAGATACAGCACCATTTTGGCTTTTTGGCAGTCAACTGGAGATAAAAGTCTCATGAACTTTCCTGCCCAGGCTGGCTTTGAACTGTGATCCTCAGATCTCGGCCTCCTGAGTAGCTAGGATGACAGGTGTGAGCCACCGATGACTGGTGCTGATTGTATTTTTATGGTACTGGGGAATAGAACCCAGGGACCTGAACATGCTCAACCACTGAGTCACAACCAGCTTGTGTTAGCACAGGGTCAGCATATCCTCACCCCAACTCCCACTTCAGGCCTCCTGGGAGAACATCCGTGTAGGCCTAGGGGTGGCTCAGGGGTATCATGTCTACTTGCATGACAAGGCCTGGTTCTATCCCCAGCAAAACAAAGAAAAACAAAACTGTCCCCGGACACCTAGTCCTGCTGTGGGAAGCGGTACAGCTGGGCTGGACAGCACACAAGGCTCTCACTATAATGAATGATGGCGGGACCCAGCCCTGGAGAGAAGCTCCCACAGACATCCGGCAGTACCGCTGACTGGAGGGCTGAGCAGAGACGGGTGGAGACTGCTTCAGGAACATCCACACCCCAGGAACATGGACACAGCAGCCCCGCCCCTAAGGTCTGCCCTTTACCTGGGATTTCAGCAGCAGGTCTTCCTTGGTCACCTCCCCGATGGAGTCCAGGTGCGGGCAGAGGTCCCTGGTGTCCCCCATGCTGGCGTGGGCTCACCTGTGAGAACGCACAGCAGTGCTGGGTCACTGTGGCCCCTGAGAGGGGGAGCAGGACAGATCACAGGTTAAGTCATGCCGGTAGGATTCTGGCTGGCATATTCTAGCTGTGATTTAGGGAGGCTACTCTGAGCCTCCTCTCCTTGTGTGAGATGACGGTGGCTGCCCCGGTGGGGTGCTCTGAGAATTCACGGGGAGAGAGTACATCAAAGTCTGGCCCAGAGCCCAACAGAGCACACCCCCGGGCAGTACTGGGTTTGGTGCCTGATACTGCTGGTGGGCAGAAGCACAGGCCTGGCTGCACTCGGAGCGGCACCCACGGAATGGAAGCCAGGTCAAGGAGACCAGTCTACCAAGGGGGCTGAGGACAGGCTGGGCTTCCAAAAGGCCAGGGGTAGGTCAACTCCTGCTTTCTCTGAGCAGGCAAGCTGTCTTCTCAAGAGCCGAAGAGAGGCCAGGGAAAACAGGGTGTCAGGAACACTAACCCAGGAAATGGCTGGAAGGGCATTTGCCAAAACATTGGCAGCAGCGTATCTGGATGATAGATTTCAAGAGAGGGAAAAACCCAGCTTTGCAAGGGCTGCCAGCCCGGAATAAAACCAACCCGGATAGTTTAGGAAAGTACCTGTGTGGAGCAGGGGAAGTCATGTGACATAGCAGCAATCGCCCCTCCCCAGGCCTTCTCCTTAAACCAGAAAAGGGTTGGGGGAGATTTGGCTTATAGAGAATAAAGGCTTCATGGGAGGGAGCCCGGAGGGCTGGCAAGTCTCCAGCTGAGAATGGCAGTGGTTCCATGGCTCTCTATAAGACAATACACAGAGCAGCATGGCGCCTTGCTCACAGCCACCACAGCCCAGGGAGTGCAAGACCTCAGCCAGCGCTATCCTGCAGACATATCCACGAAGGACACATCCACAAAGACTGAATGCTGGAAGGGCACCCAGGGTGCTTTGCAGTTCTTTATATTGTTTTGTAAATTTCTAAGAAAGTGTGATTTCAAAATAAACAACAACAACAAACACCCAGTTGCTGGTAGCTGACACCTGTAATCCTAGCTGCTCTGGAGAGTTCCATCCCAATTGAAAGCTAGCTTAGGCAAGAGAGTCTGTGAGACTCTTTTTAGCAGGTTGTGGTCTTGAACTCTGGGCCTGGGCGCTGTCCCTCAGCGCTTCAGCTCAAGGCTAGAGCTCTACCGCTTGAGCCACAGCGCCACTTCCAGAACTTTATGTTTATGTGGTGCTAAGGAATCGAACCCAGGCCCTTATGCATGTGAGGCAAGCGCTCTACCACTGAGCCACATTCCCAGCCCCCAGTGAGACTCTTATCTCCAAAAGTGGAGCTGTGGCTCAAGTGGTTGAACTAGCCCTGCGCCTAAAAGCTCAAGGACAGAACTCAGGCCCAGATTTCAAACCCCCAGAGATCGGCACCAAAACAAAACAAAAACCCACTAAGAAACAAATGCTTCAGCTACCTGATAATATTTCAGTTCAGAATCCAAAAGCTGATTCTAGTTCCAGACTACTGCCAAGAGGGGTTTAAATACATTAAAGATGTCAGTGGAGCCAGAAGTGGCTTCATCTAATCCTGGAGACAGACCCTAGGGGCCTCCTGCAGTCCCCTCCCCACCTCCAGGGGCCATCCAGGGGTCGCCTGGCCCAGACACCCAGCTGCCACAGGAGTTGCTGCACGGGTGGATGAGATGCCAGCTACCGGGCTCCAAGCTGCCCTGCACAGCTCTATTAAAGGCCCTCCCAGCATTCCTTGAGTAGCTGTGAGCTCCCCCATCTCACAAACAAATCGCTCCTTCTTGCCTGGGTCTCACAGATGGACATCTTAAAGCTAAAAGCTGAGACCAGGCTGGCAGGCTGCTCCGGGCCACACCCCCTTGCTTACTCCATGGTTTATGGAGAAAATGGAAGTGGGCAAAAAAGTAGGCAGAGCTCTGCCACACCCTACTATGTATCTCACCTCAGCACTTAATCTCCCACCTCCCACTCCCCTTCTCCTGCATGCAGCAAATGCCAGGAACACATGAAGCCACACTTCACCCACACGTGTATTTCTAAGAGATAAAGCCTTGGCAGAAAAATAGCTCATCACCGTAATTCTACTATGTTAGCTACACAGGAGAGCCCAGCATCCTCCAACAGGAAGTGGCTCCCCGAGGGAAGGAGGTGGAACTTACCTGGTGAGAGAGTGGATCGGGGAGGGGCCAGCTCACATTCTCTGCTGACCTCGGTGGGGCAGGCTGCGAGGGTGGTCTGCCGCTATCAGAGCCTCTGGTAAGAAACCTGGGGGAGGGGAGAAGGAGAGGGGGGAACCAGCACAATCTTACACTTCTGGAATTTGAAAATGCTCTAAAAATACCCCAGAACTCCTCCTAGAAGTAAAAGTGCATTTTTAGATATGTGGGATGACCACAGGCTAAACACTGCTTAGGAACACACCACATCCCCCCACAGCTAGGGGAGGCTTGGCAGAGCTGACACAGAGGGCCAGCACCCAGGCGGGTACGGAGGTGGGTGCTGTGGCAGCCATTACCTTTGTGGTCCCCCAGAGAGGGGACTCTCAAAGGTCTTCTTCCAGAGAGGGCCCCGGGCCTGCTCATCTCCTGCCTCCTCAGGCTGCCACAGCCAGTTGCTCACACTCTATAGACAGGAAGGCCAGGCCCCTTCCACATGGGCCTGGGGACCCCTCTGATCATCCTGCAAGCCTCTCCAGGACACAGTGCTACCCCGAATCCCCGAGCCCCAAGTCAGCACAACCCTAGGCTGTAGCACAATCAGGTTCATCCACGTGTCCCCTGCCCCCCTTCCCTGGCACACCACAGTCCCTCAGCTGTGGATAGTTCAAGAGGGAGGGGCAGTTAGAAGGTCACACTTAAAATAGTCCATGACAATGACAGGAGTCAAGGTTCTAAATTCCAAACCTCACTAAGCCTAGCAAGTTGGTTTTCTAAGACTTCTGCCAAGGCCAAGTACCTTGGGCTGGTTTTGCCAACCCTATTATAAGCAGGGCATGTTTTCCTTTTTATAGAACCAATCTATCTATCTGTCTGTCTGTCTATCTATCTGGTACTAGGGCTTAAATTTGGCCAGGGCACTGTCCCTCAGCTTTTTGTTCAAGGCTGGTGCTCTTACCATTTGAGCCACAGCTCCACTTCTGGCTTTTTATTGGGTAGCTGTCCAAGTAGCTGATAAAGGCCAGTGGCCAAGAACCCTAGGAAACAGGCTAGGCAGAAGGCTATCCTGGGGGACACAGGGTCCCCTATTCCAACTCCAGCACATGCCTATAGTCACAGCTCTGGGAAGGCTAGGGGGGCAGGTTCACTAGAGCTCAGAATTCACAACCACCCTCGGCCATAGAGCAAGACCCTGATGAAAAGTAAATAAATGAAGTAAATGGAAACCTACAAGTCTTAGGAATGACTAAGCTTAAACTTGTAGTATACACAGTGGAAACCAAGGACAGGCATCTAGATGCCTTGGCATCTAGGAGTTGAAATCAGACCCTCTTTGAGTCAGGCTGTGTGATCTACACGCTGCCTGTCCTTGTAGTCTTAGAATGTAAAGAAATTTAGGAATCCTCCCTCGCCACCCCCACGTTAACAAGCACTCTACCACTGAGCTAGGTCCCCAGGCTCCTCATCTTCTTAAGATGGGGCTCCATTCCATAAAATTCCAGTGGTCTGTGGCCCAAACCCACTTTTCACAGTCACTGACAATGAAATCATCCTTCCCCAAAGGAAAGCACTGGCTGTTTCTGTCTACATAATAAATGAAGACAGGCTTTCCTGAACTTTCTGCGTATTGATCTCTGGCTCATGGCTGCAGCCAAAGAGAACTGTCACTTTTCTGTCTTCAAATATTGGTTGTCAACTCTCATATTTCTCCAGCTGTTCTTCCAGGCTGCTGACTTGCTAACTTGAAAAGTAGAGAAAATCCTAGCTACTTAGGAGGCTGAGGTCTGAGAACAGCAGTTCAAAACTAGCCTGGGCAGGAAAGTCCAGGAGACTCCTCTCTCCAATTAACCAGCAAAAAGCCAGAAGTGGAGCTGTGGTTCAAATGGCAGAACACTAGCCTGGAGCAAAAACACCTCAGGGACAGCACCTAGGCCCAGGACCCCTACCCTCCACCACGCACGAGCACACATGCACACATACACACCCAAAGTTCCAGCATAAATTGCCTAAAATCTCCAAACAGCTGAAGGTCCGAGGTTCATGCCAAAGATCACAGAGCTACTAGATGGCAAAGCAGGGACTCCACGGCAGGAAAGGCTGCCAGCCAGATGCACTTGGCAAGCTGGCAGAACAGGGACTTGGGCCCAGGGCCTTTAAGTTGATACACTGCACTGTCTGCGACAGCACCAAGTAGATCACAAACTAGAATACACTAACTTAAACTTGCAACTTGCCACTCCTTCCCCAACCAACTCCCTGAAGTCTACTTTTTTTTTTCCAAAGCACTTGTCACCTTCAAACTTTAAGTTATTATAATATAAGCACTAGAATAGGGAACACTTACATTAGAATAGGAATTTTAAACACAGGGCCTAACTTACATAGTAAATGCCAGAAAACATCTCTCAAAGAAGACATTAGTCCAAAGAGCATTTATTGAGTGCTTGCTGTGAGTGAGCAGAGAACTGCATCACTTTTGCTGGATTCCAAATCCATGCAGATTTTTTTTCCTTTTTGTCAGTCATGGTGCTTGAACTCAGGGGCCTAAGGGTTGTCCCTGAGCTCTTTTTTTTTGTTTTTTTCCCAGTCCTGGGGCTTGAACTCTGGGCCTGGGCACAGTCCCTGAGCAACTTTTTGCTCAAGGCTAGCACTCTGTCACTTTGAGCCACCACTCTACTTCTGGTTTTCTGGAGGTTAATTGGAGATAAGAGTCTCATGGACTTTCCTGCCTGGGCTGGCTTTGAATTGGAATCCTCAGATCTCAGCCTCCTGAGTAGCTGGGATTACAGGCGTGAACCACCAACACCTGGCTTTATCCAGATTTTGATAATAGCTTCTAGAGCCCTGCAACATGCCACTGCTGCACTTAGTTCTCAGAGGAGCTAACAAGCCAACCCAGCACCAACCAAACTCTCAAACAACATTAAAATGTAA
Organism: Dipodomys ordii; assembly: GCF_000151885.1. Classification (NCBI taxonomy): domain Eukaryota; kingdom Metazoa; phylum Chordata; class Mammalia; order Rodentia; family Heteromyidae; genus Dipodomys; species Dipodomys ordii. The sequence continues at coordinate 5,717,089 of NW_012267271.1, read as the reverse complement.
GATGCATCTTTGAACTGAGCACAACCTAAATTTCTTAAAGGTTCCTTCGGATAATCGGTCCAGCAAGATGGGAGTAGGAACTAGTCCTTGGCCCAGCCAGCTATTGCCAAGTCCCAGCTGGCACTTTTTCAATATCACCTTTGCTAAACAAGACTCCACTTGATCTGTCATAGCACAGGATGTGGGCGTCATAGGGCACTCTGGCTTTGTGGGGAGGGGCGGAAAAAGTAAGTATATTTATACCAGGTATGTCTTTCTGGAGATCTCACATGAGAGTAATCTAGAATACCCTCGGCCCTCTGACCTTTTTCTTAAACACGGCATAGTACCACCAAGTGGGAGTGTTGCTACTCTGGCAAATTCAAAGCCACTTTGGAGAGACTGATAGCTGTGGACACAAGTCCTTGGGACTGTGCAAAAATTCTCACGGAGCCTCTCCTCTGTGCAGGGGCACATGGAGTCCAGCAAACGTCATGTTTACTCGGTGGCTGAAACAATCTGCAGAGGACAAGACTTTGACACTGCATATCTTGATTTTTTCTTGTGGTGGGGGGGAGTCAGTAGGGGAGCATGAACTCAGGGCTACTGCTCTCAGTTGACAGTTTTGCTCAAGGTTGATGCTCTATCACTTGAATCACACCTCTACTTCTGTATCTAGCTTTCTGACCAAGGACAAAAGACAGTTGCAGAAAGTCCCACTATCTGTATCTATATCTGTCCAAGAAAGAGGTGCGCTCATGCCTGTAATTCCTAGCTTCTCAGGAGGCTGAGGTCTCAAGATCAAAGCCAGCCCAGGTTCTCCCCCCCACCCACAAAATCGGCGTGACTCTTTATCTTCAATTAACTACCAGAAAAAAAAAAATAAAGGAAAAAGAACAAACAGACACAAAAAAGCAAGTCACTCCAGAAACGCTGCCCAGCTTTAGAATAGTCTTCCAGAAAATTCTCCATCTGCCCCTCCCCCACCGGCAAGCTGTAAGAACAGCGGCGCTGGCTGCCCGAAGCCAGTGTACCAGTGACTTGCTACAGACCTGTCACCGACCCCTGCTCCACCTCACAGCTGGGTAACCTGGGGTACACACTGCTTTTGCGAGCCTCAGTAAGCCTCATCTGCAAAAATGAGAATCAATCGAATCTACATCATAGGATTGCTGGGAGAATTCACGGAGAATAAAGCTTAGAATAAAGCAATACTTTTTGTTTTTGGACAGCGTCCCCCTCTGCCCCCCATAGAGAAAAAGAATCTATTGCTTCAGGGATTGCTAAAAGTCCCCAGGGCCACTGTTGATGCACGTATTCAGTTTCCTAGGGGTTTGCTGAGAGCCGATTTCCAAGTACATCGCATCCTGGCAACATTTTAGGGGTGGAAGGTGCCCAGGACCGGGTGACATGTCGTTCTTAGCAAAAGGGAAGGAAACAAGGCCCGAGGAGGGGCTGGGAGGCGGCCGGCCGGCAGCCCGATGGGAGCCACGGCTCTCAATCCCAGCCAGGCGCCCTCGGTCCCGGGCAGAAGTGGCGGAGGCCGCCTAGCCGGGCCAGGGCCGCGCGGGCTGAGATTCACCCCGGCTGAGAAGCGATCGTCTTTTGTCCCCTCATTAAAGAAAATGCCCGTCAGGGCCCCAGAGGCTACGCTCACGCCTCCGGCGCGCGTCGGGCCCGGCAGCGGTGAGGGCCGCCGGCCCCGTGCGTGAGCCGCCCAGGGTCTGGAAGCGGGGCGCTGAGCCCCGAAGGCCTCCGCCCCCGGACGCCACCCGCGCAGAGCAGGGCGGCCCGGACTCCGCTCACCTGGCCGAGGCCTTCGGCGCACCTGGCCGAGTCAGGCCTCAGCAGCCTGCGGCGGGACGGAGCCGTCCCCGCTAGGAGAGGCCTGGGTCCCCTAAAACAGCCGGCGGCGGCCCGGAACTCACCTGCCGTCGCA
>NW_012267271.1:5706191-5712532 GCF_000151885.1 Dipodomys ordii | reverse complement strand
TAGCGCTCTACCACTTGAGCCACAGCACCATTTCCGGCTTTTTTTCTTTTTGCTTATGTGGTGCTGAGGAATCGAACCCAGGGCCTTGAGCATGCAAGGCAAGTGCTCTACCACTGAGCCACCTTCCCAGCCCCGTTCCTATTTTCTTTCAAAGACTTTGATTTCCAAATGGCTTAGTATTTTGGAATGGTACTAATGCTTCCATGAAGCTTGTGGATTATTCTAAGGCTTCAATATTTTATTTTATTTTATTTTATTTGTGCCAGTAATAGGCCTTGAACTCAGAGCGTGGGTGCAGTCCCTGAGTTTGTGTGCATTTTTCTTTTGTTTTGTTTTTTGCTCAACGCTAGCACTCTAGCACTTGTACCATAGCTCCCCTTGCAGCTTTTTGGTGGTTAATTGGACATAAGAGGCTCATGGATTTTCCTGCATAGGCTGGCTTTGAACTGTGATCCTCAGATCTCAGCCTCCATAGTAGCTAGGATTACAGACATGAGCTATGAGTACTCAACTTAAAGACTTCAACTTTCATTCTCAAAAACAGACTGTTGAATCAAGACGCTGGTGGGTCACATCTGTAATCTAGCTATTCAGGAGGCTGAGATCTGAGGATTGAGTTTCAAAGCCAGCCCAAATAGACAGATCTGAAAGACTCTTTACCTCCAATTAACCAGCAGAAAAGATAGAATCAGAGCTGTGGCTAAAATGGTAGAGTGTCAGTCTTGAACAAAAAAGGTAAGGGACAGTAACCAGGCACTGAGTTCAAGCCCCAGTATGGGCACAAAAACAAAACAAAACCTATTAAAAAAAAGAAAAGAAGAAAGAAAGGAAGCAAGGACCGAGAGCTCACTCGGCTGAGTGAGAGATGCCTTTTGTACTCTGCCTACTCTTTCTGGCCAATGGGGAAGTTTCATATAAAATCAATAACAAAAAGAATTCAGCAGGCGCAGGTGGCTCACGCTTGTAATCCTAGCTACTCAGGGGGCTGAGAGCTGAGGTTCATGGTTCAAAGACAGCCTGGGTAGGAAAGTCCGTGAGACTCTTATCTCCAATAAACCACTAGAAAACTGGAAGTGCCTCTGTGGCTCAAGCACTTGCCTTGAGCTGAAGAGTGCAGGGACAGCGCCCAGCCCCAGAGTTCAAGCCCCACGACCAACAACAACAATATTAATACTAATTCAGCCAAATACTTTAGAGTTTACCAAAGAAATATAACCCCTCATTCAGCAGAGGCATTGCCAGAGGCCAACAGTTTAGATACTTTTATTCCTAGAGTTTTTCTACTCACAGTCTTGAACGGGATGTGAGATCCCTTGTATCTGGCTTCCTTGAAGCTGCAGCCTGGCAGCCTTGCTTCACTACCCTCTCCTTACAGGGTCAGCGAAGAGGAGGACCTACACTTGGGGACGTCATTTTCTGCTGAGACCAACCGGAGGGACGAGGACGCAGACATGTAAGTCAGCCAGTTTGAGGGGCTGGGCTCTAGTCCACATAGGAGGATCTCTTGTCACATGACTCTCCTGGGGTCTTCTGGGAGATGTACAAGCTGACCTCCACCCCCTCACTGCCTCTCAGACCTGAGAAATTTGAAAACCTCTTAAAAGTCCTTGAAAATGGTGGTTTGGGGGTTTGAATTTCTTTTTTTTATGAGAAGATTGAACTCAAGGCCTTGTACCTGGTAGGCAAATTGCCCCACCTTGAGCCACAGCCCAGCCCTTTGATCTTGATCAAGATGAATGACATTTCCCCAAATCATTTCAGGGATACACATGGACTTAACCCCTCAGGTCTTCCAATAAGACCTTTTAGAAAACAGGTGTGATTGTGTATACCTGTAACCCCTGCACTCAAGAGGCTGAGACAAGAGAACTAGGAATTTGAGGCCAGCCAGGGCTGTGTAGTGACACCCTGGAAAGACTTAAAGAGAGGGGGGACCAAGAGAGGGAACTACCATCTTTTTTACTTCAAAGAATCTTACATTGGGGCTGGGAAGGTGGCTCAGTGGTAGAGCACTTGCTTTGCATGCCTGAGGCCCTGAGTTCGATTCCTCAGCACCACATAAGCAAAAAGAAAAAAGTTGGAAGTGGCACTGTGGCTCAAGTGGCTCAAGTGGTAGAGCTGAGGGACAGCACCCAGGCCCCGAGTTCAGGCCCCATGACTGGACCCCCCCCCAAAAAAAAAAAAAGAACCTTACATTTCACCATGCTAGTAGATTAGTAGGGCATAACCTTCTGTGTTGGGTACTTTTAAGTTGAAAATTAGTAATTTGACAAAAACTTAAAGCTGGGCACCCATGGCTCACACCTGTAATCCTAGCTACTCAGGAGACTGAGAACTGAGAGGATTATGGTTCAAAGCCAGCCTGGGCAAGAAAGGCTGTGAGACTCTTACCTCCAATTAACCACCAGAAAACTGAAAGTGGCGCTGTGGCTCAAGTGGTAGAGTGCTTACCTTGAGCTGAAGAGCTCAGGGACAGTGCCCAGGCCCAGAACTCAAGCCCCATGACCAAATAAAAAAAAATTAAGTTGGGCAAATCCCAGCACTCAGGAAGCTTAGGCACGAGGATCTGAGTTTAATACTAGCATAGACTACCTGTCTCAAAAACCAAAGCCACAACAAAATAAACCCATTACTTTTATTTTCTCATTCTCCATGGACTAATGAAAATTCCCTCATGAGCCATCGCAGGCCAGTGGGCCAGTGCTGGGAGCTGACTCCAAGGTGCCTGCAGGGGCTTCCTGCCCTCGCTGAGCCTGGGCTTTCTCTTGTCAGGATGAAATACATCGAGACAGAGCTGAAGAAGAGGAAAGGGATCGTGGAGCATGAGGAACAGAAAGTAAAGCCGAAGAATGCCGAGGACTGCCTCTATGAGCTTCCAGAGAACATCCGAGTCTCCTCAGCCAAGAAGACGGAGGAGATGCTGTCCAACCAGATGCTCAGCGGCATCCCTGAGGTGGACCTGGGCATCGAGTACGCGCCACTGCGCTACCTGGCCCTCTGCCCTCCCTGCTTCTCAGTTTTAACTATGGGGCCAGGCAGGGGTGACTGACACCTGTCATCCTGACTTCTCAGTCCCAGGAGGCTGAGATCTGAGGATTATGGTTTGAAGCCAGCCTAGGCAGACAAATGTAAGAGACTGCTATCTCCACTTAACCACCAGAAAAGTAGAGGTGTCATTCGAAAGGTATAGCACCAGCACCAAAACAAATCAAACAAACACACAGCAAGCCTCTAATCCTACTCAGGAGGCTGAGATCGAGGGATGGAAGTTAAAAGCCAGCGTAGGCAGGAAAGTCCTCGAGGCTCTTATTGCTAATGAGCCACCAGAAACAGGAAGTGGTGCTGTGGTAGAATGCTCAAAAAAGCTTAGGGACAGTTACCAAACCCTGAGCAAGCCCCATAACCGAGGGGAGGGGTGGGGAAGGCCATGGGGAACTGGGCTGGGCTGGGTTATGGCTCAGTGGTACAGCACCTTGAAAGGCCCTGTTTCCCATCCCCAGTTACACACACACACACACGATGAAGACTGTCTCTTACCTGTATTCTTGAGAAACCTACTGATGTGAATTGGATTCCTTCTAGCAGGTTGTTGCTAGGAGGCTTGGTCTAGTAGTTGACCCCTCAGGGACCTAAACACTAAGAGCAGGAGTAGAAGTGCCCTGAGCTGAGCACAGCTGCTGAATGGTTCTGACGAGGCCCCTCCCTCACTGTTATCCTGGCAGAGCCTGGAAGAGGCCCTGCTCCAATTCCCCCCCCCCACACACACACACCCCATGGCCTCCTTTCACCTTAGCTACCCCTGCTTTAAGGGCTTGAGCCATCGCTGTGTCCAGAGAAATCCAGACACTTCTGGGTTCTTGCCTCCTTTTTGGTATAACTAGCCTGGAGCCTTGGGCGATCCGATTTCTGGGGATTGAACTCAGGGCCTCACATTCTAGTCAAGTGATCTACTGAGTTACACTCCCAGGCTGGATTTCTTCTTAATGCAAAGAGAACAAGTCTTGTCCTGCCAAAGCTATGAGCTAGCCATAAGAATGTGACTGTAATCCTAGCTACTCAGGAGGTTGAGATTTGAGGATCATGGTTCAAAGCCAGCCTGGGCAGGAAAGTCCATGAGACTCTTTAATAAACCACTAGAAAACCGGAAGTGGCGCTGTAGCTCAAGTGGTAGAGCACTCGCCTTGAGCTGAAGAGCTGAGGGACAGCGCCCAGGCCCAGAGTTCAAGCCCCACAACCAACAACAAAAAAAGAATGTGACCATAGGAGTGGCACTTTGACTCAGGTGGTAGAGAGCTTGCCTTGAGCATAAAGAGCCTCAGGGGCAGTGTCCAGGCCCTAAGTTCAAGCCCCACAACTGACCAAAAAGAAAAAGAATGTGACCAGGGGGCTTGGCATGGTGGCACACACCTGTCACCTCAGCTCTCAGGAGCCTGTGGCTGGACGATCATAGGTTCAAGAGGAAAAAAGCGGGGGGGGGGTGGAGGGGGGAAGAGGGCGTAAAGAAGTTTAGGAGTGAGCTGTATCCTAGGACAGATCAGTGTTTCCTAAAGCAGGTATCTAGGCTCCCTGGTCAGCCCATCTGCATAGCAAAGCCGCAGTGAGCTAACCTGGGTTGTGGTTCCTTCTGGCAGCGCTAAAATCAAAAACATCATTTCCACGGAGGACGCCAAGGCCCGCCTGCTGGCAGAGCAGCAGGACAAGAAGAAGGACAGTGAGACGTCCTTCGTGCCCACCAACATGGCTGTGAATTATGTGCAGCACAACAGGTGTAAGCGCCCGGGGGAGGCCGCCGCGCCCGGGGGAGGGGCTGACCTTCCACTCTCTCTGATGTGCCCCCTGCTCTCTTTGTCCAGTTTATCATGAGGAGCTCAACGCTCCCATACGAAGAAACAAAGAAGAGCCCAAAGCGCGGCCCTTGCGCGTGGGGGACACGGAGAAGCCAGAGCCTGAGCGTAAGAGCAGCTGTTGGGCCGGACAGCCTTGGGGGGCTATGAGGCGGGTTGGAGCTGGGCAGGGGTGGAACCTAGTTTTGGGGGCTGGGCATCTGGGTTCCGGTTGATGATGTAGACTAGGATCCCATGTCTTCTTTCCAAACCTCGATTTCCTCATCTATAAAATGGGGTGGTAACAGAGCTTTCCTCTGCACTTACTTATTGAGCATGGTAGAAACAGCACAGGCCAGTTGAAAGGTGCTCATACAGAGTTCTTTCCTGACACCTTCCTGCGCTTCCTTCCGGGCTCTGGGGAGAATGTGGTCTCCTGGCCAATTCCAGGGCAGCAGTGGCCTCTCTGCTCTCCTCAGGGTCCCCTCCGAACCGGAAGCGCCCTGCCAACGAGAAGGCCACGGATGACTACCACTATGAGAAGTTCAAGAAGATGAACAGGAGGTACTGACATGTGAAGCGAAGCTTGCATTGCACTGCACCTGTGTGCACACACCCAAAGCATTAAGGGTGTGTATGTATGTGTGTGTGTGTGCACCCTGTCACACACCCGAAACATAAAGGGGGATATACATATGTGCGTCCTGTGCACACGCCCAAAGCATAAGGGAGTGTATATATGTATGCACCAATGGCACATTCCCCAAAACAGGATCTCCTGGACAGCAGGTGCCCAATAGCTGTGGACAATCCCAGGTAGACTCGGAGCACTGCTCCCTGCCTGCTGGACTCTGCGTTTGTTTTCATTTCCCTGTGTATCCCAGGCTGGCCTAGAACTTGCAGGCCTTCTGCCTCTGCCTCGCTAGTGCCGAATAACAGACCTGCCTGACCACTCCCAGTTTCCCACTGGATTTTTCAAGAACTAAATGTGTCACCTATTGAAAGGAAACCATGTGTGTTTTCATATTCGGGGGCAAACTCTTCTTTACATTATTAAATTTTCTTTGTAAATACATTGACTTCCTCTTCAGTTTGTTCTGGAGCAGAACTAGCAGGTGCTCGTGGTTGATAGATGGTTGTGGACTTCATGGTTTTTGTGTGTGTCGGTCGTAGGGCTTGAACTCTGGGCCTGGGCACTGTCCTTGAGCTTTTCAGCTCAAGGCTAGCACTCTACCACTTGAATCACAGCACCACTTCCAGTTTTCTGGTGGTTAATTGGAGATAAGAGTCTCGCTGACTTTCCTGCCTGGGCTGGCTTTGAACTGTGATCCCCACATCTCAGCCTCCCCTGTGGCTAGGATTACAGATATGAGCCACCTACACCCAGTTACATGTTTTTATGACTACGTAGGCAACCTTGTGCTTTGCTTTCAAACACTAGAGTGAACCATTCATTGTTGGGGGACTTTCGGGGTAGGCAGTAAGTTATCAAGGATGAAATGAAGGCAATATATATAT
>NW_012267271.1:5696810-5703500 GCF_000151885.1 Dipodomys ordii | reverse complement strand
CCCCGGGCCTGGGCGCGGGCGCGGCGGCCGCGCACGCCTGCCCTCCGGCTCGCGGGTGGGATCGCTCTCCAGCTGTCCTGACTGGCTCTGTCTTTCCCCAGCGCTGCAGAAGGATCTGGACAGCAAGCTCTTCGGCCAGCATCTCGCAAAGAAAGTCATCTTAAACGCCGTGTCTGGTTTCCTGAGCAACCCGAAGCCCAAGAAACCCCTCACCCTCTCCCTACACGGGTGGACCGGCACCGGCAAGAACTTCGTGAGCAAGATCATCGCGGAGAACATCTACGAGGGCGGGCTGAACAGCGACTATGTCCACCTGTTTGTGGCCACGCTGCACTTCCCCCACGCCTCCAACATCACCCAGTACAAGGCAAGCGCCGGTGACGCGGGGCTGGCGTCTGGGTGGGAGGTGATCCCTGTGATGTACACCTGCAATCCCAGCTCGCAGGAGGAAAGTTTGAGGCTAGGCCTGTGCTAGACTTAAAGCCCTGTCTGGAAATAAAAAGGGCTGGGGATGTGTAGCTCAGTAGTAGAGTGCTTGCCTAGCCTGTGTTGCCTAGCCAGTACCAGGAGGCTGGGGAAGTTGGGGATGTAGGAAGATTTCACCATCAGAGGTTTTAATGGTTTCTCAAATGACCCAGCCATATTCCCTTTCCTGAAAGTGGAGTCACAGAATTTTGTTAAAGATGGAGCCTCTCAGATCCAACTTCAGGTCTCTTATTCAGTGGGGGAAAAAAAGACATTTCTAGAGAGACCTCTAAGTTTGCTTTTCTTTTGTGCCAGTACTCAGGACCTCACAGTTATTTGGCTTGTTTGCTCAGCTAGCACTCTACCCTTTGAGCTACACCTCCAGCCTGGCTTTCTGCTGGTTCATTGGGCTGGTTTCCAACTGTGGTCCTCCACATCTCAGCCTCTTGATTACAAGTGTTAGCCACAGCACCCAGCACTAAGCTCACTTTGACTTAAGTGCGGCCAGCTGTTTTCAGTTTAACTCGGGGATTAGCAGCCCCAGCCAGAGCAGAAGACACACCTCAATGTGTGTCCCAACTTTCCCTCCCCCTAGCTGTGTAGCCTTGGGAACACAGCCTGCCTACTCTGAAAAACATGTTTTTCCTCACAAAATGAACAGTTAAAGCCACTGGTGGCTCACACCTGTAATCCTAGCTACTCAGGAGGCTGAGATCTGATGGCAGAGGTTCTGCCTGGGCAGAAAAGTCCGGAGGCAGAAAAGACTCATCTCTAATCAACCACTCAAAACCAGGAAGTGGAACTGTGGCTTAAAGTGGTAGAGCAACAGCCTTGAGCAAAAAAGCTCAGGGAAAGCGCTCTGCGTTCAAACCCCACAACTGACCAAAGGAAAAAAAAGATGCTTAGTCTTGACTTGGGCGAGCACAGGTCCCCCGCTCCCTTCTACTTAGTGAAAACGAAAGCCGCCCACTATCAAGGGACGCTAGGATGCTATACAGTCAAGTGATGCAGCCAGGAAAGTGCTACGCAGATCAAGACGCACTGGTCATCTTAGGATTGAAGCTCCATCAAGTTGATGACTGTGTAACTTTGGTCAGATGACTTAACCTCTCTGTGCCTGAGCGTAGTGGTACATGTCTATAATTCTAGCACCTAGACAGCTGAGGCAGGAGAATCTCAAGTCTGAGGCTATCCAGGGCTATATATCATAAACCCTGTGTCAACAGACAAAACAGCAAAAAGAAAAGGGAAATATGTAAAAGGGAGACACAACAGCATTCCCTCAATGTCTTGGAGGAGGTGCAATAATGTTATGCAATCAGCTCTGCGTAGCAACCGGCATTGAATGTCCAGCACCTCTGTTACTCCATGTTCGGGCTGCAGAGGGGAGAGACTCAGCATTGCGGGGTTCACGTTGTTAAGTGGATCTCTGGTGACTCCATTCTCTCCCCAGCTAGCCATTTGAGGTCTCTGCATGCAGGCCCTCCCATTCCCACAGAGCGGGGCTTGCTGAGGTCAGAGACTCACCATGGGCATGGATGCTTGAACTGAGGGCCTTGTGCTCTTGCTTGGCATTTTCACCAGCCTAGCACTCTACCACTTGAACCATAATTCTACTGTTAGCCTTTTAGTGGTTAATTGGAGACAGGCTTTCCTGCCCAGGCTAGTTTCAAACCACAGTCCTCAGATGTCTCTGTTGAGGGTAGTTGGGATTATAGGTGTGAGCCACTGCTAGTGGCAGTGAAGCCATTGTTCTTAGGAGAAGCTGTTTCCAGGGTCTTGGATGGAGTACTTTCCCAGCATGCTCCAGCCATAGGCTCCCCCCCCTCCCGCCCCCATGCACCATCAAGACAAGGAACAAGTGGTTTGGATCGTACTTGCCGAGATGCTGGCCTGACTCGGTCTCCATGTCCTCAGGATCAGCTGCAGCAGTGGATCCGAGGCAACGTGAGCGCGTGCGCACGGTCCATCTTCATCTTTGATGAGATGGACAAGATGCACGTGGGCCTCATCGACGCCATCAAGCCTTTCCTCGACTATTACGACGTGGTGGACGAGGTCTCCTACCAGAAAGCCATCTTCATATTCCTCAGGTGAGGCCAGGAATGGCTGGGCCCGAGCTGACCGGGATCCCTGGCGAAGACAAAGGCGTCTCTCCCCACCCTCTGCCCTTCCCTCCTCATTGTCGTTGTTTTGCAGCAATGCTGGGGCAGAGAGGATCACAGATGTGGCCTTGGACTTCTGGCGGAGTGGGAGGCAGAGGGAAGAAATCAAGCTCAAAGACATGGAGCCAGCCTTGTCTGTGTCTGTCTTCAACAACAAGAATAGTAAGTTAGGGCCTGGTCCCTGGCTGCTTCCCTCCTCCTGCACCCTAGGTGTGTCCCGGGAGGCTGGCTGGAAATGCAGATTCTCTTCCAGGTGCTGGTCACAGCTGTCATCCTAGCTGCTCAGGAGGCTGAGATTGGAGGATCCTGATTCAAAGCCAGCCCAGGCAGGAAAGCCCTTGGAACTCATCTCCAATTAAGCACCAAAAAAGCAAGAAATGGAGCTATGGCCAAGTGACTCAAGGCATCAGCCTTGAGCAAAAAAGCTCAGGAACAGCACTCAGGCCCTGAGTTCCAAGGTCTAGTACTGGCACACAGAAAAAGCAGACGTTCAGTCTTCTTGGCTGAGACATCCTTAGGAGAACGTTAGCACACTTCAGATGACTTTTTTTGTTGTTGTTGCTGTTGGTCATTGGGCTTGAACTCTGGGCCTGGGCGCTGTCCTGAACTCTTCAGTTCAAGGCAGGCGCTCTACCACTTGAGCCACAGCACCACTTCTGGTTTTTTGGTGGTTTACTGGAGATAAGAGTCTCATGGGCTATCCTGCCTGGGCTGGCTTAGAACCTTGATCCTCAGATCTCAGCCTCCTGAGCAGCTAGGATTACAGGTGTGAGCCACTGGCGCCCGGCAATTAGATGTTTTGAAAAGCTATGAGGCCATCTGAGATCACTGGCTCTCCAGGACGCTTCCAGCCTTCCTTGGCATTCACGCCGTGTCCTGAGGTCCCCTCCTCAGCCGGGCCTTGTGAGCACTGGTCCCTGTTCCCCTCTGCAGCGGTCACTGTCCCCAGTGCCATGTGAAAGCTGTCTTCCCTGGTTTGCAGGGGTTTCCCAGTGCTGAGCCTGGGGAACTCCTGCGGCTGGCTGGCCTGCCGCCGTGTCCTGGGAACCCTGCACACCCCAGACTAGGCTGTGGAGAGCGTGCTGTCCCGCTTGTCTGCGGTGGCCAGTTGTATTTACTGAGCACCTATTGTGTGCAAGACACTATTGGGAAGGAAGAGCTTGGGGAGCTGAGTCACAAAAATGCATGGCCAAGCAGGGCGTGACATCATGGGCCATTCAGAGCTGGCCCCGGCTCTAAGACCTAGAGGCTGGGCACAACAGAGCCAGGCCTGGGGGAGAAGCGCCTGGCAGCGTCCCATGACCCTGCTTGCCCCACCCTGGGGCTCTGCCCCAGACACTACATGGGCGGAGTCTAGGTCTGGGTGCTGGCCAGCAGTGGTGTCCACCATGTTGCAGGTCCGGCTGCTGTGCCTAAGTTGCTGAGATAAAGGGGACGGGCCAGAGTCCACCTGAGGAACTCTGGTCACCTTCCATTCCTTTGCCGCTCTGCCAACTGTGCCTGCCCTCCTAGGCCCTGCTGGTGCCTAGGCCTTGGGCCCCTTGCCTTGGGACCTTTCTAACCCATCTGCCCATCCCCATCTCTAAGGCAGACTTGAGGACCCTTCCCCAGCCTGCCAGGCCAGCCCCTTCATCTTGGGTGGTATTGAGGCCTGAGCACTGACCCTCCAGCTCTGGCTCTTTAGTGGTTAATTGGAGATAAGTCTTTTGGATTTGTCTTTCCAGACTAGCTTTGAACCTCAATTCTCAGGTCAGTCTCGAGTAGCTAGGATTACAAGCGTGAGCCACAGCGCCCAGCCTCTTTGCAGAAATCCTGTTACCCACCCTTGTTTGCACAAAAGCATCATGCCCCACAGGTGCTCGTGACCAGCCACTTGTTCCCTCTGCGCCCTCATACTGGAATGGAGCTCCAAGGGGCAGGTGCACGGCTTTCCAGGCCTGGCCTGCCTACGTATGATGGGTGGGTGAGAGTTAGAAGGACAAATGGACATGGATCAGCCTTTCTTCTTTCCTCCAGGTGGCTTTTGGCACAGCAGCCTAATTGCCCGAAACCTCATTGATTATTTCGTGCCCTTCCTGCCCCTGGAATACAAACACCTGAAGATGTGCATCAGGGTGGAGATGCAGGCCCGGGGCTACGAGGTGGACGAGGACATTATTAACCGAGTGGCGGAGGAGATGACGTTTTTCCCCAAGGAGGAGCGAGTCTTCTCCGACAAGGGCTGCAAAACTGTGTTCACCAAGCTAGATTATTACCTGGATGACTGAGAGCCAGCCCCAGCCTTAGCCCCAGCCGCTGAGAGCCAGCCCCCAGCTGCCAGCTCCTTTCCTGGGAGAGAAATCAATGAACATAATCAATCTGCCAGCCAGCCAGCCAGCCAGCCGCACGCCCCCAGGAGCCCGAGCCGGGCACAGCAGCAGGACCATGGACAGGGACACACAGCTTCCAGAGCCTTCCGCCAGGGAGGAGCCAGCGCCAGATCCCAGCCTGTATTCCAGGCCCATGATTTTTTTAAAAATTATGTTTTAATTTCTAGTGTTTCTGTTTCAAGGAAAGATGAATACATTTTACTGAAAATGTGATAACTTTATTTAAAATGCTTTTTAACATTATGAGGAACTTCGAGTCTTGAGTGGTTGCTGTGGCGTGTTTAAAGTCCCGTTATTGTAGCATGTAATAATAGAATGTGAGCACAGGGGCCTTGGTGTTTGTCCCGTGGTATGACACAACTGGGCTGCCCCAGGATGACCACAGCCAGCCCCCCAGGGCCATGAAGGACCTCCGTAAAGGGACCTCCATCCCCCAGGCCTCCCAGGTCTATAATGGTGGAGAACAGAAAAATCTTAGTAATTTTGTGAACATTGCAAGTCTCAAAGCACGTTGGGGCCTGGCTTTGCGGCAGGCTCGTCTACTTCCCACTAGCAACACTTGGCTCCCCATTGGAGTCGAAATTGTGGGAGTTTTGTCCATTCTTTAAAGCTTCCTCATTCACCACTAGGTTCTGTTGCTCAGCTGAGCTCCCTGAACCTAAGGAAGCTTAGTCTCCCCTTCCATGAAGCCCAAAAGAGCGCCACTGATGGCTGAATGCAAGTCGTTGCCGCTTTATAATAGCACTTCATGCAGAATTTGTGAGAACACTGTGCATGTGCATGGTACCTAGTACCCTGCACACACCAAGCAAGTGCTCTGCCAGGCCACATCCCAGTCCTTTGAGTGCATCATTTTGTGTGATGGCGTGTGGGGGATTGGACTCGGCATAGGCACTCACCTTGAGCTGTTTTACTCAAGGCTCTACTCCTTGAGCCACAGCTCCACTTCTGGCTTTTTGGTGATTATTGGAGGTAAGAGTCTCATGGACTTTCCTACTCAGGCTGGCTTCAAACCTTGATCCTCAGAGCTCAGCCTCCTGTAATCCTAAGATTACAGGCACTAGTTACTGGCACCCAGCAGCTGTTTACACCCTCCAAAGGGAAGGACTTTGTGTTTCATGAGCTTAGGCTAAGGGAAGACTAGCAGATGCTGTGCTTGTTGGAATGAAATGAGACCTAAAAGGACCTCCAGGCCGTACCGCTAGGACTTGGGGAGCAGCTGACCCCAGCCTGGAGTTCAAGTCCCGCAGAGATCTCAGGCAGGAGCACAGGCTTGCTCTGTGCAGCACTCACAGCCCCACTAATGGCTGGTGCTTTCTTCAGGTGGCGGCTGCTCACATGCTCACAGGCTGATCCCAGCAGAGGACAGGCCGAAGGGTTGAGGTAGCTCCGGTCCAGTGCATTCTATTCACAAGGTTCTGAGCTCAATCTCTGGCACCAAAACTAAAACCTGCTAAGGCAGGACCTGTGTGCCTCAGAGACCCAGCCTACATTCGACTTCTTTTCAGGGAGGCCTGGGGCCCAGCTCAGCCCCCAGTGGGCCCAGAAGTGACAGACCAGGCCTAACCGGATGACAGCAGCCCTTACACCTGGGAGCCACAAGTAGGGAACCCCACAAGTAGGGAACCCCACAAGTAGGGAACCCCACAAGTAGGGAACCCCACAAGTAGGGAACCCCACAAGTAGGGAAC
>NW_012267271.1:5682653-5696760 GCF_000151885.1 Dipodomys ordii | reverse complement strand
AAGTAGGGAACCCCACAAGTAGGGAACCCCACAAGTAGGGAACCCCACAAGTAGGGAACCCCACAAGTAGGGAACCCCACAAGTAGGGAACCCCAGGCCCTCCAGACTTAATCCTAAGTGCTTTAGGGTTTCAAACAGTGTGGAAGCTGCACCGGCCTCAACACTGGGCCTGGAGTTAAAGCACCTTCCTCTGAGACGGGAAGCGAGTGGTGTTAAGAGGCTGTGATTTGTGTGTGAGCCAGAACTGGGACTTGAACTCAGGGCCTGGGTGCTGCCCCTGAGCTTTTTCACTCAAGGCTAGTGCTTGAGCCACAGCTCCCACTTCTGGCATTTTGGTGGTTAATTGGTGATGACTTCCGTGGATTTTGCTGCCCAGACTGACTTTGAACTTCAATCTTCAGATTTCAGCCTCCTAAATAGTTAAAGATTACAAGTGTTGAGCCCCCAGCCCCCAGCTTGTGATGTCTGCCCTGAAATCAGACAGTTCTCATCCTGAGTAAGTCTGTTATCCACTCCCTGAGGCCAACAAACAGGTGTTTCTTAGCCAGTTGGAAGGGAAGAGCCACAGAGTCAGGTTTCCTTACTGAAGCTGGGGCTGGGCCAGAGGCTGTGAGCCACAGTCCCACCATGTAATGGTTTTAGGTGGTGTTTGTTAGAAGCTCATCTCTAACTCATGAAACCAGCCATCGCCTGACACCACTTCATCCCTTCTGTTTGGGGATAACAGTCTGAGACAAACACCGATTTGTGTTGCCACATATCCAAGGCAAACACCCAAGCTGCTAAAGCACCTTGATTTATTTTGTAAGCTCAAATTTTGCTGCCAAATAAACCACTGAGAAAGTGAATGATGGTGGGGCTGGGAAGGTGGCTCAGTGGTAGAGTGCTTGCCTCGAATGCATGAGGCCCTGGGTTCAATTCCTCAGCACCACATACACAGAAAAAGCCAGAAGGGGGTGCTGTGGCTCAAGAGGTAGAGCGTTAGCCTTGAGCTGAAGAGCTGAGGGACAGCGCCCAGGCTGAGCTCAGGCCCCACAACCGACAAAAAAAAAAGTGACATTTCACAATGTAACACACAGGCTTTATTGTATCGTCAGAGGGTCAGTTCGAGCTCTTGTCCACGAAGGGAGGGGCGGGGCAGGGCAGGGTCAACTGAGATCTCTCCCAGCTCCACATCAGTAGTTCAGTCCAAAGTGCTCGACATGCGTTGAGTTCATTGCATCAGTGTAAACATCTCCCCTTGACCTGATGCAGGTTGTAACGGTAACTCAGCTCCAATGTGGAATATACCCTCTAAAACTTGAAAGCCTCTCGTGGCACTTTTTGTTGTTAGTTGTGGGGCTTGAACTCAGGGTCTGGGCGCTGTTCCTGAGTTCTTTTGCTCAAGGCCAGCACTCTATTACTTGAGCTACAGCTCCACTGCAGCTTTTTCTGAGTGGTTTATTATAGGTAATAGTCTCAGACTTTCTGGCCTGGCTTTGAACCACAATCCGCCTAGCTCAGCCTCCTGAGTAGCTAGGCTGACAGGTATGAGCCACTAGTGTCTGGCTTCATCTTGGCACTTTTAAAAGATAGCATGATACTCTATAAGGCATTTCCTAGTCAACAAAGTAGTCATTCTACCATGTTTTGCCCACAGAAAAGCGCAGTTCTAGCCATGTGTCTGTGGTAGCACCTCAGCAACGGCAAACAGTCCATGCAGGCCAGAATCTGAGTCCTGTTTCCCAAGGTGGGGCAGCCTGGTGGGGCTCCAGGGGGCGCCATCTCAAGCAGCCATGGCTTCAACTCACTATAACTGTGACCACACTGTACCACACATCAGTAACAATGTGTACTATAGAGAACCTGAGAGAGTAACTAGGGTTTTTTTTGTGTGTGTGTGTACATGTGTGCACCAGTCCTGGGACTTGAACTCAGGGTCTGGGTACTGTCCCTGACCTTTTGTTCTTAAGACTAGTGCTCAGGAAGTGGCGCTGTGGCTCAAGTGGTAGACCGCTCTCCTTGAGCTGAAGAGCACAGGGACAGCGCCCACGCCCAGAGTTCAAGCCCTATGACCGACCCAAAAAAAAAAAAAAAATGTAGAAGACTAGTGCTCTACCATTTGAGCCACAGCTCCACTTCCAGTTTTGGGTTTTTTTTTCATCAAAAAATTGGAAATAGTCTTGTGAACTTTCCTGAGGGGGCTGGTTTCCAACATGATCTGCAGATCTCAGCCTCCTGAGTAGCTAGGATTACAGGTATGAGTAACTGGCACCCAGCTTTTCCTAGGTTTTAATACATCTCATGCTTTATCATAAAACGCAGAAGAATATGAAAAAAACCACACTTGTGCTTGTAAAAGCCAGGCATCTCTGTGGCAGGACACCTGGCCTGTCAGCAGTGTGCTGGCCTGGCAGGAATCAGCCGTGGGGAGCAGGCCTGCCCTCCCCACTCCAGCGATTCTGCCTGGAGTAGCTGAGCTTGACAATGGCACCTAGTGTAACAGGCAAGAATGTCACAGGGTATGCTGTGCGTGCAGTGTATGCACTGTACAGGGTGTGCTGTGTGTGTGTGTGTGTGTGTGTGTGTGTGTGTGCGCGCGTGCTGAGCCACCAGCAATGCTGGGGCTGGGGGAGTCAGGAGGTCACTGTACCCAGAAGACAAGCTTCGAGGAAGGCTTGGGCCCATACAAAGCAGGGGACAGGATGTGGGCAGCAGGCAGAGCCAGGGCCAGACCCAAGAGAACTGTGTCCTGAGCTGGAGGACCAGGGGTTAGCACACACCAAGAGCTGGGTGTGCAGGACCAAGTCCTCCCCGCAGACACAGGGGTGCACGGTCGTGTGGTCCTCACAGACACAGGTGTGCAGGACCAAGTCCTCCCCGCAGACACAGGGGTGCACGGTCGTGCAGGAGCAAGCCCTCCCCACGACAATGGGGTGCGGACACAGGTGTGCAGGACCAAGTCCTCCCCGCAGACACCGTCAGCACCCACTGCTGCCACTCACCTCAAGTCGAGACCCTTGAGGCCTGCGAGTGCGCTGCAGAGCCGGCGGCAGAGGGGCCGTGCCCACCGCGGCAGGGCCTTGACCCTCCTGACCCCAGCAGCGCTTCCGAGGCATGGGAGCTGAGGGCCGCCGCCAGGCACTTGCCTGCAATGGCAGGAACGAACGGAGCTGCTGCCAGGCTCCATCCATGGTCAGTGTCTTCAAAACCGACTCTTAGCAACTTCCGGTCCCGCAAGTTGACAGGTAATGAAGGTGCAAACTGCCCAAAGGCCTCCAATGTGCTTCTCCGTGGCAGGGCTCCGGGTGCAGGGGTGCCGGGCCCCAGGCTCCTCTCTGCCCGCACACAGAGGCCCTCAATAGAAATCCAGCCGTGACTGCACCGTCTTGCAGCCTTTGTCTGAGTAGATCTTCTCATCTTTGGGGAAAAACGTCATTTCATCTGTCACCTTGGTGACAATGTCCTCATTTACGGCAGCACCGCGGGCCCGCATCTCGGCCCGCACGCACATCTTCACATGTCTGTACTCCAGGGGTAGGAAGGGGATAAAGTAGTCGACAAGGTTCCGGTCTATCAGCACGCTGTGCCACAGGCCACCTGCAGAGCAAGACAGGCCCCGCATCACTGCCACCTGGCCACACCCACCCAACAGCAGCCCCAGAACATTCTTCAAGACAGTCATCTGTCTGTCTGTCTGTCTGTCTATGGAACAGGTACTGGGACTTGAGCTCAGAGCATCATGCTCTTGCTCAGCTCTTGTGCTGAAGACCAGCACTCTAACACTGGAGCCATGCCTACATTTCCAGCTTTATGCTGGTTCCTTGGAGAGGCTTATGGACTAACCAGGTTGGCTTTGAACCAGGAACCTCAGCTCTCACCTCTTGAGTAGCTAAGATTACAGACATGAGCCACTGGGGCCTGGCTCAACTTTTTTTTGTTTTTGGTTTTTTTTTTTTTATGTTTTTGGTTGGTCATGGGGCTTGGGTCTGGGCGCTGTCCCTCAGCTCTTCAGCTCAAGGCTAGTGCTCTACCACTTGAGCCACAGTGCTATTTCCAATTTTCTGGTAGTTAATTGTTTTTTTTGGGTTTTTTTGGTTGGTCATGAGGCTTGAACTCTGGGCCTGGGCTCTATCCCTGAGCTCTTCAGCTCAAAACACTCTACCACTTAAGCCACAGCACCACTTCCGGCTTTGAGTGGTTACTTGGAGATAAGAGTCTTAGGGACTTTCCTGCCCGGGCTGGCTTTGAACTGCAATCCTCAGACCTCAGCCTCCTGAGTAGCTAGGGTTACAGGTGTGAGCCACCAGCGCCCGGCTTCTGGTGGTTAACTGGAGATAAGAGTTTCACGGCTTTTCCTGCCAGGGCTGGCTTTGAACCATGATCCTTAGATCTCAGTCTGCTGAATAAGCTAGGATTACAGGTGTGAGCCACCAGTGCCCGGCCGGCTTTCAAGTTAATCTTTTTTGTCAAGCCTGACAGGAAGTCTTGCCTGGACCAGCTGATGCTGGTGCAGGATCATGTTGTCCCCACAGACATGGGTGCAGACAAGAGGGTATCAGGCTCACATGGCAGAGCACAGGTCTCCCATGCCCCCCCACCCCAGGGAACTCACTGTGCTTGTTGTTGAAGACCCCGACCGACAGCACAGGCTCCAGATCCTTCAACTGGATCTCTTCCCGCTTTCTTCCTGTCCGCCAGAAGTCCAGCGCTGTCTTAGTTATAAGGTCCCCTCCCGCATTGCTGAGAAACAAAGATTGAAATCATACTTAAGATGTCCGTGTCTCGGGCTGGGAAGGTGGCTCAGTGGTAGAGCGCTTGCCTTGCATGCATGAGGCCCTGGGTTCGATTCCTCAGCACCACATAAGCAAAAAGAAAAAAAAAAAAAAGATGTCCATGTCTCATCAGAAAAAGTGCTAGCCCTAAGCTTCACCCAGCCCCCTGTACTCAGAGCTCTGTACATGCTAAACACATACTATACTACTGAGCTATGCCCCAGCCCTAAGCTTTAGTTCTTTTTTTTGGTCAGTTGTGGGGCTTGAACTCTGGGCTTGGGCGCTGTCCCTGCACTCTTCAGCTCAAGGCGAGTGCTCTACCGCCTGAGCCACAGCACCACTTCCGGTTTTCTAGTGGTTTACTGGAGATAAGAGTCTCACAGACTTTCCTGCCCAGGCTGGCTTTGAACCTCGATCCTCAGATCTCAGCCTCCTGAATAGCTTGGATTACAGGCATGAACCACCAGTGGCCGGCTGCTTTAGTTCTTTTTTTTCCTTTCCTCCTGTGCTGGGAATCAAATCCCGGTCCTGTGTTCACTGGACAAATGCACTACCACTGAGCCACACCTCTAAACCTGACCCCAGCTTTATTTTGGTGCTTCTACTAGGGCTTGAACTCTAGACCTTATACCCTTGCTTAACTTTTTCACTTAAGTTTGGCACTCTGCCACTTAAGCCACAGCCTCACTTCTGGCTTTTTGCTGGTTAACCGGATATAAGAATCTTGGGGCTGGGCTGGGAAGGTGGCTCAGCGGTAGAGCACTTGCCTTGCATGCTCGAGGCCCTGGGTTCGATTCCTCAGCACCACATAAGAAAAAAGCCGGAAGTGGTGCTGTGGCTCAAGTGGTAGAGCACTAGACTTGAGCTGAAGAGCTGAGGGACAGCGCCCAGGCCCAGAGTTCAGGCCCCACGACCGGATCTCAAAAAAAAAAAAAAGAATCTTGGGGCTTGGTGCCGGTGGCTCACGCCTGTAATCTTAGCTAATCAAGAGGTTGAGATCTGAGGATTGAGGTTCAAAGCCAGCCCGGGCAGGAAAGTCCGTGAGACTCTTTTGTCTCCAATAAACCACCAGAAAACCGGAAGTGGTGCTGTAGCTCAAGCGGTAGAGCGCTCGCCTTGAGCTGAAGAGCTGAGGGACAGTGCCCAAGCCCAGAGTTCCCAGCTGCTAGTTTTGTTGCTGTTCTTGGTCACGGGGCTTGCTCGGGGTGTGGCTTCTGGCCCTCAGCTTTTTTGCCCAAGTGCTCCTATCACTTTGAGGCACAGCTCCACTTCCAGTTTTCTGGTGGTTAACTGGAGATATGTCTTATGGACTTTTCTGCCTGCCTGGCTTCAAACCTCAATCATCCGATCTGTCTCCCGAGTACATAAGTTTACAGAGGCCTGAGCCACCAGCGCCCAGCTTTCTTCTTCTTCTTCTTTTTTTTTTTTCCAGTCCAGGGGCTTAAATTCAGGGCCTGAGCTTCTTTTGCTCAAAGCTAGTACTCTACCACTTGAGCCACAGCACCATTTCTGGCTTTTTGTTTATGTGGTATCGAGGAATGGAACCAAGGATTTCATGCATGCTATGCAAGCACTCTACCACTAAGCCATATTCCCAGCTCTAGCTTTATTCTTTTTTTTTTTTTTTTCAGGCCTGGAGCTTGAACTCAGGGCCTGGGCACTGTCCTTGAGCCTTTCTGTGCTCAAAGCTAGTACTCTACCACTTGAGCCACAGTGCCACTTCCAGCATTTTCTGATTATGTGGTGCTGAGAAATCGAACCCAAGGCCTCATGCATGTAAGACAAGCACTCTACCACTCAGCTACCTTCCCAGCCCCCCAGATTTTTCTGTTTATGTGGTACTGAGGAATCAAACCCAGGGCATGCATGCTAGGCAAGCATTCTAATGCCAAGCCACATTCCCAGCCCCTTCAACTTTATTCTTCACCAAGGAATAATTACTAAGTGCTACCCAGACCCCAAAACAAAATAAGCCACAAGGCTGCCCCAAGGAGCTGAACTGTGCGTCTCTAGAACTTGCTAAGAAGGTGCTTTGGCTTTCTACAAACTTCAGAAACAGCTGTACAGTTACAGCTGTCCATTGATGACTTCATCTCATTCACCCTGTCCACACCTGACAACCAGAAAGTAAAAGATGTAAACAAATAACTGAAGGCCTGGTAAACAGCATGCATGCAGTGTATGAGCTGGTGGCTCACACCTGTAATCCTAGCTACTCAGGAGGCTGATAATCTGAGGAAAGGAAAGTCTGTGAGACTCTTAACTCCAATTAACCACCAGAAGAAAAAAAAGTATCTGCATAGCTCAAAGTGGTAGAGCAGTAGCTTTGAGCAAAGGCTGAAAGACAGTACATAGGCCTTGGATTCTCTCTCTCTCTCTCACACACACACACACAGAAAAACCCAGGTTGTTATGAGGGGAAAGGAAGGCCGGTAGCTCACCTGAGGAAGATGAAGATGGCTCTGCGGTAGGAGATCCCATCAATCTGCTCGTAGTAGTCTAGAAAGGGCTTGATGGCGTCAATGATCCCGGGATGCAATTTGTCCATCTCGTCAAAAATGAACACAGAGCTGGAGCACGCGCTCACGTTTCCCCTAATCCACTTCTGTAGTTGGTCCTGCATGAACCATAAAGGAAGAGGCACCGTGGCTCAGGACGTGCGCGCTGGAGACCAGGTGCTCCCTCCCTCCCTCCCTCCCTCCATCTTAGCTTCATCAAAGACGGAAACGGCCAGGAGTGCAGAAATGCAACCCTTCCTAATTCAAATCAACACGAATCCTGTCCTTCTACTGTAAGGTGGAGGGGTACACGAATAGTTATCATTCATATTAATCACATCCTAATTTTCATTTCAGTGTGGACCGAAATCTCCAGGCAATACTGAGGAATGAGGAAGTACAGGAATTCCTCAGCTCCACCGCAGGCAAAAGTCTGCAAACACTATTAACATATTTCTTTTTTTAATCTACGATACAGTGAAGACACAATACAGCCTGGACAACTGTGGACGAAGGATGTGCAGTGTCTAGACAAGGCCTTGGCTGCTGCAATGAGCAGCATCCATTCCTGTACTTCCTGCAGTTGCCTTTTCTCTGAGGGGCTAGAGCAAGCATTCAGCCACTCACATCCATCCCTAGCCCCAGTAGTGGGGCTTGAACTCAGGGCCTCACCCTGGCTTGCTCATGGCTAGTGGGCAATCTGTCACTTGAGCCACGCTGCTAGACTGGCTTTTTGCTGGTTCATGGGAGATGGGAGTCTCAGCTTTGAACCATGATTCTCACATCTCAGCCTCCTGAATAGCTAGGATTATAGGCTGAGACACCAAGTGCCCAACTCCCAAAAAAACAAGCCCTCAACTCTAAAACACAAAAAGCCAGAAACACTCCATCTGCTGTACTTATCTCGAGAGACTTATGACAAAACTTAGAAAACAAGATTATTTCGGCCAGGCACCAGTGATTCACTCCCGTAATCCTAGCTACCCAGGAGGCTGAGATCTGAGATCACTGTTTAAGCCAGCTGGCAGGAAATGTCCTTGAGACTCTTACCTCCAATTAATCAGCAAAAAGCTGGAAGTGGATCTGTGGCTCAAGTGGTAGAGTGCCAGCCTTAAGTGAAAAAGCTAAGGGACAGCACCTAGGCCTGGAGTTCAAGCCCCAGCAGCAACATGTACACACACTAGCCACACCCACGCCTCTAAGGCTTCTTCCTCTTAGCACTCCTCCTCATCTTACAGTTTTGAAAGCCACTTTCACTTCCCTGTCCATGTAAGTTTCTATTTCTTATTTCAGCCTCCACTTAACAGGAAAAACATGAATGACAAGACATCGAGTGAAAGGGGAATGAGCCCATTAGCTGTGGCCTGAGCACGTTAGAGGGAGCGCGTGTGGAGATCCAGTTCTTTGAGGCTTTCTTTGAAGAAAGCAATAGCAAGGACTTGAAGGACAGGAGGAATAAAGGGACTAAAAGCTATTCAGGAAAAAAATGTCTCCAGTCTTCCTGCAAAAGGCAAGTGCAAAGCTGAGGCTGCAGCACAAGTAGAGAACAGCAAATACCGCCACGTCCAAATAAAGCATTTAAAGATGCCCCACCTGAACCAGGCACTGGTGGCTCACACCTATAATCCTCGCTACTCAGGATGAGGCTGAGACCTGAGGATCGCCTGGGCAGGAAAGTCTGAGACTCTTATCTCCAATGAACCACTAGAAAACCAGAAGTAGAGCTGTGGTCAAAGTGACAGAGTGATCAAAAGAGCTCAGGACAGCTGGGCGCTGGTGGCTCTCGCCTATAATCCTAGCTACTCAGGAGGCTGAGATCTGAGGATTGCGGTTCAAAGCCAGCCCCGGCAGGAAAATCCACCAAACTCTTATGTCAAATAAACTACTCAGAAAAGCCGGAAATGGTGCTGTGGCTCAAGTGGTAGAGCACTCACCCTGAGCAAAATGAGTACAGAGACAGCACCCAGGCCCAGAGTATGAGTCACAGGACTGGCAAAAAAAAAAAAAAAAAATAGGGCAATCCCATAAACCACCAACTGGGATCTCAAAGTGCCTTAAACTGGGTATAGCTGTGCACAACTGTGCTGTCAGCCCTCAGGAGGCTGAGGCAGGAGGACCCAGGAGCTCACGGGCAGCCTTGGACACATAGTGAGACTCTTGTTCATAAATAGTAGAGCCCAGGGCTCCCCTAATGCAGAAAGAGAAGCCGAGGCCATGCGGGTGGTTTACTGCAATGCGAAGCAGCAGAAGCTGGTGAGCAGGTGGTTCCCCAGGCAGACTGGGGGCCTCCCGGGAGTTCTCTTGCCTGGTACATTTTCATCTTCTCCTCATGAGGAAAATGCAAAGTTGATACAAACAGGTGGACAAATTTACTCTTCAGACCTTGAGGATGAAGGTTTTCAGCCACAATTTGGCTGACAAAATTCTTGCCTGTCCCAGCCCAGCCGTGCAGGGACAGCGTCAGTGGTTTCTTGGTGTGCTTGTTGTTCCGGAAGCCGGTGAGGGCCTTGAGGATCACTTCTGTGGCCAGGTGCTGTCCAAACAGCTTCTCCTCCAAGTCCCGCTTGAGGGCTGCACGGCCAGCCCCAGGAACAGAGAGAAAAACACATGTTAAAAACAACAGAAGGGGCTGGGAAGGCGGCTCAGTGGCAGAGTGCTAGCTTGCTTGAGCTGAAGAGCTGAGGGCCAGCGCCCAAGCCCACCGTTCAAGCCCCACGACCGACCAAGGGAAAAAAAAAAAGACAACATTAGCTGGAGGCCAGTAGCTCAGGCCTGTAATCCTAGCTACTCAGGAGGCTGAGACTTAAGGATCGTGGTTCAAAGTTTTTCCGAGGACAATTACCGGAGAGACTTAGTAGTGCCACCAACTTACCAGCAAAAGGCCGGCAGGAGAAGCGTGGCTCAAGTGGTAGAGCTCCAGCCTTGAGTGAAAAAGCTAAAGGGCATTGGCCAGGCCCCGAGTTCAAGCCCCAGGATGAGCACAAAAATGGGGGGTGGGGGTGGGGGACCAGGAAAGCAGCGCGTGCCCAGTTAGACAGTGGGAGGCTCAGCGTAGCGGGCGTCCAGCAGGGTCTCGGGCAAATCCCAGCGCCAACATTGAGGCAGAAGCACAGAGGTTGGCGGGCGGATGTGAGGTTCCTGAGCACTTAAGAACGCCATGAAAGAGATTCAGGCCTTCCAGGAGGAACTTTCTCTTGGCTTCGCTGCAGGCTGTGTCTCCTGACAACCCTGCTGGCTTTTGTAAGAAAACCAAAGGCCAACGGTGGGGCCCCGGCCGGGCGCTGCGGCCTGCCCGCTCCCGGGGAGGGCTGCCGTGGCGTCTTCTGCTTGGGATCTCAAGGCCCGCGGACCGGGCCGGAGTCCCCGAGCCGCCCGTCCCGGCCGCCCCGGCCGCCCGTGCCCGCCCTCCAGCGCCGCGGCCGCGGCTCGGGACGCACCCGCGGCGTCGAGCGGCCGCTCCTCCACGCAGCACTCGGCGAAGCGGCAGTACAGCTTGGTGTAGGAGAAGAGGCCGGTGAGCGCCGACGCGGCCCCGACGGCCGCCACGCCCATGCTCACGGGCTCCAGCGCCGTCGCCACGTGGACGGCCAGCAGCGGCCACAGGGCCGCGGGGCCTCCGAGCGGCCCGGAGCCCCGCATCCACCGACCCGCCCGCATTCGCGCCAAGGAATCCGGACCCGTTCCCGGGAAAGCCGGACTTCCGGCTCGTGGCGTCATTTCCGGTATCGGACACGCCCATCCCTGGGGCGGCCATGTTGGTGACGGGCGGAGAGGTCTGCGCGCCGCCATCTTTGTAAGTGGCACGAAGTCATCCAAGTTCTTCATAATCAAAGGAACCCTATACGTCCCTTCCTTGCTTCCTTGCTTCCTTCCTTCCTTCCTTCCTTCCTTCCTTCCTTCCTTCCTTCCTTCTTTCCTTCCTTCCTTCCCTCCTTCCTTCTTTCCTCCCTTCCTTCCCTTCCCGTCTCCTTCCCACCCTTCCCATCTCCTTCTCTGCCTCACTTCTCTTTCTTTCCATCTCGTTTCCTTTTTCTCTCTGCTGTGCTGAGGATGGGACGCAGGGCCTCACACACCATAGTTTTCTGTGTCTGTGGTACTGAGGAATGGAATTCACGCATGCCAGGCAAGCACTCTACCACTGAGCCACCTTCCCATGCCAATATTTTGAATCTTGTCTTCTCCCTTCTCCATAGCGTGATGGTGCTCCTTGTTTTTGCTAAATTTCCACTTCATGCCAGGCGCTGCTAGAAGTAGATACCTGTAATCCTGGCACCCCAAAAGCCTGAAGGACTGAAGGTGGAAGCCAGCCCAAGCAGAAAAGTGCTTCGGTTTGTTTTCCTGGAAATCAAGCCTGAGCACTGTCCTTTAGCTTTTCCTTCAAGGCTGGCGCTCTACCACTTGAACTACGGCTTCACTTTTGACTATTTTTGTGATTCACTTAAATAAGAGCCTCACAGACTTTTCCTGCCCAGGTTGGCTTCAAGCCACCATCCTCAGACCTCAGCTTCTTGAGTAGCTAGATCACAGACATGAGCCATGGGTGGCCCAGCCCATCTGGGATGAAAGCGGCTGGAAGGACCTCTCTGCTGTGGGGAGGGCTCTGTCCTTCAGCTTCCAGGCTGGCTGGGGTTTTCAGGACCAGAGACAGCGTCCCCTTGGGAACTCATTTCCCTCAGGATTAATTCATTGCAAGGACTTACCTACTACTACCACAAGAGCCCTGGAAGAGCTGGTCAGCTACTAGCTGGAGGACACCAAGCTGAGTTCAAATACCTCACTGTTACTTACTATCTGCAGCCTTTGGCTGATCACACACACACACACACACACACACACTAATGACATAACAGAAGATACAGGAGATATTAAAAAACCCAGACTTACTTTATCTGAGTGCAGTGGTGCATACCTGTAATCCCCACCCTTGGAGCGTTGAAGTAGGAGGAATTCTAGTTGAAGGGCTAACGGGCAAATTTAGTGGCATCCTATCTCAGAAACAAAATAGAAACAAAAGGGTTTGAGAGTGTGGGCCAGGTGATAGAGCACTTGTAAAGCCATGGATTCGATCCTGAGCACTGGAAAAAAAAAAAAAAAAGCCCCTGCTTGTTTTGTGTGTGCCAGTCCTGGGGCTTGAACTCAGGACATGGACACTGTCCCTAAGCTTCTTTTTGCTCCAGACTAGCACTGTACCACTAAGCCACATTCCCAGCCCATCCACCCCCAATCTTTAAAAGTACAAACTGTTCCCATTAATCTCGGATCCCCAACAACTCTTGGTGGCTATCATGTACAGAGGGTGCATGGGACTTGTGTCTCCTACTTCCTGTTGCCACCTGATGTACTAGCAATACAGTTCCTCCCTATAAAATGCACGTGGCTACAGAATATTCCATGTGCTTTCTTTTTTATTACAATTTTTATGATATTGCAAATTTGGTATTTAAAAACACATGTAATGTACTTAGTTTAAAATCATCCCCCCCACCCCTGGCTGGGAAGGTGGCTCAGGGGTAGAGTGCTTGCCTTGAATGCATGAGGCCCTGGGTTCGATTCCTCAGCACCACACAAGCAAAAAAAAAAGCTGGAAGTGGTGCTATGGTTCAAGTGGTAACGCACTAGCCTTGAGCTGAAGAGCTGAGGGACAGTGCCCAGGCCCAGAGTTCAGGCCGCACGACTAGACCCCCCCCAAAAAAAATCCCCCCTCCTTTTCTTTTGTCAGCTGCAGGGCTTGAACTCTGATTCTGGGCACTGTCCCTCAGCTCTTCAGCTCAGGCTACTTGAGCCACAGCACCACTTCTGATTTTCTGGTGGTTTATTGGAGATAAGAGTCTTACAGACTTTCCTGCCCAGGCTGGCTTGGAACCATGATCCTCAGATCTCAGCCTCCCAAGTAGCTAGGATTACAGGCATGAGCCACCAGCGCCCAGCGTTCACCCCATTTTTATTACCCTCCTTCTTTCCCTCCTTCTCTCCCTCTCTTCCTCTCTTCCTTCCTTTTCTTTGTGCTGGTCCTGGGGCTTGAACTGCTTTCCCTGAGGCTCAAACTGCTGTCCTTAAGCGTCTTTAACTCAAGATCAGTACTCTATCACTTGAGTTGCAGCTTGACTTCCAGCTTTTTGGTAGTTTATTGAAGATAAGAGCATCATGGACTTTCCTGGGCTGGCTTTGAACCTCGATCCTCATATCTCAGCTTCCTGAGTAGTTAGGATTACAGGTGTGAGCCGCCTAAGCCCTGTTTGGCTGACATTTCAGAGGGGGGTGGGGAGTGAGGGTTTTCTCAGGTACCCGGAGTGCCAGTGAGGTGGGAGATGGGAAGGAAAGAAGCAGCAGGACCAAAGGGCATCTCTCTTTCTTCTCCATTCATTCCCTAACGACATCTGTTTCAGCCAGGAAATTGAGTAAGAAAAACTGCCTGAATCTGCCAGACACCCTCAGGGAGACCTCTGACCCTACCTTCCTTCTCTTCTTCCTTCTCCTTTTCTCTTCCTTCTTCTCTTCCTCTTCCTCCTTCTCTTCCTCCTCTCTTCTTTTCTCTCTCTCTTCCCTCTCTACCTCTTCCTCTTCCTCTTCCTCCTCCTCCTCCTCCTCTTCCTTCCTTCTGCTTCTCTTTGGCAGGAGGCAAGAACCTATATAAAAAAATACCCAGTGCAATCAGGTACCAGTGGCTCACACCTGTAATCCAAGCTACCCAGGAGGCTGAGACCCAAGGATCACAGTCCAAAGCCAGCCTGGGCAGAAATGTCT
This sequence comes from Dipodomys ordii, assembly GCF_000151885.1. Lineage (NCBI taxonomy): Eukaryota > Metazoa > Chordata > Mammalia > Rodentia > Heteromyidae > Dipodomys > Dipodomys ordii. Next base: position 5,682,764 of record NW_012267271.1, on the reverse strand, counting down.
ATGGAAATTCTATCTCCAGTTAGCTACCGGAGTTATGGCTCGAGTGGTGGAATGCTAGCTTTGAATAAAAAAGCTGGGTGGGGGGGACTGGGAAGGTGGCTCAGTGGTAGA
>NW_012267271.1:5672014-5680847 GCF_000151885.1 Dipodomys ordii | reverse complement strand
GGAGTCTCACGGTCTCTCCTGCCCGGGCTGGCTTTGAACCGCGATCCTCAGATCTCAGCCTCCTAAGTAGCTAGGATTACAGGCGTGGGCCACCAGCGCCCGGCCCACCTAATGGCTATTGACAGGCTTCATTCCAGCCCAAAGTGAGTCAAGGAGGAATCTGGTCCAGTTGTGGGGTCTTTGGCTGGGGTCCTTGGAGGAGGAGTTTTGGGGGTCACTGTTGCTCTGTGGCACTGGCTCCATGGTGTGAGTGTGGTGGGATTCTGCTCTGCACGCATGTCACACACACACACACACACACACTGTGGAGAACATGAAGAACGTCGGCTTCTGAGTGTCTCCTTGAATCAGCTCTCTGGGAGGGAAAACCAAACAAAACCAAGTGCTAAAGTTCCCCCCTCAGCCTGGGGGGGGCGCTGTGCCTCCTCAGCCGTGTCCTTGGGGCCTAATCTAGCATGGTGGATCGTGGCTGGCATTGGCAGCTGCCCACACGCAGCCCCACGCCCTGCGTTTGTCAGAAGCCACTGAAAAGCTGCTTTTGCTGGGTCTGTAAATTAACTAAACACTGGCCTCCAGCACCCCATCCCCTACCCCGCCCACCCCCCGCACTTCACCTCTACATCCTTGGATCTGAGCCCTTTCCTCCTGAAGTCACTATACAGTCACTTTGGGCGTCGGGAAAGATGGGGTTCACTGATAGGCATCCCTCAGACCAATACTGCCAGAAGCTACAGACTCCCTGCCAGGGCTCGGAGACAAACACTGGCCAAAGTCTGCCAGGCCACACCTGTGACCGGGGACGAACTATGCAGACCTTTCGCATCCCCAACCCCCAACTCACCCTATGTGTCTGTACCCCCAAAGATGGCTTCAAGATGTACTGAAGTGCCATCTTCCCATGGCTGCCACCGAAGGCCCTTTAGCCTTTCTTGGCTCTTTATGTGGCCTAAGGAGCAAATGGCCAGACTTCACATGGACTCCTGCACTTGGGGCCTGGGCTTTAAAAACCTCGGTTTCTGTGCCTCCACTTTTTTCCAGGTTCATTGGAAATAAGAGTCTCATGGACTCTCCTGCCTGGGCTAGCTTTTCTGCCTGCACTGCGATCCTCTAGATCTTGGCCTCCTGCATAGCTAGGTTGAAGGCATCAGCCACTGGCGCCCAGCTGCTGCGTTTCCCCAGCGGAGGATGGGTCCCTGCACCGGTGTCCGAACCCAACTTTCAGAGGGCTGCTTGTCGCGGAGGGGTTTGTGGTTTGAGGGTTAGGATGAGGACAGGGATTGTATAAACACAGGGGAGGCTCACCACAGCCTAGGCCCAGTCTTGCTCCACAGAGGAGCGAGCAGCAAGAGACGAAACCCCCTCAGTCCAGGCTGGCAGTGGTGGGTGCCATCGCCCCGTGAGCACAGGCAGAGGTGCCCAGGGACTGGGTAAGAGGCGAAGCTGGATGGCAGAGGCTGGCTGGGGGACTCCAGGCCTATGCTGGAGAGAGGCCCCAGAGCACCCCAGAGTCCCCGTCTGCTGGTACGTTCATTCTTCTGGGTTCACCATCCTCTGGCTCACCCCAGGGCTGGCCCGGGGTTTTCTGGCTGTTTCTGCGCTGCTCAGATGTGTGGAGCACAGTTCAGGCCGAGCTGTGCTTCTCCCCAGGGTAGGTTGAGGCCAGGAAACGGAGGGTTTTTCCCTAATGCAACTTCTTCTTTGCCGGAGAAGATCCCTATACTCTCTCTTTTCAATTCAGGCTAGTTACTCTTTTCTTTTTTGGTGTGCCAGTTCTGAGTTTTGAACTCAGGGTCCGGGTGCTGTCCCTGAGCTCTTTTGCTATAGTCTGGCATTCTACACTTGAGCCACAGCTCCACTCCTGGTTTTTTATTTGTTTGTTTTTATTTTTTGGTGGCTAGTTGGAGACCAGAGTCTCAAGGATTTTTCTGCTCAAGCTGGCTTCAAACCTCTATCCTCAGATCTCAGCCTCCTGAGTAGCTAGGATTATAAGCATGAGTAACCAGTGCCTGGTTTAGTTTCTCTGTTATGTCCCAGGTTTCCAGTGAAATTGATGTTTTTGAATTAAAAGGAACTATTTCTGTTCCCCACGTTTGGGAGTGCCCATGTTCCATCCACAGAGTGCAACACACTCCTGCATATCTTTCAGTCCATGGTCAGCTGGCCTCATTGCTTTGAGCACATGTTGAGGCAAAATATTTTTTTTTTTTTTGCCAGTCCTAGGACTTTGAACTCAGGGTTTGAGCATTGTCCCTGGGCTTCTTTGTGCTCAAGGATAACACTTGACCATTTGAGCCACAGCACCATTTCCAGCTTTTTCTGAGTAGTTTATCAGAGAATCAGAGTCTCACGGACTTTTCTTCCCAGACTGGCTTTGAACCATGATCCCCAGATCTCAGCCTCCTGAATAGCTAGGATTACAGGTGTGAGCCATTGGTACCTGGCCACACTGCTGCCCTGGGTGGGGGTGGAGCTTCTACCTGGGCCCAGCATGGGAGACCATCCAGGGGCCCCCACATCCCACGCCCCACACCCCACGCTGGCCATCAGTCCCTCCCACTAAGCTGTGTGAGAAGTCACGTGAATCCGGCCAGCTAGCTATGGTAGCTCACCGCGCCTCAACAGGAGCGGATTCTTCTGTGAATCTCCATCGCTTCATCTCTAAAGGGAGGGTAGACCCTCAGCACTGGTGGCTCATGCCTGCCATCCCAGCTACTCAGGAGGCTGAGATCTGGAGGATTTCCAACGAATCAGCAAAAACCAGAAGTGGAAGGGTGGCTCAAATGGTAGAGTGCCAGCCATGAGAGAAAAAGTGAAGTGCAGGTGTGAGCCCCTCAGTTCACATTCCAGTACTGGCACGAGATAATAAACACATGAAATAAAGTGGGGTTGTCATAGCTCTCATGCCGCACCCCCCCAAACCTAAGAGAAGGCAACAGTCAGGACCAGAGCTGATTCCAGAGGGACATTTTTCTCAATCCTGGGCCCCTGGCTCCAGCTCTGCCTCCTCTCCAGCTTCCATTCACACCTGAGCACCTCCACGCTGCTGCTCTTTTCCTTCCTTCCTTCCTTCCTTCTTTCTTTCTTTCTTCCTTCCTTCCTTCCTTCCTTTCTTTCTTTCTTTCTTTCTTTCTTTCTTTCTTTCTTTCTTTCTTTCTTTCTCTTTCTTTCCTTCCTTCCCTTCTTTCTTTCTTTCCTGTTGGTCGTGGGGCTTGAACTCTGGGCCTGGGCGCTGTCCCTGCTCTCTTCAGCTCAAGGCTATGCTCTACCACTTGAGCCACAGCGCCACTTCCAGTTTTCTGGTGGTTTATTAGAGATAAGGGTCTCAGAGACTTTCCTGCCTGGGCTGGCTTTGAACCCTGATCCTCAGATCTCAGCTTCCTGAGTAGCTTGGATGACAGGCGTGAGCCACCGGTGCCTGGCTTACGGCTGGTGTTTTGGTGTGCATTCTGGACTGGCTGGATTCTGGGGCACACTTTGGCTGCCCTCCAGCTAACCTGGAGGCCCTTCTTTCTCCTCTGGACTTGCCGGGCACACACAGTGTCCATCACACACGAGTCCACACACAGGCGGCCTGCGGGGCGTGGAGGATGGTGACCGGTTCTGTACCTGGCATTCCTGGTCCCCGGGCCTAAGTGGCTGTTGGATCAGCAGTTCCGGCACTCACCTCCCCAGGGTGATTCCTACAGAAAGCTGCCTCTTCCTCCTTCTCCTCTTCCTCCTCCTCCTCTTCCTCTTTCTCCTTTTCCTCTTCCTCCTCTCCTTTTTCTTCCTCCTGCTATCTTGACCTTAGAGTTAGGGACCATCTCCATCTTAGATTTAGGGAGCGTCACACAAGAGCTAACTTCCTTGTGTGTATATTGGCTCAGGTGTGTGTTCGTCTGAGTGAATGCAGGTGACTTCACCCCCTGCCCCTTAGACTGCACTGGTGAAATGCCAGCTCTGGGGTTTGAACTCTGGGCCTGGGTACTGTCTCTAGGCTTTTCCCCTCAAGGCTGGTGCTCTATCACTTGAGCACTTCCAGCTTTTTGGTGGTTAATTGGAGATGAGTCTCATGGTCTTTCCTGTCCAGGCTGGCTTCAAACCATGATCCTCAGATCTCAGCCTCCTGAGTAGCTGGGATGACCGGTGTGTGCCACCAGCCCCAGTGTTAGTGAGGCTTTCTTGCTGGTGGGGGTCTCTGCAGAAGGTGTTGTGTGGTGAGACAGGGTAAACTGGCTACCTTGGTCTCTGCGTACACGTACTATACACGAATCAGTTTGGGGACTAAGTTCCCAAGGAAAGGTCCAGATGGTCAGCTGGGACAGCCGCGGGTTACCCCTTCCATCGCGGAGGCCAAGTGCTCCGTCCTGGCTGGACTTGCCTTCCCTGCCTGCAATGCTTCTGACAAAACTACCACCCACCCTCTCCATACCCCACCTAGCGTCCATTCAGACTCAGAAGCTCACAGCTGGGCACAGCAGCTCTCCCCTGTAATCCCAGCTATGTGGGAGGCTGAGACCAAGAGGATTATGGTTTGAGACCTGTTAGGACAGAAAAGTTCCTCTGGCCTTTTCTCAACCCATAGTACAGTGGGGTATGCCGGTCTTCTTGACCAAGTGTGAGGCTCAGATGGAGAGGATGGAGATTCCCCACTAGCATGGAGCTTTATTTCCATGTCATGTGACAAAAGATATTTTGATTTCATATGAAAGGATTTAAACTCTGGGGGGTATGCTGTCTTCGGGGAGGGTGTAGGGTCTTGGTATAGAGTCCAGACTGGCCTGGAACTTGAGGTCCTCCTGCTTCAGCCGAGTGCTGGGATTACGGGTGTGCTCCACCACACTTGGCTAAGCAGAGGAAAATTAGAAAAGTCAATGTGGCTCAAGACTCAATTTCCTCTTTTGGGAAAGGGGTCGCTGTACCTTTGGCTATCATGGAAGGCTGTATTAGGACTCTCTCACTGGCTTCAAATGCAGGTGAAGTGTGACAGAGGAGCTGCTCTTGGCCTCCAAGTTGATAAGCGGGAGATTGCTGATAGCTAGTTTTGTATGTCAATTGACTGGTCACAGCATGCCCAGATTAAACACTTCTGAGTGTGTTTATGTATGGGAAGGGCAGGGGTGTTCCCAGATAAGACCAGCTTTTCAATCCATGATGCAGGCCCCGACCAATCCATCCAGGGCCCAAACACAATAAAGGAGCTGAGCTGGGGGCGTGGCTCAGTGGCAGAGTACCAGTCCTGTAGATTTGCTTTCCAGGAGCATGGCTCAGCTCCGCCCACATGCACTTGCAAGCTAATTAGACTTCATCGTAAATCTACTTAGCTGTGCGTAATGACACATATTCCATAATATGATTCATTAATATGATACATATCTCGTATGTATGATCTTTTCTTTGGGGAATCTTGTTCTCTTTGTGAAAAAGTCCTCATTCGCCTGTACTAGGGTTAGGATGTGAGCATGTCATTTTGAAGGACAATCTTTTTTTTTTTTTTTTAATATGTGTGTGCTGATCCTGGGACTTGAACTCAGGATCTGGATGCTGTCCCTGAGCTTTCTTGCTCAAGGCTAGTGCTCTAGATTTGAGCCACAGCTCTACTTCCACTTTTTGGTGGTTAATTAGAGCTAAAAGTTTCATGGACTTTCTTGCTTAGTCTGGCGTGCGTGCGTGCGTGCGTGCGTGTGTGTGTGTGTGTGTGTGTGTGTGTGTGGTGGGGCTTGAACTCTGGGCCTGGGCGCTGTCGCTCAGCTCTTCATCTCAAGATGAGCCCTCTACACTTGAGCCACAGTGCCACTTCTGGTTTTCTGGTGATTTATTGAAGATAAGAGTCTCATGGACTTTCCTGCCTGGGGGGCCCTTGAACCGAGATCCTCAGATCTCAGCCTCCTGAATAGCTGGGATTACAGGTGTGAGCCATTGCTGCCCAGATGGGACTTTGCTCCTGGATCTTGCACTGGAAGACATGGTCAGTGCTGCTTGGAGCTACCTCTCTTCCTGTGCCCACAGCTGTGAGCGATCCCTGGGGAGGGACAGGGGTGCCCGCTGGCCTGGGCTGGATCAGCAGTACATAGAGCGCTGCCCTTCCTCTGAGACAGACTTTGTACAAGCTGGATGAACCTGTTGGGAAGATGGCAACAGATTAGCTGTAATTTGGCTTTCTAGAGAAAATGAGGGTGGCCATGGTGGGGTCCCCCCATTCTGAAGAGCCTGGGGGACAGGAAGGTGGTATGTTCACCATCCCGATAGGCAGATCTGTTCAGCACAGGAAGGAATTTGGAATGGGAGGAGTTGTGCCAGAAGGAAAGGCAGGCTTGCATTCCATCATCAGCTCCTCCCGGAGGCCAGGCGTACCTGCTCTGGCTTGAGACAGATCAGATCTGAGTTGGGATCTATGACCTTCAGGAAGGTCATCCGGAGCCCAGGCCCGCTTCTCCATCCACACACCATGTAAGAGAACAACCTGGGATTCAGGACAAGGCTGATCCAGGAGAAGCAGGCTGTGTGCGAACCCACAGACCACCCAGAGGAGGCTCCGCTCATGGGCTGAGCAGCATGGACGGCCTTCCTGCCCTCTCTGAGGCTGTCTGGTGTCAGGTAGTGAGCTCCCTGTGCCAGGCCAGGCTGAGCCTGAGCTCTGGCAGCCAGCGGCATGGAAGCCCACACGTATCCCCGCAGCAAGCATGGCATCCGGTGTCCTCGGATCATTTGTCATAAAATGCTCTGAGGGAAAAAGAGGGTGGTGCTTCTTTGGAACCAATCAAGGATGTTTTGGATTGTGGCATTGGAAATGCAAGAAATCTGTGGGGCATGACATCTAGGCCAAGCTGTCCCAGGAGCCATGGCCTGATCAAAGGGTGTCTGAGGAAATCGAAGCCTCCTGTCCCCCGCAGGCCTTCCTGGGGAATGGATCCCTTTGGTGGCCCAGAAGGTGGATCAACCCCATCAGGAATAAACACCAGCCTGCCCCGAGGCTCGGGCCTGGGATCCCAGGGACTCAGGAGGCTGAGATCTGAGGATCCATGCTGGAAGCCAGTCGGGACAGGAAGGCTGCCCTGACTCTTATCTCAGCCTGGGGCCACACTTAGAAGACAGCAGCTTTCCTGTGAATGTCTTGACAACTGTGTGCTGAGACAGATGTTTCTCCCATCCCTCCCCCCCTCCTCCTCTGCCCCCACCTCCCACCCCCAGCCCCATCCGGAAAGTGCTCCCTCCCGCCCCAGCTCTGAGCATCAGAGGCCCTGGCAGCAGATGGCGGCCATCAGGAACAGCTGCGGTTGGTTGGTAGGTCGGTTGGGCGTGTTTGTGTCTGGAGACAGAGAAGAGGCTCGCCTGCAGGAATGCCGTGACATTTCATGAGGAATCCTCTGGCCAGGCTCCGTGTGACTCCCCCCCCCCACAGCCATGAAGAGAGACCCTTTTCTCTTTGCACAAACTGTTTCAATATGTACAGGGCAGCCCAGTGCAATGGCTCAAGTCTGCAATCTTAGCAACTTGGGAGACAGGGAAGGGAGGATGGAGGTCCGAGGCCAGCCCAAGCAGGAAGTTTGAGAGACACCATCTCAACAGATAGCTGTGTCTTGGGCTTCATACCTCTCATCCCAGCAACAAAGGGAAGCATAAGTAGGAAAATCACAGTCCAGGCTGGCCCAGGCATAAAGTGAGACCCTCCCTGAACAATAACTGCCTAGAAAACAATCTCAGTACTGCCGAAAAGGAGGAGGGAGAGAAGGAGGAGGGAGAGAAGGAGGAGGGAGAGAAGGAGGAGGAGCAGCAGCAGCTCACCATTCTGAGGGCATACTCAGCGTGCTTGCCTGAGTTCCACCCCTAGCACCCCTACATACATAAAATGTGCCACTCACTGTCACCAACACTGTCATGGTGTTGGCTGCCCCTCTTATTGCCCCTCAAGAATCTCTCAACCTCTCAGAAGAACTCAGCATGCTTGGAGCAGCCGGTCTCATCCCACCAGGACCCTGGAAACCACCAGATCATTCTCTATCCCTGTGGTTTTCCATACAGACAGATTTTTTTTTCGGGATGTATCATTATAGCAGAAGTATGCAATGTCTGAGGCCTTTTGTGTCTGGCTTCTTCCCGTAGCTCATCTGTGTCATAGTGGGATCAGGATGTCCTTTTTGATAGCTGAGTAATAGTCCAGTCAGTATGTCCTTCCTTTTGCTGGCTGAATAACAGTCCATTGCACAGATAGTCAGTTTTTATTAACCTTTGGCCCCACACCGAAACAATCTTTCTGTCCCTTACCCTGAAGAGAGTGAGGGTGCCCTCGATTTCCTGGACTCAGGAAACCAGAAAGCCAGAGCGTGGAGGAGACCTGAGCATCTACACGCCATCTTTTCGGTGATACCATGGACCAGATGCCCTTGGCAGAAGCCCACAACCCCACAGCTGGACAGAGCTCCGGCCTGTACCCAAGGCCAGCTGCAGAACCAAGCAAGCACAGCCCCCTCCCTGCCCAGCCTCATGGCTCTGCAGTGGGTCTCTCACTCACTCACTCCTGCCATCTGAACAGTGGCTAGTGTTCTGGGTGGTAGGGACAACGCCCAGGCAGCCTGTGGCAGGTACCCCGTGATGGTCTCCCTGTCAGCAGCCGCTGGTTGCTGTATTTAAGAAGGGCACCATCGAGCCGGTGCTGTTGGCTCACACCTACAATCCTAGCTACTCAGGAGGCTGAGATCTGAGGATCGAGGTTCAAAGCCACCCAGATAGAGAAGTCCGTGAGACTCTTATCTCCAATAAACCACCAGAAAACTGGAAGTAGTGCTGTGGCTCAAGTGGTAGAGTGCTAGCCTTGAGCTGAAGAGCTGAGGGACAGCACCCAGGCCCAGAGTTC
>NW_012267271.1:5661816-5669004 GCF_000151885.1 Dipodomys ordii | reverse complement strand
CTTGAGCCACAGCACCACTTCTGGTTTTCTGGTGGTTTATTGGAGATAGGAGTCTCACGGTCTCTCCTGCCCGGGCTGGCTTTGAACCGCAATCCTCAGATCTCAGCCTCCTGAGTAGCTAGGATTACAGATGTGATCACCATCATTCAGTCAAAATCGAGTCTTTAGTTCGGTTTCTCTCTTTCTTTCTTTGCTTTCACCCTGTCATACTAAAATACAACCTTGCTGAAACGTTCCCTGACGTGACTCTCCTCTTTATGAGGCAGCCTGCCATGCGTGGCTCTCAAGGACCTGAGAGTTGGTGTGGAAACTCCCGGCACACCAGAGCCAGGAGTTATGTCTCAGAGGCTTTGTGGAAACCAGTGTTGGTGGGGTCCCCAGAATCGAAAGGTTCACTGCTCTCCTAACTTACAGGGCCCTGATCCTCTAAAAAAAAATAATAAACTAAAAACCAAAAAACCCACCCAACATAGATCTCCCCATAAAAGTAAATGACTGGTCCTCTCTCCTAATCAGCCTGTCAACTGAATCTCCCAGGTCACCTCCTAAATTAGAGATTCCCTTCGCCCTGGAGCAGCTACTAAAGATGGACCATCTACGCAGTGTGTGTGTGTGTGTGTGTGTGTGTGTGTGTGTGTGTGTGTGTGTGTGTGTGTCCTCTACTTCTGGCTTTTTGCTGGTTGATTGGAGCTGAGACTCTCAGACTTTCCTACCCAGACTGACTTGGAACATTGTTCCTCAGATCTCAGCCTCCTAAGCAGCTAGGATTACAGGCAGGAGCCACCAGCACCTGGCCGAGGTGTGGCCAGGGTGTAGCCCAGGCTGGTCTCAAATTCCCAGTCCTTCTGCCTCATCCTCCCTGGAGATTCCTAGCCAGAGCCACTAGGGCCCACTTTTTTTTTTTTTAAACAAATGTTAGAAGGACCAAACACAAAAGTTAAAACTAGGAAGTAAACTAGGAAAAAGTAGATAAGCTTTTCTCCCACCTGATGGGGTTTTTTTTTGTGTGTGTGCGTTTTTTTAATGGCAAAAATCTGGAACTCTATAAATAGGTAGAGACGGAAAGAATGAAAAGACGCAGCTGGCAAAAGCACACCCTGAGGGCTCCCTGGGTTTTGGGGTGTCGCCTTCATACCTACTCAAAACCATTGTCTAAAAATTAGGAGTTGCCAGACTGACACGGCCATCTGTATTCATTCACCAGCTACAGAGAGAGCAGCCTTCATTCCCAGTCTTGAACTCCCATTTCCTGTTTCTCTCTCTTTTCTATGTCCCCCTACTTGACGTCTGTGAAACATTGTCTTAATAATAAAGTAAATAGGAAAATGAAAAGCAAAACCCCCAGCAAAGCTGGGAGAAGGAATGATCTCCACCACCACCACCACCCAAACATCTGGGCGGCTTCTACCCACAGCAACTCCCAGCTAAAGATCAAAGGGATATCTTGGCCAGGCCTTGGGCTCCACCTCACGTCGGCAGGGCCAAGGAAAAGATACCCTCGGGCCTTTGGCTCCATAGAATAGACGATAAGAATTTGCCCTTTGCACACAGGATTTCCAGCCTCAGTAGTGGGCTTTCTCTGTACAAAGTAGAGGGGTCCTCTTTGAGCTACCTCAGCTCCACAAATGTAGCAAGTGATCCAGCCTTGCAACCCCAATTTCATAGCTAAGCATATTTGTATGTTTATTGATACTGGTCCTGGAGCTCAAGGCCGGCACTCTACTACTTGAACTACAGCTCCACATCGGGCCTTTTGCTGGTTACTTGGAAATAAGAACTGCGATGGCTTTTCTGCCTGGGCTGGCTTTGAAGCGTAATCCCCAGATCTCAGCGAGGATTACAGGTGAGAACCACCAGACACCTGGATTATTTGCTTACTTACTTGGCAGTGCTGGAGGTGAAAGCCAGAGCCTCCTCCCTCGGGCTGGGTGGTAAGCCCCTCCCCCGCTCCCTCCCCCCATAACCCAGTCTATAACCCAGATTCAGCAGTTCCCCAAAACTGGGGCAAGAGACAGACGTTGTCTTTCTTTTACAGCAGCAAGGAGTATGTATACACACCTCCTCCTGTACCCGATAGAGATCGAGTATGCTCTAGACCTTCCCACAAGTGCTGGGTCTTGACCCTGGTCCATTGGATGTCTATAAAACAGATTGCAAATGAGTAGGAAGTCCCGCCCCCATCCGCACACACTGCCCCCAGCAGGAGACCAGGGTTCTCTAGGGTTCTCCTTCCTAATCATCCAGCCATGTGGGGACCATAATGCCTTGGGGAGGGGCGTTGCCTAGGCTTGAACTCAGGGCCTGGGCACTGTCCCTTATCTTTTTCACTCAAGGCTAGAGCTCTACCACTTGAGCCGCACAGAGCTCCACTTCCGGCTTCTTTTTGCTGGTTAACTGGAGATCAGAATCTCGTGGACTTTTCTGCCTTGGACTAGCTTTGAACCCTGATCCTCAGATCTCAGCTTCCTAAATAGCTAGAATTACAGGTATGAGCTACCAGTGCCTGGCTCAGGATGATTGTTTGAGAGGAAGCTGAGTCTCACCCTGACCGAGTCCCTGTGGTGTGCCAAGCCATTAATAAGGACAACTTGGCAGTGTCCTGGCTCCTTTCAGCAGATGCCAGGAGCACCTGATTCCTCCAGGGCTAAGAAACGACCAGAAAGGGCAACTCCTCATATAGGACCACACAGCAGCTGCTGAGGGCCAACTTTGTCTCACTTTGATCTCAGGAACCGTGTCAGGCTGGACACTGCTGCCGTCCCTCTGAGCAGGTGCTGTTCCAGGAATGGTTTTGGTGGAGACTGGCACAGGTGTGGAAGACTGAGTTTTCTGTCCTCTTCCCTCTTCTCCCCGGACACCCCCTAAAGTCCTGAGGAAAGGAAGTGAGCAAGACCCTCATACCAGGCCTCTGCCTACACCCCCAGTTCTACCAAGAGCCCCAGCAAGTGGTTTGAAGACAGCCAGTCACCCCCTTGCCCACGTGTACTGCGATGGCAGAAGGTCTGGTAGGAAACCATCAAGCCACTCGCCAAGAAGGCATCTCCAGAGCTGTAGAGACTCCAAAGAAGACAGTGGGACAAGGGGTGGCTCTAAGAAATTTCCAGAAATGGACTGGGAAGGTGGCTCAGTGGTAGAGTGCTTGCCTCAGAAGCATGAAGCCCTGGGGTGGATTTCTCAGCACCACATACACAGAAAAAGCTGGAAGTAGCACTGTGGCTCAAGTGGTAGAGCGCTAGCCTTGAGCAAAAGAAGTTCGTGGACAGTGCCCAGGCCCCGAGTTCAAGCCCCAGCCAGCTGCCCAGCCTGCGACACTGCAGAGGTGAGGCGCAGCTGTGAACACCACCCCAGCCCCGCGACCAAAGAGGGGACAGGGGCTGAGCAGTCTGACCTCAGGAACCAAATGTCCAGCCTTTGTAGAAATCCTCTGATACATGATGGGACAGATACATGTGGTTCTGGTAGGTTCTGAGAGATTCTGGTGGGTTCTAGTAGGTTCTCAAAAGCCTCCCTCAGCTTCTTTGCCTGTATTGATCATTTTGGGTGGCCCCGATGATGTTATAAATATCTGAGAGTCCTGGACAGTAGGAAAAGCCCCTCACCCCTGAAGAATTTGAGAGGGAGCTGCTGTTTGGGGCCAGGTCTGAGTGGGGAGCCCCCCCCCCCGCCCTCACGCCTGTGCTGCAGCCCCCTCTGCCTTGGCTCCCGCGGGGCTGCTGGCTTAGGGCAGGAGGAACGTCCTGGAAAGCTCCCTCAGAGATCATTTCTCCTCAAAGCACGTGGGGGCAGAAGTTGATGGGTTCCAGTTGTCCCAGGATTGGGTGGGGGGGGAGGTCCTGGCAAGCCTTGGTGGGCGGGGAGGAGGCGGGTGTGGACGGCAGTCAAGGCTGGGCCCGCCTCTCCTCCTCCTCCTTCCCTCTCCTGCCCAGCCACACCCACAGTCCCGCTGCGCAGAGCTGGAGTTGACACTAGCTGCCTGGCCATGGCGGTGATGGTGGCCGCGGACCCCGTGCTCCCCGCCTTCATGCTGTGCAGCACGCTGCTGGTCATCAAGATGTACGTGGTGGCCGTCATCACCGGCCAAGTGAGGCTGAGGAAGAAGGTAGGTGGTGCTTCCCGGCCCCCGGTGCGGGGGAAGCAGGGGCTCTGCAGAAAGTCAGGGAGCCACAGGAAACAAGGCCCCAGCTGCTTGGAGCTTCCTCACTGGCTTGGGACCAAGCTCCAAGCACCTTGGGTCTAAGAGCCTAGCCCGGCACTCCAGGTTACGTCTCTGATGCCTGCAGATTTGGGTGGTCCTGCAGGGCTTCTGGGAAGCACAGAACTTGAGCACGATCTGTCCAGTCCCGGCAGGGAGATTCAAGATCTGGGTGGAGAAGAAAGCGGAGGAAATCTCCCAGTGGAAATTCCCAGCTCCCAGCAGATGCTGCTCCGAAAGCCAGACAGCCTCAGGGGCCAGGGCTGGGTACAGGCCCCTTTGGGGGGCGGGACGGGGGGAGGGTGGGAAGAGGAGACCCTCTCCCCACTCCAGGCTCTGAACCTAAACAACAGTAAAGAGGCCAAGACTGAGCCAGGGTGGATGCACAGCCCCCGGGCCACACTCCAGGCTGTCTGCCGAGCACGCTGGAGGCAGAGAGGCCCCAGGCCTCTGCCCTCCCGGTGATTTGAATAGAGGAGCCCCCATCCGTAAACTGCACATGGGCCCTGGGGTGGGGCTCTTGCGTGCAAGCCTGGCTCAGCCAGGTATGGGCAAGCTTTTGGGTTGGGCAGTGCCCAGGACAGCATGCCTGGAGGCCACTTCCGAATCTCCCACTTTGGCCTGACCTGGTATGTGGGTACAGAGCAGGGGTCCCTAGCTCAGCCCTGAGCGGGGAGCAGGAGTGGAAAGAAAGGAGCCCGGTTCCTGTGGGTTTGCAGAGGGGAGTTTATACAGGTCCCACAGTGTGTTTTGAACCCAGTTGTCCAGTTCCTGAGCCCACAGCCTGTGCCGGAGCCTGGGTGCTATCCTGTTGCTTTTTCTGCTCAAGGCTGGTGCTCTACCACTTGAGCCACAGCTCCGCTTTTACTTTTTCAGTGGTTAATTGAAAATAAGAGTCTTGTGGCCTTATCTGCCCCAGCTGGTTTTGAACTGTGATCCTCACTCAGAATCCCAGTCTCCTGAGTCGCTAGCATTACAGGTGTAAGCCCCCAGCACCTGGCTTTGTCCTTGATTCCCTGGGGGGCTCCTGGTGTCAGCCACGCCTCCTCCCGCTTCTGCTCCCACACTCAGTAGCAGTGGGGGAGAGGCTGGGGACCCGCGGGGCAGATCTCCTGCTTTTCCACCCTCCAGACTTGGGTGCGACCTTGGGTAAGTGTGAGTTCCACGTCCCCCTCCATAAGCCCCCTCAGCAGGGCCAGAGGTCAGTGCTTAAGCACCCCACAAATCGTGGTCCGGTATGACTTGTCCGTCTCTGAAAGTGACATAAGCAGGTGCGGCTTCTGGTCCCTTCCTGGTTGTGCGTCCCGAGGCGTGGGCCCTTCCCCTGCAGCTGTCCACCCAGCCCGGCCAACAACTAGACTCAGGTTCAGCCTCAGGCCAGCAGCCCCGTGGACTCTAAAGGCAGCCCCTGTGCTGAGGCAGGAGCCAGGCTGATTGTTGGGGAGGAATTGTGTGGCCTGGGGGTTCTCACCTCTATGCGGGCAGGGCTGCCCTGACCTCTGTCCCCAGGGGGCCCTCGGGGCTTCCTGGTGCACAGTCGGAGCAGGAGCTCTCCCTGGCAAACTACTGAGCAATTCCCAGGCAATTCCCACCTCAAACCAGGCACTTCCTCAGAGCCAGCGGGACTGAGCATTTGCACTGTGAGATCAGCACCAGGCAGAGTTGAGGAGGCTCATCAACATGGGGGGGGGGAGGCTGGGGACCAGCCACTGTGAACTGTGATCTTCAAATAGAAGATCGGGCCCCTCTCACCAACAGTAACCCCTGGCTGATGTGTTTCAGGCTTTTGCCAACCCCGAGGACGCCCTGAGACACGGAGGCCCTCAGTTCTGCCGCAGTGACCCGGATGTAGAGCGGTGCCTCAGGCAAGTACTGTAAGGTTGCTCTTGACCGGAAACTGGCCCTGTCTTCTGAACATGGAGGGATTCTAGGGGGCAGGGAACAGCCGAGGGTCTCAGGGCCCAATGCCTCAGATTGTTTTAATTTATTCATTGCGTTAGTCTTGGAAAAGCACAATGTGCTCGTGACTCAGAATCACAAAGTTGGCAAAGGGAATTGGGTGAAAAGCCGGTTTCCCTCCTGCCTCCAACTTCAAGTTGTAGCCAGGACAAGGGTGCAGGGCCCTTGCTGGGACCAGTGTCCCACCCCACCCCCACCCCCAAGGCCCTGTGCATCCAGACAGAGAAGGGTTCGCCCACACCCATTGCTGCTGGAGCACAGACACTTCATCCCGCCACAGGGCACTGGGGCTGTTGAATTTCCCCTGTTGCTCTGATGAGCGGTCGGCCCCAGCTGCGCTCCGGGCCTCTCCGTTGTGGATAGACCACAGCGGCACCGCTGCCATCCATCGTGTACGTGTGCACAGGATGCAGAACTATCACCCCAACCCCCACGCACAAGTCTATCCCCCCCAGGAGACGCTGAACTGTTTGTCCACATCCTGGCCAGCTCAGCGTGTGGTCATATTTCTGGCGCATCATTGCCAGCAGAGCTTTAGATTTCTTTCTCCTCTCCATCCTTTGTTTTTTTTTTTTTTTTTGGTGTCAGCACTGGGACTTGAACTCAGGGCCTGGATGATGTCCCTGAGCTTTTTCACTCAAGGTTAGTATTCTACCACTTTAGCCACAACTCCACTTCCAGCTTTTTACTGATTAATTGGAGGTCAGGATCTCATGGGCTTTCCTGCCTCAGATCTCAGCCTCTGAAATACCTTGGATTACAGACTTGAGGCACCAGTGCCAAGATTTTTATTTATTTTTTTGTGAGAGCATTGTGGATGGAGAGATTATGTAGCCCAACCTGGTGGTCTGAAATTTATTGTTTATTACTGATGGAGCCCAGGCTGCTTCAGCCTCCTGAGTCTATCACCATACCTGGCTTGTGGTTTTGTTTTTGTTTTTGTTTTTTTGTCAGTCATGGGGCTTGAACTCTGGGCCTGGGCGCTGTCCCTCAGCTCTTCAGCTCAAGGCAAGCGCTCTACCACTTGAGCCACAGCA
>NW_012267271.1:5633810-5660766 GCF_000151885.1 Dipodomys ordii | reverse complement strand
ATGCAAGGCAAGCGCTCTACCACTGAGCCACCTTCCCAGCCCCTGAGTAGTTTTATTTTTTTTGTCAGTGGTGGGGCTTGAACTCTGGGCCTGGGCGTTGTCCCTCAGCTCTTCAGCTCAAGGCAAGCGCTCTACCACTGAGCCACCTTCCCAGCCCCAATGCCAGAAACTTTGAAATTGGCTGCCTTGGGTCACATGATCAAAAAGATGGCGGTTTATTTTTGTTTCTTTGTTGTTGTTTTGTCAGTCATGGGGCCTGAACTCTGGGCCTGGGCGCTGTCCCTCAGCTCTTCAGCTCAAGGCTAGCGCTCTACCACTTAAGCCACAGGGCCACTTCCAGCTTTTTCTGCTTAATGTGATGCTGAGGAATCAAACTCGGGGCCTCATGCATGCAAGACAAGCATTCCACCACTGAGCCACCTTCCCAGCCCCCGTGTTTTTGTCCTTTTGATTGGTAACCTCCCTAGAGTCCCGGTCAAGCGGGGCACACACCGCCCCGGTACGGTGTCCCAGAGGGAGGAGGGAGAGGAGAGCCGGCAGGCAGAAGTTGCAGTCCTTCCCTGAACTGCTCATTGTGGGGGACCAAACAGGGGCTCCCTCCTCCTGTGAGCCCCTGCCCAGAGAGGCTGCACGGCTATGTCTGCTCCGGGCTGCCACCCCCCCCCCATTTCAAATGCTGCTTCGTAAGCAAGGGGGTTGGCACAGCCATGACTGCAGGACAAGTCTGACTTCAAAGGTCGCGTCAGCTCAGGCCGGTTTTTGCTGCCCTCACTGTGCATTTATTTCCTAATGGTGGGATGCAGAAATCCCAGCAGCAATAGCGCAGGCTCGGGAGCCAGCTGCCCGGGCGAGAGTGGGAATAAGCCACGCAGCCACTTCCCACGGAACAGGATTCTTTTCTTCTATATGTGCCAGTACTGGGGCTTGAACTCAGGGCCTGGACGCTGTCCCTTTTCTTTTTTTTTTTTTTTGGTTGGCGTGGGGCTTAAACTCTGGGCCTGGGCGCTGTCCCTCAGCTCTTCAGCTCAAGGCTAGCGCTCTACCACTTGAGCTACAGCGCCACTTCCGGTTTTCTGGTGATTTATTGGAGATAGGAGTCTCACGGTCTCTCCTGCCCGGGCTGGCTTTGAACCGCAATCCTCAGATCTCAGCCTCCTGAGTAGCTAGGATTACAGGCGTGAGCCACCAGCGCCCGGCCCGCTGTCCCTTTTCTATTTGAGTTATACCTCCACTTCTGGCTTTGGGGTAGTTTAATTGGAGGTAGGTATCTCGTGGACTTTTTTTTGTTGTTGTTGGTCGTGGGGCTTGAACTCTGGGCCTGGGCGCTGTCCCTCAGCTCTTCAGCTCAAGGCAAGCGCTCTACCACTTGAGCCACAGCACCACTTCCAGTTTTCTGAGTGGTTTATTGGAAATAAGAGTCTCACAGACTTTCGTGCCTGGGCTGACTTTGAACCGTGATCCTCAGATCTCAGCCTCCTAAGTAGCTAGGATGACAGGTGGGAGCCACTGGCTCTGGGCTGCTGGTTTGTGTTTCTTTTATTATTTATTCTGAGGGAAGTCAAACATCTTTTCATATGTCCAACATCCTGCAGACAATCAAAAACAGTTTTTCTTAGCTGGCTGCTGGTAGCTCTCGCCTGTCATCCCAGCTACTCAGGAGGCTGGAATCTGAAGATCCAGGATTGAAGCCAGCCTGAGCAGGAACGTCTGTGACCACACTCTTATCTCCAATGAACCACCAAAAAGTTGGAAGTGGAGCTGTGGCCTAAGTGTTAAAATGCTAGCATTGAGCACAATAACACCCAAGTCCAGAGTTCAAGCCCTAGGACTGGAACACACACACACACACACACACACACACACACACACATCTTAAAAAAATAGCTGAGAACTGGTTGTGTGGCTCTGTGGCAGACACTTTTCTAACATGTATGAAGCCCCAATTCCACCCTCAACATACACAGAAAGTTTTTACTGGCTGTGCAGAGGTCTTCAGAGGCTAAACACGAATGTGATTGGAAGGGCAATACTGGGGTCTGAACCCAGGGCCTCCTTGGCCGCTATGTGAGCCACGCCCCCCATGCTTGGGCCGGCCCCCGACCCCTGCTTGTTCTTTCCATAACTGGGCTCAGTCTGCCAGTCTTGGCTGTTCCCGCTGTGGTTTTCCAGCCGGCAGGAGGAGGAGGGGGTGCTCTCAGGGACAGTTGTCAGGTTTGGGGGGTGGAGGATGGGAAGCTGTGCAGGGGTGAGGCATGAGGCAAACCTGCCACACAGTTCTCAACACGTCCTGTGCGTGCGTCACTGGCAGACAAGGGTGGGACACTGTCGCTTTAATAACAGAAAAATCTCTTCTGAAAAGGAAGGCTGTGGGGTTTTCCTTGTTTGTCTTAACCATCCACAATAATATACAAACTTGCGGGTTGAAAAAGTTACAGTGATGTGTCATAGGGAGTGAAGCTTCATGCGATCCAACCTTTTCTCTGTGTGTGTGTGTGTATGTGTGTGTGTGTGTGTGTGTGTGGTGTGTATGCACACATACACGTGTCTGCGTGTTTGCTCAAGGCTGGCACTCTACCATTTGAGCCACAGCTCCATCTCTGGCTTTTTATTTGCCGGTTAATTGGAGGCGCTCAGATTTGTCTGCTCAGGCTGGCTTTGAACCAGGATCCTCAGATCTTAGCCTCCTGGGTAGCTAGAACAACAGACATAAACCATTGGCACGTGGCTTCCAGCCCCTTCTAACCTACCCTCAGTATATGTGGCTTAGCTTGAGCTGCACTCCTCTACCATCCATGTCCCCAGATAGCACATTTAACAAGCACCTACTATGCACAAATACCTACTATGCGCCTTCTATGTGGGAGCAGCTCTTATGTGCCAAGCGATCACTGTGCTTTTGCAAACAGAAAGCCTTTCCCAACTCCCTCCCCCCAGAGGTAACGTCTGTGGCTGCCTCCGCCCTGGCCCTGGTTTCTGGAAGATGGTGGGCAGGAGACGTAGCTGCCCCAACCCCTCCACTGCAGCCACCAACAGTGCGTTTTGGCTCCTTCCAGGCCCGCAAGAGACAACAGGCCGGTGTGGGGCTGAGATATTTCCAGCCACAGTATATCATTTCTCACCCCAGTAACCCGTCTCCTCTCAATGTGCTTCATTTTACAAAGATCTCACCGAACACTGTTGATGTCCACGCAGGGAGGACTCACGGGGTACTTAGTAGGTACAGGGCTGGGGGTGTACCCAGCCTCCTGGGCTCTTCTGTCACCTGACTTCACAGAACAGTTGAGGGCACAGAACTGCACCGAGGGCGGGAACTGGTGGTCGCGTCTGTAATCCCAGCCATTCAGAAGGCGCAGAGCTGAGGACTGCAGTTCAACACTGACCGCACAGGGAAGTCCCTGAGACTCTGATCTCCAGTTGACCACCAAATAATGAAAAATCTGGAAGTAGAGCTGTGGCCTGAGTGGTAGAGCTCTAGCCTTAAGCAAAAAACACTAAGAGACAGCACCTAGGCCCTGAGATCAAGCCTCAGTACCTGCAGACACACACACACACACACACACACACACGCACGCACACACGCACGCACGCACACGCACACACACACACACACACACACACACACACACACACGACTGAGCCAAGCTACCTTCTTCCTGTGCATTGGGTGTTGTGACCAAAGTCTTTGTGGGAAGTTTCACCAGGGGTGAAACCCCTCCCCACACAGCCTCAGGAAGGAATCCTCACTCCTCCTTTGAAAAATTTCTGTTTGGAGCCCATAGCCTCAGCCTGAGGAAGCTGCTTTGTCCAAATAGATTTGGGCCCCCAAACTGCTGGTCCCTGGGGCATCATCTCACCCCGCAGGACCATTTTGCAGGTGATGAACTCCACCCCAGAGCTGGAGAAAGACTTTTCCAGGGCCTCAGGGCTCTTGAGTGACACAGTAGAGCCGGGGACCCCAAACCTCTGGTTTATTTGGTCTGGCCAGCTGAGTTCAACCACTCTCAGTGAAATTGGCATTCACAGCTGGACCAGGCCTGGCCTGGTGCTAGCATGAAAGGGAAGGGTTTGTTTGTTTATTTGGGGTTTTTTTTTTGCCTGTTTTGTTTTTGTTTTTTTTTTGATGCAGGTACTGGACTTGAACTCAGGGCTTCACACTTTTTTTGGTCAGTCATGAGGCTTGAACTCTGGGCCTGGGCGCTGTCCCTTAGCTCTTCAGCTCAAGGCAAATGCTCTACCACTTGAGCCACAGCACCACTTCTGGCTTTCTGGAGTTTTTTGAAGATCAGAGTCTCTAGGAGTTTCCTGCCCAGGCTGGCTTTGAACCTCAATCCTCAGATCTCAGCCTCCCGAGTAACTAGGATTACTGGTGTGAGCCACCAGCGCCCGGCAGGGCTTCACACTCTTGTTTGGCTATTTTGTTCAAGGCTGGTGCTCTCACCATTTAAATAACAGTTCCCACTTCCAGGTTTTTGCTGGTTAATTGGAGATAAGAATCTCATGGACTTTCCTGCCCAGGCTGGCTTTGAACTGTGATCCTCAGATCTCAAGCCTCCTGAGTAGCTAAGATGACAGGCGTGAGCCACCACACTAGGGGGAGTGAATTTAAGAACGCCCCTGGTGCTATCCCAATACCACCCTGAGGAGGGCGCTGAGGTCCATAGAGGAAGAAGCAAGCGATGGGTCAGAATCCCCCAGCTCATGCCAGTGAGCTGTGTCAGATCACTGCCAGAGAGGTCCGAGTGTCAGGCCTGGCTACTCACAGGACGGGGCCTCTCCTGGGGTGATTTTACCCTACCCTCTGCCTGTGCCCCAGGGCAGCTGGCCTTCCCTGAGCTCAAGGGCACGGCCCAGCTGGCTAGAGAGCCGAGGGGCCGCAGAAGTGGGCCAAGCAGGCGGGGCGGGGGTTAGCGCGGCCCTGGGCCTGGGGTGGCACCGGTGGCGTTTCCCCCCTGCTGTCACTTGTTTCCAGTGTCACAATGTCTCTGGAAGGCCCGGGGCAGGCCGGGTGAGGCAGGAAGCCATGCAAGTCCGGTCTAGTGGGAGCTGGCTCTGGGTGGCTTCTCCCTTAAACACACTTTTCATTGGAATGACACATTGCACCCAAGCGTCTCCCGAGGACGTGACTCCATCCGGGTCTGTAATTTTTTTTTTTTCTTTTAAATCCTGGAAGTGGGGTCAGAGAGAGGGGAAGGTGTTTTGTTTTGGCAACATCCTGATTTCCCCAGGGCTCCATGCCTGGCACCAGACACACACACACACACACACCACACACCACACACACACACACACACACACACACACACACGGGCGGGAAGTCCATAGCAGAGCCCTGGCCTCCAGTTGGCCAGCCTCCTATGGCGTCTTCTAAGAAGCTGCTGGAGCTGGGGGTGACCAGCCTCCATGAAAGACCCTAGCCCCCTAGGATACTTCCGTCAACGGGAGGGAGCCCCAAAAACTCAGACTCCAGGCCGGGAGATGCAACAAGCAAGAGGAGTTTATTCAGCGTTTGCGCAGCAAATGGTCTCTGCCTCGGCAAGGGAGAGAGCCCCGAGCAGCGGTTAGAGGCATTCTTAAAGGCAAAAACCACAAGATTAGCATATAACACCAGTGTCCCCTTAAAAGTCACTATGTACTCCAGCAATCATTTTTACTACGTGGGGAAGTTTATAACACTCTTTGTAAAAACGATTGGCGCGGGTGATTTAAAGGAGGTAGTCACTCTGGGAGGTAAGGGTTAGGGGAGTTCACATAGTTACAGGCTTGTGATTGATTAACATTTGGCCTAGTTTGCTGGACTTGCCAGGTGGTCCTTATCTTGGGTCCCATTCTTGGGTCCCATTCTTGGGTCCCATTTGGCCACTTGGGGAATCTACTTGTTTGTTCTTTATCTATGACCACAGACCTTGTCTCGGGGCGGCATCTGGACTCCGAGACTTTTTACTCAATTCCTTATTTCCAGAAGGGGGGGGGGGACTAGTGCTAGTGCAAGCAAGTTTACAAAAGCGAAATCAGCAGTTAGCAATTGTAAAATGTATCTCTAATTTTTAATCTTTCACTCCACACTCCAGACCCTACCCAGCTCCTCATTCCTTCTCAGCACCCCAGTGTCCCCAACTTCTTTCCCTTCCCTGCTCTGTAATTGGCCGTGCAGCCTCTTCTGTGGTTCTCTCAGCTTTATTGGGTGCGGGAACATGTATGTTAGTACCAAGGCTTGAGTCAGGGCCTCACCCTCAACTCACAGCTGGTGCTCTGCCATGTGAGCCACGCCTCCAGTCTGGCTTTTTGCTGGTTAGTTTGGAGATAGAGTCTTGCAGACCTTTCTGCAAAGGAGGTGGCAGGATACAGCTGTGAGCCTCCAGTGCCTGGCTGCTGATTCACATAGGGCTTGTGACAATAGATTTGCTTAGTTTTAGCTTTAGTTTTGCTAGTCATGGGACTTGACCTTCAGGCCTAGTGCTGCTCCTGAGCTTTCTTGCTCAAGGCTAGCAATCGACCGCTTTGAGCCTCCGTTCCACTTCTGGTTTTCTGGTGGTTGACTGGGGATAAGAGTCTCACAGACTTTCTGCCTAAGCTGGCTTTGAACCTTGATCCTCAGATCTCAGCCTCCTGAACAGGATTACAGATGTGAGCCAGCAGCACCTGGCTTTTTTTTTTTTATGTGGTTAGTTGGAGCCAAGTCTCCCATGGGCTTTTCTGCCCAGGCTGCCTTTGAACCGTGGTCTTCTTTTCCTTCAGTGACTCCAGAGGAGTCACCAACGGAACTAGCTATTTGAGGAATCACCTTGGATTCCCCTTTGCCTTCCTGGAGGTCTGTACCACAGGATCCACGCAGGCCTTGAACTGGAGAAGCCTCAGGCCTCCCTGTGGCCAGCTGAGGCCTCATGACTGGGCCATGGGGTCAAAGTTCAGGACCAAAGAGAAAGATCTATCATCTTGGTCTTAGAGAAACAAGAGTGGCCAGCTGCAGACCCCAAAAGAGACCTGGACCCCACTGTAGGGGGGAGGGGCGGGGATTGACTTCTGTCTCCTTCACCTGCACCACACGCCTGCACACTGGAGCACGTGGCTCACAATTCTGGTGTTTCTACCCCAGGACCTTTGCATGGGTGAGCTGCTCAGTGCAAAGCTCTTCCTTTATTTGTCTGGTTCCTCACCATTCAGTCTGGTACTAACGCCCCCTTCCCTGATTGCCAACGCCCCAATCACACTTCAGAGCCTCACAGAACTGGGGCTCAGGTGCTTTGAGCCCTACTCTGCTCTGCCCACTCTTTCACTCTTGTTGCATGCTGAGACCCTTGCTTAAGACTCATCTTGTCAGCTGGGCACCAGTGGCTCACACCTTTAATCCTACCTACACAGGAGACTGAGATCTGAGGACCATGGTTCAAATCAAAGCCAGCCCAGGCAGGAAAGTCCGTGAGACTCTTTATCTCCAGTGAACCACCAGAAAGCCAGGAGTGGGGGGCTGAGAAGGTGGCTCAGTGGTAGAGTTTTGCCTCCCATGCACAAGGCCCTGGGTTCAATTCCTCAGCACCACATAAGCAGAAAAAGCTGGAAATGGCACTGTGGTTCAAGTGGTAGAGCGCTAGCCTTGAGCTGAAGAGCTGAGGGACGGTGCCCAGCCCAGAGTTCAAGCCCCACCACCGACAAATAACTAACTAACTAACTAAATAAACTTACAGAAGAAAGCCAGGAGTGGAGCTGTGGCTCAAGTGGTAGAGCACTAGCCTTGACCCAAAAGGCCAAGGGGTAGTGTTCGGCCCTGAATTTAAGCCCCACGATTGTCATGTGCACACGTGCAGACACACACACACACACACACAGACACACACACACATACACCCCTTACCTGTGGCGGGCAGACAAAGTCCCTCAATGGCCATGCATTGCTAGTGAACTGTCTGCAGCCTGGCTGAGTGAGGCCTGTCCTTGGGGGAGGGCCGAGGCTCAGGCCGGGTTTGTTTATTTCACTATCGAAGGCGGCCATCCATCCGTGGCCGAGGCTCAGTGTCTGGTTTCGCAGAGCACAGACTGTCCCCAGGCTCATGGAAATTGTGGGGGAATTTCAACAACTAGTGGGGAGAGCTTGCTTTCTTGGTCATTTATTTACAACAAGCTTATACTCAGCTGCCCCCTCTCCCCCACACACACTTGGCATCTTTAAACAAAACAAGGAGCAGGAGGGAAAGGCTTGGCAGGCTGGGCCCTGGCCGGCCCCAGCAGGTGGAGGCTGGTTGATCAGCCCTCGTTGCTTAGACTTTGGGGCAGAGGGACAGGGAGGCTCAGCCTGCTGCGTCAGGTCAGATCTCTGCAACGCCACTCCTGAAGAACCCCCGCACACTGGAGTCATCCCAGCTGTCCTCTACCATGGTAAGAAAACCCAAGGCCAGCCAGGCACCGGTGGCTCATGCCTGTAATCCCAGCTACTCAGGAGGCTGAGATCTGAGAATTGCAATTTAGAGACAGCCTGGGGAAAGAAAGGAAAGTCTGTGAGACTCTTTTTATTTTTATTTATTAATTTAATAAATAAAGTGGCTCTACCACTTGAGCCATAGCGCCACTTCCTCACTTCCAGTTTTCTGGTGGTTCATTGGAGATAAGAGTCTCACAGAGTTTCCTGCCTGGGCTGGCTTTGAACTGAGATCCTCAGATCTCAGCCTCCTGAGTAGCTAGGATTACAGGGGTGAGCCACCAGCACCCAGCTCATGAGACTCCTATCTCCAATAAACCACTAGAAAACAGGAAGTGGTGCTGTGGCTCAAGTGGCAGAGCACTCGCCTTGAGCTGAAGAGCTGAGGGACGGCGCCCAGGCCCAGAGTTCAAGCCCTGTGACCCACCAAAAAAGAAAGAAAAGAATCCTGAGTTCAAGCCCCAGAACTGGCACAAATGCAAAGCCCGTTGCTGGTGCTCCATGATCACAGGTGCCTGCATGCAGAAGCAAGCGCTCACCGTTCTCTGCTCTCAAGCACCTCCTTCTCCTAGACCTGAATAAGTGGTCCCCTCCCCGTAGGTTGGGGTGTCCCAGGCCAGAGTGCTAGCCATCCTCACAGCATCAGAGAGCTGGTCCAACTGACCGCACCCCTCTTTGCCCCCTAGAGCTCACCGGAACGACATGGAGACTATCTACCCCTTCCTCTTCCTGGGCCTGGTCTACTGTTTCCTGGGGCCGTCCCCCCTGGCCGCCTGGCTGCACTTCCTAGGCTTCTTCATGGGCCGCGTGGTGCACACCATCGCCTACCTGGGCAAGCTGCGGGCACCCATCCGCTCTGTGGCCTACACGCTGGCCCAGCTGCCCTGCGTCTCCATGGCCCTGCAGATCCTCTGGGAGGCAGCCCGCCGCCTGTGACCCCAGCGGACGGGGCTGTCCCTGAGGGCCCAGAGTCGCTTCCAGACACCAAGGAGCTCTTGGGATGGCTCAGGCCTCGCCTGGTTTCCTGGCTGACCACTATGTGTGTGTCCATGTGTATGTGTGTGTCTGCACACACACAAGTGTTCAGGCAGCATGTATATGTATTTCTGAGCCCTTTGGAGACTGAAGTCAAGTGGCTGACTGGAAACTACTTAAGAGACCATTTCTCAAGATGAATAGAAAACCCTTCTACTGGACCAGCACTGGTGGCTCACGCCTGTAATCCCAGCCACTCAGGAGGCTGAAATTTGAGGAGCATCCCAGGCAGGAGGGTCCCAGAAACATTTCTAATTAACCAGCAAAAGGCTGGAAGTGGAACTATGGATCAAGTCATAGAGCACCAGCCTTGAGCAGAGTAAAGCAACTGAAGGACAGTGCTCAGGCCCTGAGTTTAAGCCCAGTACCGCACTCACAAAATAAACCCTTCAGCTCCAATAACTGCACCGAAGTCGTCATTTCCTGTCTGTCCTTCACAGAAAAGCAAGGGTGGGAAGACTCTGTTTAGGGTTCTCTAACTCAACTTTCATCTAATCCACACGTCTCAGGCCCACCAGAGATTCTGGCCCACCCTGTCCAGAGGCCATGTGGTTCTGGTTTTTATTTGGTTTGTTATTTTGAGGCAGGATTTAGCTGTGCAGCCCTGGCTGGCTTCAAACTCACCCCCCTGCCTCAGCCTCCCGAGAGCTGGGATTACAGGTATGCATCACCAAGCCCAGCCCCTGTGTTAGTCCCACCTCTGGAGATGGGACGGGGTCAGCAAGGGAGTTTGCGGGCTCTTTTATGGAGGAGGCTCCTGAGATGGGTGGACCTGTGGCTTGTGCTCCCCATGGGTCCTTCTGGTCCTTTGGTCCACAATCCTTCAGGTCCTCTTCTTGGGCTCCATGTGGGAGGGAAGGATTGACTATCAGCCAGGACCCAAGGGCTGTGAGGAACCAGCTACTAAAATAAGCAGCAGAGCCAGGCACCAGTAGCTCACACCTCTCATCCTAGCTACTCAGGAGGCTGAGATCTGAGGACCACAGTTCAAGGCCAGCTCCAGGCAGGAAAGTCCATGAGACTCTTATCTCCAATGAGACACAAGAAAACTGGAAGTGGGGCTGTGGCACAAATGGTAGAGCGCTCGCCTTGAGCTGAAGAGCTGAGGGACAGCGCCCAGGCCCAGAGTTCAAGCCTCATGACTGACAGAAAAAAAAAAAAAAAGAGCAGCAGAGGTAAGAAATGGCCATGTCTGTCCCGGTGGGGGAGGATGCGTGCTTGGGGGTGTCCTGAGGGGCCCCCCCATGCTGAATCATTAAATCACAGTATCTGATTACCTCTGCCTCCTGGGCCTTGCCTTCCTCCCTGTCCGCCGGGCCTTTGGGGGAGACTTGCTGATGCAGTTTTTAAGTTTGCACCACCACAGGCTGCAGCAGCACGCCGGCCTCCAGCAGGGGGCGTTCCGGACAGGCACTGCTGCTGGGCAGATCCACCCCGAATGCCCCGATCCTGCTCCATCCCCGCCAGGCTTCCCTCCTCACCGGGCCTCCAACACCCATGGCTGCTGTTAGCAGATTTTTGTCTGTGTGTGTGTGTGTGTTCTCCCCTGCCAGTCCTGGGACTTGAACTCAGGGCTTCCAGCTCTTGCTTGGCTTTTTTTTGCCCAAGGCTGACTTTCTACTACTTGGGCCACAGCTCTACAGCTAGCTTTTCACTGGTTAATTCAAGACAATAGTCTTTTCTACCCAAGCTGACTTCAAATCAGGGATCCTCAGAGCTTAGTCTCCTGAGTCGCTAGGATGGCGGGTGTGAGCCACGAGCGGCGGCCATGGCAGATTCATTTTTAGAGCCAGGGATGTAGCCCGGAGTCTGGGGCCAGAGGTCTAACTATGGGGCCGGGTGTGTGTCCACATGTCACCAGAAGAAGCAAAGTGAGCCTCTCCTCAGGCTCTCGGCACAGGCTTCAGGCAGATTGGAGGTGGGGAAAGGGAGATTTGCAAAGTGTGATCCAGCAGATCACTGTCCCAGTTCTAGGGGTTCAGAGGGGATCGCACACAGGGTCCCCTCAGGCCGCCGCAGGGGCAGCTTCTCCTCCTCCTCCCAGGTGACTGTCCTCCTCGGAAGTGGTCATCCTGCCAGGCCCTGCTGCCCCTCCCCCTGAAGCGGTTTCTGTTCCTGGTTATAAAGATGTTATCCACCAGTGCGCTGCTTCCTGGAGCCCACGGGGACTGCAGAGGTGGAAAGACTCCAGGAAGGAGGCCCGGCTTCCCTGCTGTTAGTTAATTTATGGGGCCAAACTAAGGAGTTGATGCTTTTAGCCAAAAACACTTTTGGGGGATTTTGTTCCAGCTCTGAGGTTTGAACTCTGGGCCTCATACTTCCTTAGGCAGGTGCTCTACCACTTAAACTACACCCCTTCGCTTTTTATTGCTTTAGGGTTTTCTTTTTTCCTAACAATATTTCACGTGCTTGAATGAGCCTGGCCTCAGACTACAATCCTCCCATCTACAGCTTCCTGCATAGCTTGGATGACAGGCGTGAACTACCACGCCCAGCTTATTTGTGGAGATGGGAATCTCACAGACTTTTTGCCTGGATGGGCCTGGAACTGTGACCCTCCAGATCTCTATGTTTGGGAGAAGCTAGGGTTATAGGCATGAGCCACCATCCTCAGCCACAAAAGCAGTTTCTTTTTTGTTTGTTTTTGGGTTTGAGATGTGGACCCACGAGGAGCTAAGAGCACTTCACTGTGTTGACGTTTTCAGAACAACTGTTCCAGACTGCTTTGAACTCAATGGGCCTTTAAAAAAAATGTTTTTTCTTCTCTTGTTACTAGAAAGGTGATGTAGAGAGGGGTCACAGTTCACAAAAGCAGCAGTTTCTGGGCGCCTGTAAGAGGGACACGGAGGCTCTGGAAGTGCAGGATCTGTGCTGTGACCTGGCACTCCTGGGCTCTGAAATCCCTGTTCCTCTCTTAGCCCCAGTGCCTCTCTGTCCCCAGAACACGTGGCAGCTGTGCATCTGCAGACTAGAAAGTCTGGCCGGGCTGTGTGTGGAGCTGGCAGTGGGCAGCACTGCCCCCTGGTGGCAGCAGGATGCCTATGTTCTTAGTCTGCAGAAGCCAATTTGGAGCGCGGGGTATGTGTGTGTGAGGTACAAAACAACAACCAAATCCAGGAAGCTT
Source organism: Dipodomys ordii (assembly GCF_000151885.1). NCBI lineage: Eukaryota > Metazoa > Chordata > Mammalia > Rodentia > Heteromyidae > Dipodomys > Dipodomys ordii. The sequence continues at coordinate 5,648,197 of NW_012267271.1, read as the reverse complement.
ATTTCCAGCGCTTTTTGCAGAACACTGGGTTGGATATAGTGTTTACATTTCCCCCCACTGAATCCCTTTGAAAATTCGTAAGGGAGACGTAATTGTGCTTTTTACACGAGAAAGGTAAGATCTGAGAGGAAGAGGAGGGGACTTGCAGGGATCTCTGGGCTGAGGTGGATGAAGGCCTGGGGGTGGAAGCAGCTTAGAGCTGGGACCACCCAGGGGCAAACTCGGTCTGTGTTCATGTACCTTTGACACTTCTCTGGCACCCTGCTCAGAACCTGACTGGTACCTGGCGCAGGCATCCGTTGCCATGGCAACCTCACAAGCTGGGATGATGGAGTCCCCTCCCTCACAGCCCCCAGGCGCATCACCCCTCGCTCACCTACTGGGGAGGTAACTTCAGCCCTTGGAGCTCCTGTTGGGGAGCAGGGGCGATCGTCTGTGATGCCCGGTTCTCCAGGGGGCTTGACGCTGGCCCTGAGTGATGGGGATGTGCGGAGGAAAGTTAGAATGGATCCTGTGATCTCACAGGGTCCCTGGGAGAAAACACTCCTGTAAGCCCAGCACCATCCTAGCTACTACTCAGGAGGCTGAGATCCCAGGATCACAGTTTGAAGCCAACCGACACAGCAAAGTCCATGAGTTTATTTCCAATTGGCCAGCAAAATGCTGGAGATGGAGCTGTGGCTTTAGTGGTAGGGTATCAACTTTGAGTAGAGAAAGCCAAAAGGAAAGTGCCCGGTGCTGAGTTCAAGCCCCAATACTGGCATACCAAAAGGAAAGTGCCCGGCGGCTCCTTACACACTGGCACCTGTGCCAGACACCTCTGCACTCTACACTTCCCTCCTAGCCGGTTTCTTAGAGTATTTGAACCAACAGCCAGAATGTGCGCCTTTCTCCCAGCTGGTGGGACATTTGCCAAACACCAGAGCCATTTTCACACTGTGATCTCTGCAGGTGGCTTGGGGTGTTGCTGGCTTCGTTGTCTTTCAAAAGGAGTCTGGATCAGGCTGGGAGACCACGGTGGGAGGGAGGGAACGGGCCAGGGTGGTCTGTGGTGACCCCAGGAATTCAGCATGGGTGGGATAGTGGCTCTGCATCGCCCCCTAGGGGTGGGTCGCAGAAGTACAGGAACAAGAAGCACCATTGTGGGTGTTGTTTTTTTGTTTGTTTTTTTTTTGGGTCCAGTCGCGGGGCCTGAACTCTGGGTCTGGGCACTGTCCCTCAGCTCTTCAGCTCAAGGCTAGTGCTCTACCACTTGAGCCACAGCGCCACTTCCGGCTTTTTTCTTTTTGCTTATGTGGTGCTGGGGAATCGAACCCAGGGCCTCAGGCATGCAAGGCAAGCACTCTACCACTGAGCTGCCTTCCCAGCCCCGTGTTGTGTTTTTTTGATGCCAGTACTGGGGCTTAAACTCAGGGCCTCACCTGTCACTTGACTCTTGCTCAAGGCTGGTGCTCTACCACTTGAACCACAGCTTCCACTCCCAGCTTGTTTTTGGTAATTAATTGGACGTAAGAATCTCACAGACTTTTCTTCCTGGGCTGGCTTCGAACCCAAATCCTCAGCTCTACATAGGTAGGACTACAGGTGTGAGCCACCAGTGCCCGGCTTGTTTCTCTAGTTTTAACTTTCCCGAGCGTGTCTTGAGACCGGTTTGCGGTAAGAATAAAGGCGGACACACCAGGCCCTTTCCCAGGCTCCCTTGACCAAATGAGCCCACGGCAGCAGAGAGAAGAGTCCTTGCTCTCCAGGCCTGTGCAGAGGCCGTGGGTACCTTGACCCGATGGAAAAGCCACACCCCGGGCCAGGTGCCCAGGAAGCTGCCCACACAGCCTGCAGCCGGAGCTCCCACCCCAATGGCCATGTTTGGATATTTTCTGTCTGGTAGAGACGGTGGCCACATATGTGAACAATTAGCCGGTTTATTTTCTCAAGAGCATGGGGGGGGTGGGAGGGAAGGGGGAGGAAGTTACATTGACAGCCTGGCAGCCCCAAGGCTGAACCAGGGCCGCCGTGGGAACAGGACCCCGGGCTGGTTCTAAAGTTGGCATTCCTAGGCCCTAACTAAGAAGCTCCCACACGGCGACTCCCATCTCTGCACGACACTGGAGTTCTTCACGGCACCAGCAGGAAGGTCAAATGCAGCAGAAAGGCCTGGGACTTTGCTGGTGAGCCACCCCTCAGCAGGGGCAGCCTGAGCCTGCAGAGGCCTCTGGGACCCCTCAGCAGTGGCTGGTGTCCGCTGCAGCCCCCACCCGCCTCTCGGTGTCTGGGAATGCAGTCACACGTCCTGACGCCTGCCCGCTCCCCACTCCAGGCTTGGGGGGCTCACAGGGGATTCTACTGGAAAACCTACACAGGTCGGGGGGGGGCAGCAGGCCCTCCAGGCTGTCAGTGAGCCAGGCCCAGGGCCCAAGGAGCTCCTAAAGGCTGGTTAGACCCCCGCCCCCCCCCCCAGTCCTAGCCCCATCTCCATTTCTGTCACCACAGCCTGTGAGATTATTTTTATTTTTTTATTTATAATTATTGTTTTGGTGCCAGTCCTGGGGCTGGAACTCAAAGTCTGAGCGCCATCCCTGAGCTTTTATGCTCAAGGCTAGTGCTCTACCACTTGAGCCATAGCTCCACTTCTGGCTTTTTCCGTAATTAACTGGAGATAAGAGTCTCGTGGGCTTCCCTGCCCAGGCTGGCTTCAGACCACAATCCTCAGATCTCAGCCTCCTGAGTCGCTAGGATGACAGGCGTGAGCCACTGGTGCCCAGCTCTCTCTGAGGCTTTTTTTTTTTAAGGTTTTATTTCTTCAAGACAAAAGCTTCGTGGCTTTAACACACAAAGTGAGTGGGGTCCTCGGTGGGCTCCTGTGCCATCTTCCGGTCCAGACCCTCCAGGGGTCAAGGCAACCATCTTGTTGCCTAGATGTCCGGGCCCCACAAGCCTCAGGAGGCTGGGCTGGTGACAAGGGCCAGGAGAGCCTGGACAGCCTGTTCTGGGCACAGGGGCTGGAGCAAGCCACTTCCGGTGCATGTCTCCCTCTTCGCCGTCCTCAGGCTGGGGAGGCAGCGCTGGTGCCGGCAAGCTGGCTGTCAGTTCACCGTGGGCACCTGGCTGTGGTGCAGGCTGAATTCCTTGGCTTTGAGACGCAGGCTGGCGATGCTGCTGGCCATGCTGGCCCCCGGGGCGGCCGGGCCCGAGCCCCCAGGGCTGTAGGGCGGCACAGAGCTGGGGATGAGAGAAACAGAAGGACTATGGCTGCCTGGCTGTCTCTGATGGTCCCATATCCCACCTGAGCCCCCAGCGGGGCTGCGGGGAGGAAGGGGGACGGGATCAGAAGCAACCCGAGTGATGCTGGCTCAAAGGACCCCTCCCTCTTTCTGTGCTGGCACTGAGGCTTGAACTCAGGGCCTCTTGTTCTCCTTTTGCTATTTTGGTCAAGACTGGTGCTCAACCCCTGGAGCCACAGCTCCATTTCTGGCCCTTTGGTGGCTGGCTGGAGATAAAACCGTCATCGATTTCTCTGCCTGTGGGCTGACTTCGTACTGGTCTTCAGATCCTAGGCTCTTGGGTAGCTAGGATTACAGGCAGGAGCTGCCAGCACTGGGCATCCCCTCCCCCCTTTTATTTGCTGGCTTTCCTGGCTGGACTGCGGTCCTCCTGAGAACAGAGCCTGCCGCCCTCCCATGCTCCTAGCCTGCCTGCAGGACGTAGGTGGGATGAACACACCTGTCCAGGTAAGAGCAGGGCTGGGAGATGCTTGCAAGAATGACTGAGTTCTCACAAGCCCACCACACTGCTTCCTGTAGCCCTGGAGGGGGGCGCTGCACCCCTGGGGTTGTGATTTGGGGGCTCCCCCCATCTTCTCTGCATCACCGCCTTCCTTTCTGCCTGGCCACTTGGGTGCCTTCTCAGCTAGAATGTGAGGCTCTCCCCTGGAGGGCGGATGAGGGCCCTGGGAACATCCCCATGGGCGCTGACACCCTCCACCCAGGCCCCGCCCAGCACTGGCCCCGCCCCTGCCCCAGACCACGCCCCTGTAGCCCCGGCCCCTCCCAGCACTGGCCCCAGCCCCGCCCCAGGCCCCGCCCCTGTCCACCCCGGGGAGGGCCTCGCCTCTCTATCGCGCATGCTCCCCGCTCACCTGTAGGGGGACGACGCTGGCCAGGAGAGGTAATCGGGACTCAGGCTGGTGGGCCGGGGCGCCACGGGCTGCTCGATGGCGGCCTCCTGGCTGTAGGATTTGAGCAGCGAGGCAGAGCGGTTGGCCAGCATGGCACGTTCATTCCGGCGGAACTTGGCCCTGCGGTTCTGGAACCAGACCTAGAGCAGCAGGTGTGGTGAGCCGGGCTCAGCCAGACTGGGAAGGGGAGGGGGGGTCCCGGCCCTGCACTAACCCTGGGCCTAAAGCCAGAGAACACTGCTTGTGGAAAGTCTTTGTGCTAGACACTGGGGCATTGCACAAAAATACTGCTGGTGGAACTGAGGATCAAACTCAAGGCCTGGTGTTTGCAAGGTCAGCGTGCTACCAACCTGAGCCATGCCTCCAGCCTGGGTTTTGCGCTGGTCATTTTTGAGGTAAGGTCTTGCTTTTTGCCCAGGGGAGCCTCGATTGTGATTCTATTTGTGCTTCACCACCTAGCTAGAGATAACAGGCATGTGCTGCCTGACCAGCCATGGTTGAGATGGAGTCTTTCAAACTGTTCTGCCCCTGGCTGGTTTTGAAAAATGATTCCTGGTTCTCCAACTCTCAGGTAACTAGGATTACAGACAGGCCTGAGCCATGTGCTCTGACCAGGGCCTCACATCTGTAATCCTAACTACTCAAGAGGCTGAGGAGCAAGGTTCGAAGCCAGCCTGGGCAGGAAAGTCCATGAAACTCTTACCTCCAATGAACCAGTCAAAAGGTGGAAGTGGAAAGAATGTCTCTGTAGTAGAGAACTAACCAGCCTTAAAAGAAAAAGCTAAGGGACAGCACCCAGGCCTTGCATTCAAGTCCTAGTGCTGGCAAAAACCAAAACCAAAAACCTCCCTGTGAAGGACCGGGTGTTTACTGCAGGCAGGAGCCTGAGCACAGAAAGGTAAAGTAACCTGCCCCAGATCACACAGCTAGTTTGTAGCCAGGCTGGGCTTCGAACTTCAGCCCTCCTGCTCTTCACAACTGGGGTGAATGGCGGCGGCCTGGCAGGGCACAGGCTCTCACAGGTGACCCTGGATGGGTGGCGCTCACCTGGACGCGGGCCTCGCTGAGGTTCACGCGCCGGGCCAGCTCCTCACGCACGAAGGCGTCGGGGTAGTGTGTGCGCTCGAACACACGCTCCAGCGCCTGCAGCTGGCTGCTGTTGAACGTTGTGCGGTTCCGCCGCTGCTTCTTCTTCCGTTTGGCCGAGCTGCCGCGGCTGGGGCTGAGACACTCACCTGCGGAGAGGCACAGGGGTCAGTGGGGCGGCCGGCGGCCCTGGTGTCTGCAGGATCACGGTCCACCGCCACTCAGTAGATTCCACCGTGGCTTTCCTGTGTCTTCGGCTGCGGACGCATTTGGAGCCAGACCTGCAACACCCCTATACTCGTCCCCTCCCTCATGGCCTGGTCCACCCCTCCATCCACCCATCCATCTGTCCCTCTGTCCATCCATCTATCCACTTATCCTTCCATCCATTTTTTTTGGGGGGTGGGCTAGTACCAGGGCTTGAACTCAAGGCACTCTACAACCAAAGCCACAGCTCCATGTCTGACTTTTTTGATAGTTAAAGAGTGTCACAGAGTTTCCTGCCTAGGCTGGCTTCAAACAGCAATCTTCTGATCTCAGCCTCCTGAGTATCCAGAGGTGAACCACGGGCACCCACGCACACATCCATCCATGCTTTGAGGCATATACACTGTATTGCTGGTGCCTGGTAAATTCTCTTGAATTGTAACAATCATCACCATGCTGAGCAGTCGTGCTCACAGGTGTCCACTAGATGGCGCTGCCGCCCTCATGTGCAGAGGTGCACACACAAGCTCAGGACACAGGGTTTGGCCCAAGGCCAGGCTCCTGTGCAGTCCCAGGGCAGCGCCACACAGGACAGCCTTTGGCGTGCATGGTGCCCCGGTGCCAGCACCCTGCTGGGGACAGGACAGTCATTTTGAATTCATCAGCAGGCCGAGTCTGATGTTGCAGTGCTTTGGGTTCTGTGTCATGCCAGGGTTTGGCCAGGGCTCAGAGGGACACAGCGCAAGGAGAAGGGGCCCTTTCCCGAGGAGGGCGATTGCGCTGGGGCTGAGCGTCATAGCCAAGAGCCTGAGAGCAGTGGGCAGGGTGACCCCCAGCAGGGAGCCGCCGGGGCTCGGCCTGCGGCCGGTGGTGCAGAGCGCAGGTCTGGGAAGCAGAACCCCACAGAGCCCTGGCAAAGGCATGGTGCCCGCTTTTCCAGGGACATCATCTGGGCCTGCGCTGTCCCTCCCAGGGCACCATGGACACATGAAATGTATCCTGTGACTCACACCTGTAATCTCAGCTACAAGTAAGGCTGAGGTAGGGGCAGGGGGGGGGGATTAAAGTTCAAGGGCAGCTAGGCAGGAAAAGCTTGTGAGACTGCCATCTCTACTGAGATCCCAGTGTGGTAGCACAAGCCTGTGTCCTACCTACTATGGGGAGCCTGAAATAGGTGGATTGTGGTGCAGGCAGGTGCCTGGCTGCCAAGCGAGATCTGATCTCAGAAATATCCAGCACAGAGCCTGACTGGTGTGGCTCTGTCATCCGAGCCACTCAGGAGGCTGAGACCTGAGGATCATGGCTTGAAGCCAGCCCAGCCAGGAAAAGTCCAAGAGACTGTCATCTGCAATTAACCACAAAAAGCTAGAAGTGGAGCTGTGGCTCAAGTGGTAGAGTGCCAGCCTTGGGAAAAAGAATAGGGGTGGTACCCAGGCCTTGGGGTATCACCAAGCCCTATTGCCAGCACACACGCACGCACACACACACACACGCACGCACGCACGCACACACACACACACAGCACAAAAAAGAAGGCAGGAGGTATGGCTCCACAGCGAGTGTGCCTGCCCAGCAAATACAAGACCCTGAGATCAAACTCCAAGTTCAGGGTTAGGAAGGTGGCTCAGTGGTAGAGCACTTGCCTTGCATGTATGAGGCCCTGGGTTTGATTCCTCAGCAGCACATAAACAGAAAAAGTGGTGCTGAGTGCTAGCCTTGAGCTGAAGAGCGAGGGACAGCACTCAGGCCCAGAGCTCAAGCCCCAGGACTGACAAAAACAAACAAAAGAAACTCCAGGGCTGCCTAAATAAATGCCCAGGGGCAAAACTGCAGATATGTCACCCTCCTCGCTGCCTCCACTCTTCATTGGCCCTCCTCTGGGAAGTCTTCCCTGATTCCCCCAATCCCCATGGAACACCCCCTTCCTCATGTACCTGCTTTTCTTACTTAAAAGGCAGAGTGATAAACCTGCATATCATGGCAAAGCACCAAGCCCCACACCCCATGGTTCACCAGATCACAAGTGCAAATCTAAAAGCCTGCCTGGCAGGATTCGTGCCGTGCACGCCGGGGCCTCCACTGGCCTGTTTTCCTTCCCTGATATTCGATTTCCTTCCACCTTGGTTCAGCAATGCATTCTCAGGAATATTTCTCTAAAAGACATCTCCCTCCCTCCCTCCTTGTTCTGTATTTGCTCTTTTCTTTTTTAACTGGTGCCTAGAAGTTGAACTCAGGACCTGATCCTCAGTGGAGTTTCTTGCTCACAGTTGGTTCTCTACCACCTGAACCGTGCCTCCAGCCCAGCATTTTGCTGATTTCTTGGAAATGGAGTCTCATGGATTTGTCTACCCAGGCCAGTTTGGAACCGTGATCCTCCAGATCTCAGGCTCCTGAGCAGCAAAGATGACTGGCATGAGCCATCAGGGCCTAGCTTAGTACTGGCTTTTGTCCCAACAACTTCCGGAACTTCTAGACCACCTCAGGCCCGGCAATGGGTACTGCTCGATTGCTTTTGCTTATTTATTTTAAGATGCTGAGGATGGAACTCGAGCCCCTCACTCATATGAGGGCTGCACCCAGCCACGGAGCTACAGTCCCAGCCCAGAGTCAGGGAGGGGGTGCTATGGTTTCACGGTAGAGGTCGGGGTGCTGCTAATGATCCTCCAACACGCAGGGCAGGCCCCTATCACAGGTTATATGCTCCAGAATAACAGCAGGGAGGCGGGAGGACCAAGGCCGGCACCCCTGGTTTAGTGTGGTGAGCCTTTGGGAAATTCTTGCAAACGCGGCAGCGGCAGGAGGGCTGGGCAGGGAGGGCTGGGCAGGGCTCGCGGGGCCTGCAGGGTGGACCTTCCCCCCGGGCAGTGCGAGGTGGATGAGCATGAAGTGAAGATGCAGGCTGGAGGCTGGAAGATTGAGGCTGGAGCCCCGTGTCCCTCCCCAGCACAGAAGAAACCAGTGCTGGGCACCAAAAACTGGGGGCTGCAGGGGGGGTGGGGGGATCAAGAGCCAGAAAGCAGAGATGGAAGCTTCTAGAAGTCCAGCCACTCTCCAGACCTGCCCTCCTTCAGGCAGTGCTGCTTGGGCACACGCCCAATGCAGTAGGCATTTCAGCCAAAAAAGGAGAGTTTTTCGGGAAGTTTCTGAGCAATTCCAAACCCTGGGGTGTTGAAAGCCATTTTGCACTCTCCCCCCCCCGCCCCCACCCTGAACTCCAACATGGAATGGTGCTCACAGACACTCCCTGGCTTCCAGAGGAAGATGCTATGTCAGCGTTGTGTGCACGTTCACGTGCATGTGCACACGCACCAGTCCTGGGGCTTGAACTCAGGGCCTGGGTGCTGTCCTTGAGCTCTTTTGGCCTGCTCTGTCCAAGCAAGCCTGAGCCTCAAAGTCTCTTTTTTGTTCAATAAAGGCTCCTCCTTTCTTGGAGATTAAAAACAAAGTCCAGGGCTGGGAAGGTGGCTTAGTGGTCAAGTGGTTGCCCGCATGCATGAAGCCCTGGGTTCCATTCCTTAGTACCACATACACAGAAAAAGCCAGAAGTGGCGCTGTGGCTCAAATAGTAGAGTGCTAACCTTGAGCCAGAGAAGCTCAGGGACAGTGCCCAGGCCCTGAATTTGAGCCCCAGGACTGGCAAACAACAACAACAAACAAAAAACAACAACCAAAGTCCAATGCTGGGCATTGGTGGCTCATGCCTGTAATGCCAGCTACTCAGGAGGCTGAGATCAGAGGATCATAGTTGGAGGCCAGCCCAGGCAGGAAAGTCTGTGGGATTCTTATCTCTAATGAATCTGTAAAAAGCTGGATGTGGCTGAAGTGGTAGGGTGCCAGCCTTGAGTAAAAAAACCCACGTGACAGTATGAGGTCCTGAGTTCAAGCCCCACCAGCACTACCAACAAGGAAGAGTGTGAAACCTCTTCTATTTGAACCAGACATTGAGACCCCAGGAGACCTGGGAGGAAGGGGATTCATTGAGAGGGAAGACGCTTGCTGCCGGCACTCTCTCCCGTACACCCCCAAGACACCAGCCCCAATTTCATCCTCCTGTCAAAACGGCCAGTGTATAATTTTCTGCCATGAAATTATTTCACACTCACCATTTATTTGGCCAACTGCAAGCTAAAGACATTTAAAAGCTCTGTTCTAGGACAAATGATCAAGAGTCCCCCTCACACACCCCCACCCCTGGTTTCTCTTATTTCGAGTAATTAAGGGTCTAAATAGTCTGGAGGGAATTAACTGTAAATTCTTCTGAAGACAAATAAACTCAGCCTCTTCCAGCCCGTCTTTCTCAAGCTGTGGAGAAACGCTGTTTGTTTTTGCTTCAAATAGAGTCAGTTTGCTCCTGACCCCAGGGGCCGGGGCCAGATCCAACCCAAATAAATAGCTTTTATTAATTAGCATTAATTCTAACCAAATAAGCAGTCTCTTCCCCCCCACCCCCGCCTCCCAGGTGCAGTTGATCGAGGCCAACCCCTGCTCCCTGGGACCCGGCTGAGGATTTCACAAATTAACACTGGGCTTTGTCAGAGGCTGCAGAAGTATTTATGGCTGGGGACACGGCTGGAAGGCAGGACTGGGCAGGCGCAGGCAGTGCGGCCTGGTCCTGGGCATGCAGGGTTGGCCTCTTGAGTCAGTCACTAGCACAGTGGCATGGAGCACGCGTGCGCACACAGGGTTCTGGGTCACCTCCCCCAGAAAGTCCTCCCCCCCCCACTCAAACTCCCAGAGTCCTGTATGCTCCAGGTTAGAGCTCTGACCCATAGCAGGGCAAGCGTGGCCAGGCCCTGCAGTGGCTGGAACGGTTTTTCTGTCTCCTTGGCACAGGTAAACCAAACCATCAAATGAATGAATGAATGAGGACTCGGGTGTCTGCCCTGCTGTCCAGAGCAAGTTCCTCCTTGTGATGGGTGGGGTGGGGAGGGGGCTGGCCACGGCAGTCACGGCCCGAGCAGCAGTGGACACTTGCGCATGGTGACACCCTGGACATCTGAACCCCCTCTCCCCCAATGGGGAAAGACCAGATGGGGGCTGGGGGACGGGGGCAGGCCAGCAGGTTAAGATCCCAGGTTCAGGGGCCACTGCTGCCTGGGACAGAGTCAGGAGCCCAGTGTGGAAGACGCTTCAGCCAGTTTGGGGTGGTCTTGGAGGCTGGCAGGAGCTGGGGTCCCTTGTGTCCCCCAGAGCCCCATGCGGTGCCCCAGTCTCTGTGAGGTCAGGGGCCTCATTCTCTTTTTTTGTTTTGTTTTGTTTTTGGGTCCGGTCGTGGGGCCTGAACTCTGGGCCTGGGCGCTGTCCCTCAGCTCTTCAGCTCAAGGCTAGCGCTCTACCACTTGAGCCACAGCACCACTTCTGGCTTTTTTCTTTCTTTTTTTTCTTTTTGCTTATGTGGTGCTGAGGAATCGAACCCAGGGCCTCATGCATTCAAGGCAAGCGCTCTACCACTGAGCCACCTTCGCAGCCCCAGGGGCCTCATTCTTAAAGGCATGGGATATTGCACACATTTCCATGGGGCCACTAGATGCCCAGGAACCCCCAAGGAAGAGGCCAGCGTGTCTTTAGCAGGGAACAGTCACCCCTGCCCACCTCAGAGCCTTTGCACATGCTGCTGCCTCATTTGAGCACTCCTCCCCAGCCCACTGCTCCTTTTTACTAATGCTTACTGGACCTTCAGGGCCACAATGTGGGGGCCTCTTCTTGGGAGTGTGCATATGTTTATAGATCGATGATCCCAGCTACTTAGGAAACAGGGATAGGAGGATTGGTATTGGAGACCAGCTGGAGCAAAAACATTACCAAGACCCTGTCTCAAAGAACAAGCCAGGCTTAGTGGCATATACCTGTATAGCAATCCCAGCTAGTCAGGAGGCAGAAATAGCAATATCTCAGTCCTCTTTGCCACAAAGGGGAAACACACACACACACACACACACACACACACACACACACACAAGAACCTATCTGAAAAATCACTGAAGAAAGGGCTGGCAGAGTGGCCTATATAGGAAGCATCCAGCAAGTGTGGGGGCCTGAGTTCAAACCCCAGTATTTCCAAAAATAAGTAACTATTGGAAGCTGGGTGCTGGTGGCTCACGCCTGTAATCCTAGCTACTCAGGAGGCTGAGATCTGAAGATGGTGGTTCAAAGCCAGCCCAGGGGGGAAAAATATCTCCAATTAACAACTCAAAACTCAGAAATGGAGTTGTGGCTCAAATGGTAGAGGGTTAGCTTTGAGCACAAAAAGGTCCAGGGACAGCATCCAGGCCCTGAGTTCAAGCCCCATAATTAACAATAAGTAAATGCATTAATAACTATTGAGGTGGTGCTCACACACCGAATACCCTGGACATACTAGAAATCATTTCCCTACACGCTTGAAGCCCGTGAATTACATCTCAATAAAGTTACATGGGGGCTGGGAAGGTGGCTCAGTGGTAGAGCGCTTGCCTTGCATGCCTGAGGCCCTGGGTTCGATTCCTCAGCACCACATAAGCAAAAAGAAAAAAGCCGGAAGTGGCGCTGTGGCTCAAGTGGTAGAGTGCTAGCCTTGAGCTGAAGAGCTGAGGGACAGCGCCCAGGCCCAGAGTTCAGGCCCCACGACCGGAAAAAAAAAAAAAATCAACAACAATAAAGTTACATGGAACAGAAGAAGGGAATAGAAAGAAATCTGGGTGGAGAGGGAATCAAAGAAACTCTCCTTCCCCCCCCCTGCAGATCACCAGCGCTCAAGGCTGGGTAGAGCTGGAAGGGGTGACAGCAAGGAGCAAAACCAGGGGGTTACAGGCGGGGTGGGGCTCCCCATGGTGGGGGAAGTCAGAGCCCCTCTCAGGGACATTGCTAGGACATAGGCTAGCGCTCTACCACTTGAACCACAGCACCACTTCCGGTATTCTAGTGGTTAATTGGAGATAAAGACTTTCTTGCTTGGGCTGGCTTCAAACCATGATCCTCAGATTTCAGCCTCCCAAATAGCTAGGATTATAGGCATGAGCCACTGGTGGGGGCAAAGTCCCAAGTGGGGGCAAAGGTCCCTCAAGGGCAGCCCGGAAGGCCACAGCCCCAGGCGCCCAGGTCCCCCCTGACCGTGTCCCTCCTGCACCAAGACCAGGGCTCAAGGTTCCAGGAGCCTCTGGCACATTGTAGTCAGCCCCGACTCCAGTCCCGAGACCCCCAGCCCCAAGATCCAGACAACAGGGTGCAGGGTTAGTGGGGAGCAGAGTCACCGGGAGGGAAAGGAGCAGAGCTTCTCCAAATCCTGCTTGAGAAGGGGTTCACACCTGTCCGGCTGGTTGTAATCGAAGGCTGATGGCCAAGTGCCAGATTCATTGTAGAACCCCCGAGGTAATGAGGGGCAGAGGTCTGCCTCTCGCAACCATTTCCAGACCAGTAGGTTGCTGCTTTGGACCAATTTTCAGGTTTTTCGTTTTTAGGGTGTCTGGGTCTCTCCCAGGCCGCAGCCAGCTGGGAAATCAGGGAGAGGGCTGGCCACAAAGATGTCTCATGTGTGTGTGTGTGTGTGTGTGTGTGTTGGTCCTAGACTTGAATTCAAGACTGCTCTTTTTTTTTCTTTCTTTTTGCCAATCCTGGGCCTTGAACTCGGGGCCTGGGTGCTGTCCCTGAGCCTCTCTGTGCTAGCACTCTACCACTTGAGCCACAGCGCCACTTCCAGTTTTTTCTGTTATGTGGTACTGAGGATTCGAACCTAGGGCTTCATGCATGTAAGGTAAGCACTCTACTACTGAGCCACCTTCCCAGCCCCTCTTTTTTAAAATTTTTTGGGGGGCTGCTAGAGCTTGAACTCAGGGTGGTCTCTGTCCTTCAGCCTTTTCACTCAAGGCTGGTGCTCTACTACTTGAGCCATAGCTCCACTTCCAGCCTTTTGGTGATAAGGGTCTCAGGAACTTCCCCCCTGCCCACACTTTGGACCACAATCCTCAGATCTCAGCCTCCTGAGTAGCTAGGATTACAGGTGTGAGCCACCGCCTTTTTTTTTTTTGTCGGTTGTGGGGGCTTGAACTCTGGGCCTGGGCGCTGTCCCTCAGCTCTTCAGCTCAAGGCGAGCACTCTACCACTTGAGCTACAGTGCCACTTCTGGTTTCCTGGTGGTTAATTGGAGATAAGAGTCTCATGGACTTTCCTGCTGGATTACAGATGTGAGCCACCAGGGTCCAGCTCACACCCACTTTTGACTGCCTTACTTAATCTAGGATTTTTAAACCTGCCTGTTTCCCAAGGAGTTCATCCTACATAGCTCATGCCCCCCAGCACTTTCCACAGCCCCACTTGAGTGAACAGGTAGACCCACGTAAGTCTGAAAGGGGATTCCCCAGGCCCAGGTAGGTGGCTTCCTGAACTCCAGCTTCTCCACTGAGCAACCCTGAGGAAGTTAGCGGCTCTCTATACCCAGCTTTCCCTGATAGCAGCTGGGGCAAAAGCAAGGCCCGCCTTATCATAGGCTGATAGAATTAAATGAATGAATGTAGCCAAGTGCTGATAGAATTAAATGAATGAATGTAGCCAAGTGCTGCGGCTCACACCTGTAATCCTAGTGATTTAGGAAGCTGAGATCTGAGGACCCTGGTTCAAAGCTAACCTGGAAGATAAAGTCTGTGTGACTCCATCCCCAAAATAATCAGCAAAAGCCAAGCTGGAGGTAAAGTGTCAGTCTAGTAAGCAGGCTGAGGAAGCGTGAGTCTCTGAGTTCAAGTCCCAGTTGCAGTAGCAGCAGGAGCAGGAGGAGGAGAAGAGGAAGAAAAGAGGAGGAGAAGGAGAAGGGGGGGAGGAAAAGAAGGAAGAAAGAATGCAAGTAAAATTCTTAAAACTGTCTGGGACATGGTGCCAAGACCAATGAATGGTCCAGATCCCATGTAAGCAAACCTCTTTAAACCAGAGTGTGTCTCTTTTTTTTTTTTTTTTT
>NW_012267271.1:5619595-5633185 GCF_000151885.1 Dipodomys ordii | reverse complement strand
AGCCCCGGGGAGTCGCCCGCCCTCGCCACCGGCTGCCCGGGCGCAGGCCAACCCCCACAGAGGCCGGGCGCTGCCAGGCGGGGAAACTGAGGCCGGTGCTCCCACCCCCCGCTAATAACTACAGACCTGGGGCCCAAAGTTCAAGTTGGAAGCATTGCGGTCGCCCACGTGGGGCGCCCCCCTCCGGCTCTTTCCTGGGGACCCTCTGAGTCTTTACCCCTGGGGACGGGAGGCTCTGCAGGGCAGCCTGGGAATGTGGGGCCTCCAGCCACAGGAAAGATGGTTGCTTGGGGATCCCTCACCTCCCCCCCATATCCAACCCAGCAGCAGGGCACTCAGGGCCACCCTCGATTCTTTGTTACCGGGGGTGGGTGGGCTTGAACTCGGGGCCTTGTCCTGGCTCACTGGAGTCGAGGCACACCTTCCCCCCTGTTTTCTAGCTGGTTAAGTGGAAGACTATTCTCCATGATCCTCTGGACCTCGGCCTCCTGAATAGGAAAGATTACAGGTGTGTGTCACGGGTGCCTGGCTTCTTGCTTGCTTCCTCATCCATCACTTGATCTTTTTTTTTGGGGGGGGGCGGAACACAAGGTCTCACTATATAGTCCAGACTGGCCTCAAACTCACAATCTTCCTGCCTTGGCCTCCCTAGTGCTGGGATTACAGGCACGTGTTAGCCTGTGAATGGGACAAGTGTCTTTCCATGTTCTGTCAGGTAGGACTAATTCTGTTTTAGGGAGGGGTTCTTGGTATCTCTAGGAACAGCCCCTCCCACTAGGCTGGAGTAAACAGTGGTAGATTTGGGCTGTCCGGCAGCAGCACCAGGTGGAGGCCCCAGCCTTCCACTGCCCTGAGCTAAACACTGGTCCTTGCTTGGAATTTGTCCATGGCATGGCCCTCTGTCCCCTCCTCTCTGTGGAGGGGGCTTTACTGGGAGGTGTGCCCACATCAAAGGCTCTCACCCACCCTTACACGGGTAGGAAAGCCTCCCTGCCCCCAGCTGCTTACACAAAGGCCTGTGTAGAACTTTCCTATTAATACCCCTTGAATTCACATGGACTGCCTGTTAACTGGGCCTGTCAGAAACTCTGGATTTTAGAACAAAACCATTTTCAAAGGCTTGGGGCCTGCAGGTAATAATCTTTCCTATAGCCACAGTGAACATGTCAGACATCCAAATGGGCAGGGAGAGAGGCCTTTTTACTTTCCAGCCACGTCCTGCATTAAAGGTTCCAAGCTGGTGGAGCCCCCCGCCCCCCGCCTCCCAGCAAGGATATAGGGGCCTGGGATTGGAACTCAAGCCACCCAAGGAGAGGGTTGGCTTCTCAGACCCTTGCTTTCCTCCCCAGAGGGCTCCATGTAGGAGAAGCCAAGCTGCAGTCTGGTCAAGAGGGATCTGGAGCCAGTGACAGAAAACCCAGGAGGAAACCACTTCCATCTGTCTGTCTGTCTGTCTTTTGTCTGAAGAACAGAACAACAGAGCTCATAGCCAGGTACCAGTGGCTTACGCCTGTCATCCTAGCTACTCAGTGAGGTTTGAAGCCAGCCAGGACAGGAAAGTCCATAAGACTCTTATCTCCAATTAACCACCAAAAAGCCAGAAGTGGAGGGTGGCTCAAGAGGTAGCACTCCAGGCTAGAGCAAAAAAGCCAAGGGAGAGCATCCAGGTCTTGATTTCCAGCCCCCATCCAATATGAAAGGAATGAGCCTCAGCCACAAGACAATCCTCACAAACTGCACCTGTATGACTCTGTAGGCTGATTGAGGGCCTCTTGCTGGAGATGCCAAGGGCACAGTCTTGGGCTATCAGATAGCTGAGCTCCAGCTCTATAGCTGTGGGCTTCTCACTCCAAATGAGCCTGTTTTTCCTCTGTAGGGTGGCTATAGAGGTAAGTAGGCTCAGCAGGGTCCAGAAGGGAGAAGTCTGCAGGTGGGCGGGGCATCTCGCTTCCCAGCCTTTTCATTGGAGCCTGGCCTGCCCCGCCCCCCAGAAGAGTTCCACATCCAGACTCTCATTATTCCTAAGAGGAGCCTGGGCCGGCCGCTTGGTGATCAGCCTGGAGGACCGACTGGCCAAAGCCATCCAGCCATTGAGGGGAACCAGCAGGATTCAAAGCAAACCAAGTGCACTTCATACTGAAGTCTGGACTGCTGTAGAAGCTCAGAGCAGAACTGGAAGAAAAAGGGGGCAGGAAGTCTGAGCCTGGAGTGACAGGAATGCGCTAAAGGCCACAGGGGTGTCTCCCTGTGCTAGACCACCAGCACCCCCGAAACCTCAGTACATGCTAGGCCTCATGAGACCAAATCTGAAAGCTCCACATATCGAGAGGCTGCGTCTACTGTGATTCAGGGCCGTTCAGGAGATCCTTCCCTCCCAGTTGTGAGCAATGTTAGGGCCAGGAGACCCCCTGAGGCCAGCTGGGGTCCCTGCAAGGGTCCAGAGAAGCCATACCCCACACCCATTTCAGCCAATCCACACCCAGATTCTCTCTGTCACTGTGATTGGTTCAGAGCTGGGCAGGGACCCAATCAAGAGTACAGTGAGACTTTTGCTGGGACTTCACACCTCAAATCTGCAGTGAAGGCTGGGAAGGTGGCTCAGCGGTAGAGCGCTTGCCTCGCATGCCTGAGGCCCTGGGTTCGATTCCTCAGCACCACATAAGCAGAAAAAGCCAGAAGTGGTGCTGTGGCTCAAGTGGTAGAGCGCTAGCCTTGAGCTGAAGGGCTGAGGGACAGCGCCCAGGCCCAGAGTTCAGGCCCCACGACTGGACCAAAAAAAAAAAAAATCTGCAGCAAGGGCAGCACAGGTGCGCCCTCTCCTCTGCTCCCAGCCCCGCCCCTGCCACATGGGTCTGTGGGTCACTAGCCCAGCTAGGCCAACAGGTGGCATTTTGCAGGCTGCTTGAGGGGTGGGGGCTCCCCTAACAACCCTGCCTTGGGAGACCCCAATTAGGGGCACTCTGGAGTGGACTTGAACCCCACCTCTGCTGAGTGGGTGCTGGCTGGGTAGCTTTGGGGTGATGACACCTCATTTATAATGGCAAGCTCCCTAAGGCTGAGAGGAGGATGTCTCCCAGTGCCTGCCCAGGAAAGGGGGAGCGGGAGGGGGAATCTCGAGTGCTTCTCACTGAAATGCGGGAATGTGGACCTCCTTTCATGGGGGGGGGGACGCCTGGTGTGGGAGCCCTTAGTGGGAGCTGATTCGCTGCTGTCGTGAAGGGAGGGACTCTCAGGAGGAGGGTGACTTCACCCTTCACGTTCAGGGTGCCTTGGCAGGCCCTGTTGCAGCGAGTGGAGGGGAAGGTGAAGCCAAGGGCTTGATGGAGCCCGGAAAGCCAAGCCCAACCCGACTATCCCTCCCCCTGCCCTCCACCCACGCTCTTGTCGGTCTGCTGTGCCAAAGGCTGTGTGGGTTGGAGATACCCGAGCTGTCCCCTGAGGAAGGGCAGAGGCTTGTCGAGAGGGGTGTAGACCCCCCAAAATCTCAGCCCTGACAGTGGGGTAAACAGCTCCGCCCCAGGGTAGGCTGGGGTGGAGAGACGGAGTTTTTCCTTAATATGGACCTAAGTACTGAGAAGTTGCGGGTCCTTGGGGATCTGCAGTTGCCAAGGATATGGCTTTGTCCTCAGCCCACGAGGGAAGCGCAATGGAGCTCCAAACAACAGCAACCACAGTCATAATAACAGAAACCACGCCTGCGGGGTCGGCGTCATCATCACCCCACTTTCCAGAAGAAGCAATTGAGGCTGGGAGGTCATAGCCCCTTGGGGAGAGGGGGGAGAGGACCTCCCCTTCCAGAGACACCTCTGGCAAGTGATGGCCACAGCTCCAAATCAGGGGTATGCCTGTCCCCGTGGGAAATCAGAAAGGAAAATTCTAGATGTGGAGGGCAGCCCACTCCCCCACACCACCACTGATGGGCGGTGAAGAAGGTGGTGAGCGGTCACACAGCAAGAAAGCTGCCAGCGACTCCCCCAGGCCTGGGAGTCCCGTGGGGGTCGGGTGGCCTCACCCCGGCTCTCCAGAGTAGAGCTGGTCCTCTCTGGCCAGGGCTCCCCCGCATCCCGTCTGGCCCACCCGCCCTCAGACCTCCCCCCCCTTCACTCAGAGTCCATCTGGTTCTAGTTTGGGGTGGAGGGCGGGTGGAGGTTTATGGAGAAGCTGAGAGCTGGCACCCAAACCCAGATGTTCACCCCTTTCCTCAGTGCCCCCAAGCTCTGTGCCTTTCCCTCCTCTGGCAGGACCTAGGAGGCTCCTGATCAGCAAACCCCAGCACCGCTTCGCATTGGGGGAATCCTGCTTTGACACTGGGGTCCTGGGTAAAGGAGGACAGTGCAGGACAGAGCAGAAGCTACGCCTGGCTGTCTGGGAGCGTGTGCGCATGCGCGGGCCTGGGCATCCCAGGCCTGGAGTCTGGCCGGCTGGAGGCGAGCGCGCATGTGCCGACCTAGTCTGCACCAGGCCCCGGAGTCTGCACATGTGAAAGTCAGGCGTGTTATCCACAGATCTCCTAGAAGTTGCAATTAATCTCTAATTTGAATTTTTAACCTCAAACACCACATTATAAAAATAGTTGTGCTGTGTTTTAGTGATGGTGTTGGTCACGAAATTAGACATGGTTACTTGGGAAATAAAGCACGCTGCCTCCTTTCTGCACAGGGGCGGCGGCGGCGGCGGTGGGGTCCAGCCGCAGCGAGGCTGGGCTGTGGACAGGGGTGTCTGTCCTGGGGGATTTGGGCCACCAGGCAATCATCAGGGCAGGTGCAGAGCAGCTGGATCCTGAGGGCTGGGAACACTGAGGCAGATAGTCAGCTGTGTGTGCGCGCGCACACATGTGTGCACATGTGTGTGCGTATGCGCGCGCACACCAGAGCCCTAAGCTTTTTTGCTCAAGGCTAGCACTCTGCCACTTGAGCCACAGCTCCGCTTCCAGCTTTTTGCTGGTTAATTGGAGTTAAGAGTCTAACAGACCTTCCTGCACTGGCTGGCCTTGAACTATAATCCTCAGATCCTAGCCTCCTGTGTAGCTGACAGGCGTGAACCTCCTGGGCCTGGCAGCTTGTCCCCCTTTGAATACCAACAAAGCCCCAGCACCAGCTCTGTGGGACATGGATCCACTCTCTGCTCCTAGGAGCCACTCCAGAGTAGTTCTCCATCTGGGAAGGAAGTCTCCCCTCCTCCCAGCAATAAAGCAAGCCACCACCCCTAGTGGGGCCCCCACCCACCTCCTCATCCTCTCCTCCCAACAGCCAAAGGCCCCAGGGGCAGCGCCCAAGCCCACACCCACACCCACTTTGCCAAGGCGGAATGGGAGGCTCGGGGAGAGAAATGGTTTCCCCAGATCACTCAGCAAGCAAGACAGAGGTGGAGGCCAGAATCTCATAGCCCAGCCAGACCACACCCATAACGTCCCACCCCCAGAACGGTTGGCCCTCCCACCCCAGAGGACCCAAGGGAACTGTCTGGGGCTGATTCTCAGTTCTTTCTGGCTGCGTTGGGACAGCTGGGAGGGCCCTCGATCCCTGCCCTAGGATTTTGCCTGCTGCCTGCCTGCCTGCCTGAGCCAGGAACAGCCCTGGTTTCATTCTATCAGCCCCTGCTCCAGTGCAGGGAACCTTCTCGCTCAGCCTCCTCTGAAGGAGGCGGGGAGAGGGCAGAAGGAGCGCAGCCTGAGGCTCCAACCAGCAGAAAGGGGGACAAGAGGAGATACAGGAGGGGCAAAAAGAGATACTGAGGCCTGGAAGGTGGCTCAGTGGTAGAGTGCTTGCCTAGCATGCATGAGGCCCTGGGTTCGATTCCTCAGTACCACATACACAGAAAAAGCCAGAAGTGGAGCTGTGGCTCAAGTGGTAGAGTGCTAGACTTGAGCAAAAGAAGCTCAGGCACAATGCACAGGCCCTGAGTTCAAGTCCCCAGGACTGGCAAAAAAAGAAAAGAAACTAGCTCAAGTCTCAACTTCCCAATCTGGAAAACGGATCCATAGACTGTCTACATAGCCGGGTGCTGGTGGCTCACTCCTGTAATCCTAGCTACTCAGGAGACTGAGATCTGAGGGTAGCAACATGGTACAGCATAAAGAGGCTCAGGGACAGCACCCAGGCCCTGAGTTCAAGCCCCATAGGGGATGGATATAGGATCTGCAGCCTGACTGGCCAGGACAGCCTTCCTCCTCGTGTTAATGATGTTTCTACCCAAGTCACTGTAGACCTGTAACACTCGATCCTGGCATTAGGTAGTAAATTCATCACCAGCCATGGTTGCTCAGGGCCTCTCTGTACACGCTCTTCGGCCACCCTCCCAGATAGGTGCAGTGGGTCTCGCAGACAGGGGTGGGTGAGCCTGCCCTGCCTCTGGCTGGAGTCGGCTCCTAGGCCTCCCCACTCCCAACTCAAGATCTGGGCTTCCTGAAGTAGTTCAGACCTCAGAAGTGAGGTAGACCAGCCCAGATGGCCGGGTAGCGGTGAGTGAGACAAGGATATCCCAGGAAGCTCGGGACTACAAGGACACAACTTTGGTCCCCACACCAGCCGCTGGCTCCCCACATGCTGGGAGACCCTTGCTTATAGCAAGGGCTCCTGGGGAGAGGCTGGTGACCCCAGGACCTCCTGTTCCAGCTCCATTCTGCAGTTCCGTTTCCTCTAGGAAGCTGACAAGCTAGGGGTCATAGGCCCTCAGAGTAACCAGGACAGCTCCTGCACTCTAGCCTACCTGTCCCTGCGTCCTGCAGGGACCCATGATGCCACTCCCCACTTTCCACACCTTGACAGAGAGACTAGAAAGTGGTCCGGTTAGCTGGGCACCGGTGGCTCAGGCCTGTCATCCTAGCTACTCAAGAGACTGAGATTGGAGGATTCCAGTTCAAAACCAGCCTGGGCAGAAAAGCCCAAGAGACCCTTATCTGTACTTAGCCAGTAAAAACAAAGCAACAACAACAAAAACAGAAGTGGCGGTGTGTGGCTCAAGTGGTAAGGCTCCAGCCTTCAGCAAAAAAAAAAAAAAAAAATTGAGGCTAAAAGACAATACCCAGGCCCCAAGTTCAATCCCCAGCACCAACACAAGAAAAAAAAAAAAGAAAAAGTGGCTTTTTATCTCCCAATTCCATCCAGACATGAAATTTCCAACCCCTGCCACAGGATTCTTTAAACAAGCCTGCTTTCGGCTGACATTAGAGCCCTGCCTTTTCTTTTTTCCTTCCCTGTGAAACAAGAGCAGTCCATTTTTACTTCTTGTCTCCGGCAATTTCCCGCTTGGAGCCCTGACAGTCTCCTGGCGTGGCTATGGTGGCCAGCGAGCTGACTCTGCGGAGGATCTGGCCTTCCAATTAAAACATCATGTCGCTAGGAAACACAGTTTCCTGAGGTGGGGGACTCCCTGGCTCACCCCCATCCCTGCCCCACAAACACAGAAGGACCCAGAGTCCCCTCCCTGATTGGATCAAGGTCAACTCAGGTGGATGCAAGAAAAAAGGAGCCCAGATTCTGGCTCTGTGGGATCGCTGAGTCTTCCCGGGGTGACCCAGGGGATGGTGTCAACTTTCTGAGCTTCTGTTTTCTCAGCTATGATGGGATAATGCTGAACCTCACTCATAAGGTCCCATATGGGAGCACTAGGTGAATGAATGAATGCATGAATGAATGAGTCCCACCAGCTTTCTTAGAGAATGGAGCTTATCTTGGTAGGAAGGGGGAACATGGAGTAAAATGTTAGTCTCTTAGAATAAGGCAGGAAAGCCAGGCACCAGTGGCTCACGCCTGTCATTCTATCTTCTCAGGAGGCTGAGATCCGAGGATCGTGGTTCAAAGCCAGCCCAGGCAGCAAAGTCTGTGAGACTCTTATCCCCAATAAACCACCAGAAAACCAGAAGTGGAGCTGTGGCTCAAGTGGTAGAGAGCCAGCCTTGAGTATAAAAAGCTAGGGCCCTGAATTCAAGCCCCCACCACCAGCAGCATGGGTGCATTTGCATGCACGCACACACACGCACGCACACACACACATGCAAAAACAAATAAGTGTGTCCTGGACTCTGGGTCCAAGAAGAAGCCTGGCTTCTCCACTGGCGGTGTGACTTGGAACCAGTCACTAAACCTCTCTGTGAAAACTCTCTTTCGGAGTATTTCTACCTGCCAAGCATTCTGCAACCACTCCTTCCCACGCCTCGCAAGCTCCCTGCGGGGGCCGATCCTCGTCCCCGCATGGGGAGCACAGAAGAGGGACATGCCGATGTCACATGGCTGGTCTGGGACCCGCCAGGCCTGTGCCACGCTTACAGTAGAGAGCTGCAATCCAGGGACACATCCTTTGCATTCAGACCTCAGAGGAAACACTGAGGCAGAGAAAGAAAAGAAGGAGATCCTGGGGCCCACGGGAGCTGGCCAGGGCCTTGGCTCGCAGAGGGGCCCCCAAACCTGCGCCCTGCACGCCGGGCTGCCCACGGCCCATCTTGAGAGCATTAGGGGCCTCTGTGGACAGCTGTTTTGTGTTACGTGTTATTTGTTAGTCTAATGAGACGAGGTGCGCCGGCTTTCAAGACGCGGTCTGCGTGCTGCGGGGGTTTTATATGGCGGCAGGGAGCCCACGAGGCCCCTGCCAGGCCCGCCCGCCCGGCGGCGCCCGCTTTGATTCTGACGTTCACAACCATCGGCGTGGTAATTCCAGCTCTGGTTAAATGTCATTTTTAATAACGCCATCTCTGGGGTGTGCATGTCTGTGCCCACAGCAAAAAAGGAAGGCTAGCCACGGGGGAGGTGGGGGAAGGGGGGAGGGGACCGCAGCTGAGAGGCCAGGCAGGGAGGTGGGGAGAGGGGGTGCTGAGGATAATCTGGGGAGAGATGGCTATCTCCTGGGGGTAGGGGGGACAGTGGATGTCCAACCCACACCCCCCAAAGTGGCCTCTCCAGGGGAGCTGGGAGGCGTGACGGGCAAAGTGGGGGTAGGATAGGCAGGAAGGGTGGGCAGGAGGCCAGAAGATCTTTCCAGAGTGGCAGAGATCCTCCGCTCCACAGTGAGGCTTCTGGCTGGCCCAGCTCCTCCCTGGCTCTGTGATGCTGGAGTCAGACTCGCCCCTCCAGATGCCCCTTACCCCATGGCACAGTCTGAGTGCCACACACAGCGAAGGCCCACACCTTCCCCCTGCACCCCACAGAGCGGCTTCCAGCCCGGCCAGGCTTCCCGGGCCTTGGGGCTTGGCCCCCGCCTCTCCTGTACACCCAGTCCTTCTGGATTCTCCAGATCTTCCCAGCCTTATTTCCACGGGGCATCTGTCGAGTCCCTCCCCACAGGATGGTTTCCCTACTTGGGTAAACTGAGGGCAAAGGGGTGCAGTGTCAGCTCTGGGAGAAGCTTCAGCAGAACAGAGAAAACACCCCGTGGGCATTAGACGTGCTGTCCAGCTGTGGACCCTGAGGGATGGAATCCTCGGGCCTAGAAACCAGCATTTCAGCCAGCTTCACAGAGCTAACCCAGGGCCTCAAAACCATGGCAGAGCTGGGCGCCGTGGTTCACACCTGTAACCCAAAGATCTGAGGATCAAGGTTTGAAGCCAAGCAGGTCAGACAAATCTGAGAGACTCCTATCTCCAATGAACCAGCCAAAAGTGGGAAGTGGAGCTGTGTGCAGTGGTAGAATGCCAGGCTGGAGTGAAAATGCCCTGAGTTCAAGCCCCAGGACCAATACAAAATAAATAAAACAAAGCAGAAATAAACAGTCCACCCTTCATTTACACATGAGGAACGGGGGCCTAGCCAGGCGGGCTGGGCAAGCAAGGGGAGAGCCCCGATTTCCTGACTCCTAGTCTGGGGTCCCGCTTGCTCCTCTTGAGCAGTGATGTCACAGACGTGGCCCCTCCCACAACCCCAGCCACGGAAGCTCTGCTTCCATCCTGGGTGGAGCCGCCCCAGCCCTCCCTGCTTCACACCCAGGACCACCAAAGATGACAGCCCTCGCCCAGCAGTCCCCTGCCCAAGCCCAGCCTTCTGGGCTTCTTGGCTTCTCTACAAGTCATACCCCCCCTCCGAGACCCTCCCATCGTACCCCCAAAACTGGAAGGTGCCGGCTGCCATCTCCCCCCTCCCAGCCCCAGAAACACAAATCCATCACAAAGAAAGACCCAAAATAATGTCTTCCAGAGCCTGCCTCATTTTTAGGATACAATAAAAGCTATCATTACCCGTAAAGGGCCTCGTGTGGGCCGGGTCCTGTCAGCGCGGAGGCCCCAGGAGCCCCGCTGGGAAGGAACAGCTTCCCAGATGTGGGACCGTGGGACCCGGCAGCGCACACACTGGTGCCCGTGCCCGCCTAGCTCCTAGGTCGGCTTGAATGGAAGCGGCGCCCGGGGTGACCCGGACGGCTCGCCCTGCTGTGCCTGCCACCGTGTGCCACATCCTGGGACCTGGAAGTAGTTCTGTCCCTCCCCCCACCTTGAGTGTCACCTCCCTTACCTGCTGAAAGCTGGTGATGCCCTGCCTCTGAGCCAGGGCTCAGCAGAGCCTGGAAGTTGGCTCCTGGGTGCCCCGCTATCTCCTGCACATGGCCGGGTGTGTCTACTTGGCCACTCCCCGGCTGTCCTGGCCACCCTGGTCTCCAAGAGCCTCGGTGTGATCTTCCAGGCCGGGCTGGAGCTTCATGATGAGGTGTGTGTGTGTGTGTGTATGTGTGTGTGTGCGCTTCATGATGAGGGGTGTGTGTGTGTGTGTGTGTGTCAGGACTAGGGTTTAAACTCAGGGCCTAGGCACTGTCCCTGAGCTTTGTCACTCAAGGCTGGCTCTCACCACTTGAGCCATAGTTCCACTTCCAGTTTTTCCCTGTAGGTAAGTAAAAGACTTTCCTGCTTGGGCTGGCTTTGAACCACAGTCCTCAGATCTCAGACTTCTGAGTGGCTGGGATTACAGCTGTGAGCCACTGGTACCCAGCAAGCTAACGCTTCTTAACTCTGCTTCTAGCCAGAGTCTGCCTTGTCCCAGGTCTGGGACTCCGTGAAACTGCCAAATTCTGTCTTGTCCAGCCTGACCTCAGGGCCCTGCACAGGACAAAGCCACCAAAGCCCCTGCCTTCTTGTCTCAGAAACCCTGGAGATGCAGAGGGCCCATCCCTTGCCTCTCTGCCCTCCCTCATTCCCAAGCCCGGCAGGGTGTTCCCCAACCACCAGGGAGGGGAGGCCTGCTCACACTTCCCCCAACTCGGCTGTGGGGACCCTGGGCTGCACAGGAGAGCAAGGCCGTCCTGGCTCCCAGCTGTGGGGCCTCAGGCAAGTTGCTTTACCTCTCTAAGCCTCTAAACACCAGCACTGCCTGGCTGAGGGGTTACGGCTTGCACCTTAGAAGCAAGAGACCCTTTTCTTTATTTTTGTCAGTCATGGGGTTTGAACTCTGGGCCTGGGCGCTGTCCCTCAGCTCTTCAGCTCAAGGCTAGCACTCTACCACTTGAGCCACAGCGCCACTTCCGGTTTTCTGGTGGTTTATTGGAGATAAAGAGTCTCATGGACTTTCCTGCCCAGGCTGGCTTTGAACCTCGGTCTTCAGCTCTCAGCCTTCTGAGTAGCTAGGATGACAGGCGTGAGCCACCAACAACGCCCAGTCGCAGAGACCCTTTATGAGCTTCTACTCTATGCCCCTGGTCTCGGCAGGCCACACCCACTCAGAGCTGGCCAGGAGGGAAGTCGGTGAATGGCCATACTGAGGTTCTTTGTAGGTCTCCAGGTGAGCACACACAGGTGTTGGCACTGCTGCTCCCAAAGACAGAAGAGCAGAAGGGGGAGGGGGAGGGGGAGGGGGAGGGAGTCAGCCACCTTTCAATGCCTGGTTCTGGAGACCCTCTTGTTTGTTACACCATCTCCATCAGAGCCCGGCTCCTGTCCTAAAGGCCAGCTTCCGTTGATGCCCTGTTTCAAACTCAGTTATGAGAAATCCAGTTAAAACCTGCAGCCAGAGCCGAGTGCGGAGGCTCAGGGTCCAGTGCTGAGGCTCACGCCTATAATCCTAGTTACTCGAGAGGTGGAGATCAGGAGATTGAGGCTGCCCAGCATCCCAGCTATAGGGAAGTGCCGTGTCTGGGCTCTGTGCCTGTTACCCCTAGGATACAGGGAAGCACAAACAGGAGGATCCCAGTCCAGGACAGCCTGGGCAAAACTGAGACCCTATGTCAAAAATAAACAAGGCCAGTGTCAGTGATTCATGCCTGTAGTCCGAGCTACTGAGGGGGCTGAGATCTGAGGATCGAGGTTCAAAGCCAGCCCGGGCAGGAGAGGGTGTGAGACTCTTATCTCTAATTAACCACCAGAAAACCAGGAGTGGCACTGTGGTTGAAAGGTCTAGAGCACTAGCCCTGCGTAAAAAAGCTAAGGGACAGCACCCAGGCCCTGAGTTCAGTTAATTAATTAAGTAGCCAAGTGATTGTAGCTTATGCCTGTAATCCTAGCTACTCAAGAGGCTGAGATCTGAGGATTGCAGATAGCAGTTCAAAGCTACTCAGGCAGAAAAGTCCATGAGACTCTTACTTCATTTAACCAGCAAAAAGCCATAAACGGGAGCATGACTCAAGTGGCAGAATACCAGCCTTAAGGGCAAAAGCTAAGGGACTGAGTTCCAGACCCAGTGCTGGCAAAACAAATAAATAACCAAGGTAGTGCTGCGCTGATGGCTCACACCTATCATCTTAGCTACTCAGGGGCCTGAGATCTGAGAATCAAAGCTCAAAGCCAGCCTAAGCAGATAAATGTGAGAAACTCTTAAGTGGCTATATAGTTCAAGTGGTAGAGCACCAGCTGTGCTGGGAAAAGTTAAGAGAGATTGAGAGGTCCCAAATTCAAGCATGCACACATACTATCATGTACACACACACACACACACACACACACACACACACACACACGAGTCAAAAGGGGGCTGGAGCATAGCTCAAGTGGTAGAGTGCCTGCTAGCATAGCCAACCATGAGGCCCTAATTCAATCCCTATTTCTGCAAAAAAGGAGAGAGAGAGGAAGGAAAGAAAGGAAGAAAAAGAAAGGAAGGAAGGAAGGAAGGAAGGAAGGAAGGAAGGAAGGAAGGAAGGAAGGAAGGAAGAAAATGAATTATTATATGGTCCAGTAATTCCACTTCTGGAAACATATTCCAAAGAATTAAAAGCAGTTATTTGCACACGGTGCTGACAGCCATACATGCTGACAGCAATGTTATTTATAATTGGTAACAACTCAAGTACCTACCGCTAAGTAGGTAAATGAACACATGTACATTACATCAACGCAATGGAACATTACACAACCCTCAAAAGGAAAGAAATGTGGACGCATGCTCTATCGACAAACCTTAGACATTATACTACATAAAATATGCCAGACCTAAAAAACCAGAGTATAATTTCTCATATATGAATGACCACGATTAGTCAGTTCACAGACAGGAAGTAGAAGGGGGAATGCTGGGTGGGGAGAGGGGAGACAGGTTTGGGAGGACGTGATTTCAGGAGATGGGTGATGGCGGTAATGCTTATGTAACAATGTGAACATGTTCAATGCCACCGATTTGATTTGTACTCTTAGCAGAGGAAGGAAGGAAGGAAGGAAGGAAGGAAGGAAGGAAGGAAGGAAGGAAGGAA
>NW_012267271.1:5617397-5619499 GCF_000151885.1 Dipodomys ordii | reverse complement strand
GAAGGAAGGAAGGAAGGAAGGAAGGAAGGAGCGAGGGAGGGAGGGAGCGAGGGAGCGAGGGAGGGAGCGAGGGGGGGAAATCTCTTTAGGAACTACCATGACCTCCTGAAGTGCATCCTGGGCTTTTCCCAAGCAGGTTCCAACCCTGTGCCATGCTCAAGGGCTTCCCTGGCTGGGGGCCTCACCCCTGCCTGGCTCCAGGGGCTGTGTTTATTTGCACAGTGTGTCCACGTTCCGGTTTCCGCCCTGCCCACAGGAGGGAATGCTTTAAAGAAACTCTGGATTATTAATGTGGTTTCTTTTGTTGTAAGTCACTGAAAAAGGCAGCAGACAAGGGTTTATTTTCCTATCGCGGTTGGCGTATTTCAGCGCCCAGGCACAGCTCTTGGCGTTTGATTTGGGAGGAACCCGAGACCCTCAGTTTGTTTTGAGTCACCGGTGAAGCCACAGCGGCCAGGGCCAGAGGAGGGGGCGGGAGCGGATACTGGGAAGCCTTTGGCAGGAGGGTGGGACTGGATGGAGGAGCAAGATGTTAAAACAAAAGCCATGGGGGTGACCCTGGTTTTCTGAACTAGCTACACTGGCAGACTGAAAAAGCATCCCTTTTCTACTTCATTTGTTTCTCCAGCAACTTTTCTTTTTCTACGAGAAGGCCGCTCATCTCTCTGCCAGTCTCTCTTGTTGTACCTCGGAAGGGCCCCAGAAGTCACTGGAAAACCCACTTCCAAGTGTGCGTGGGACCTCACTGTCAGAAACCCAAGACGGGGAGATAGCACCCTTGTGACCCGAGTTCTGGTACCGCTACATGTGTACAGGCACACATGCGTGTGAGTGTGTGCGTGGTACTGGCAATGGAACCCAGGCCAGGGTCACCAGCCTGAGCCCCCTCGTCTCTTTTTCTTCCTGTCCCTCCCTCTGCAGGTCTTCCTCTCTCCCCACCTCGATCTCACTCGTCAGAGGTAAACCAGGGCCTCCCTTACGGGGGGGGGGGTGGGGGGAGGACCTGGTCCTCATCCCCAAGGAATTGTGAGCTACGAGGCACCCTGCTCTTGCTTCGCCCCTGGCTGCACTGAACCTTTCCATTGGGGCCTTCAACCGACACCTCCCAGGGCACGTGGGCCAGCCGATTATCACCAGAGGTGGGCAGGACAGCCTGGCACCACCTCGGGGAAGGTGGGTACCGGGTAAGGGAGTGAGCCTTCTCTGAGCATGGCAGATGCAGGCTGGCGCATGAGGTCAGGTGTCCCCGGCACTCACAGGATCCAGTCTTAGGGGTCTAGATTTGTGATTATAGTTTTTGTCCTTACTGGGGCTTGAACTCAGGGCCTTGTACTCTTGCTTAGATTTGCCACACAACCCTGGAGCTCTATCACTTGAGTCACAGCTCCACTTCTGGCTGTGTGTGTGTGTGTGTGTGTGTGTGTGTCTGTGTGTCTGTGTGTGTGTGTGGTTAGAAATAAGAGTTTCACAAGCTTTCCCACCCCAGCTGGCTTCACACCTTGATCCTTGGATCTCCGCCTCCTGAGTAGGTAGGATTACTGTCGTGGGCCACCAGCGCCTGACTAAAACCAGTCAGGTGACTAAGCTGCCATCACCTCCATCTGTCCTGAGAAGCTGAGACTCCCAGCCAGCCTGGGACCCTGAGGTGCAGAAAGTGGGTTCCCTGGGGATAGGGAAAATGCCGACCTTTCCTTTCTCACCACAGATGTTTTGGGGAGCATAAAATAATCAGGTGGCACTTCTTCCTAGCCCCCACTGCAGGGGACAGGGTGGTGGCTTCAGACCACGCCAGCTCTCAGGACTTGGGTGAGCTGCTGACCCTGATCCTCCGGGCTGCTCGTCTTCTCCCCACCCCCCACGCCTTCCTACCCAGGCCTCAGGACTCTGTGATCCTGTGAGGTTTTTTTTTTTTTTTTAAAACAGCCACTTGGGTGGATTGTTTGTTTTAAAAGCCCCTTCCTGATGACCTTTAACCTCTGCAGGGACGAGAGGCCTGGGGGAGGCTCAGCACCTAGGAGGGCTCCCTGGGCAGACTAGGGGTGCCCCCCCCCAGCAGCCTCCCTCCAAGAGCCCAGCCCGGTAGTGGCTGCGGGGGGGGGGGG
>NW_012267271.1:5607334-5616527 GCF_000151885.1 Dipodomys ordii | reverse complement strand
GGGTCCTCCCCCTCGCAATTTAGTGGGTGGGCAACTCCCGCAAGGAGGGTCCTGGGCCGCCGTAGGGGCTGCAGGTGGGGGCGACCCGGAGAGGGCGGAGCCCCAGCACCACCTCCGTCCTGATGGACAGTCCAGGGCCGCCCGGACACCGGGAGCCGCACCCGGCCTCGGACTCCCCCCTGCAGAGCGCCAAGCCCACCTTACCCGAAAAAGGGCAAAGGCTGTCTCCTGGGGCCAGACGCACGCCTGTCATCCTGGCTACCCGGGAGGCTGAGATCTGAGGATCACAGTTCAAAGCCAACCTGAGTAAGAAAGTCCATAAAACTCCTATCTCTGATTATCCAGCAAAAAGCTGGAAGCGGAGCTGTGGCTCAAGTGGTAGAGTACTAGCCTCGAGCAAAAGAAAAACTCTGGGACAGCACCCAGGCCCTGAGTTCAGTCCCCGGAACCGATCACACACACACACCATCTCTTCTGTCCCGCCCCCCCCCCTGCCCACTGGATGACACCTCTGTACCCCTCAGACCTCATAATGGAAAAACAAGCTGGGAGCTGGGTGTTGTTGTGAAGAATTCCTAGTATACACAGGAAGGGACAACCAGACCGACAGGTGATGGGGAGAGAGGGACAGGCATTGTTTTTGTTTTCCAAGGAAAGGGGAGAAAAGACACACAGGGTGAGCTGAGCTGAGCCTCAGCCCTCAGCTGCCCGGGTCTCAGCCGGCTGCTGGCCAATCTTTGACCCATGCTGTTACCACACAGGGTATACTCATAGCACCCAAACTGGGAACTAGGGGCTCATGCCACTAGTCAGCTACACAGGAGACTGAGATCAGAAGATCATGGTTCAAAGCCAGTCTGGGCAGGAAAGGTCATGAGACTCAAGATATGTCTCCATTGAACCAGAAAAAAAAACAGAAGTGGAGCTGTGGCTCAGTGGTAGAGCACTAGCCTGGAGCAAAAGAAACCCAGAGACAGGGCTGGGAAGGTGGCTCAGTGGTAGAGTGTTTGCCTTGCATGCATGAGGCCCTGGATTCGATTCCTCAGCACCACATAAGCAGAAAAAGCCAGAAGTAGAGGTGTGGCTCAAGTGGTAGAGCTGAAGAGCTGAGGGACAGAGCCCAGGCCCAGAGTTCAGGCCCCACTACCAAAAACAAAAACAAAAAAGATCCTTTACTGTCAGCCACATGAGGACCAGGCCAACAGGTGGGCTCAGCCTGTGGCCCCCAGGAGCCTGGTGAGAGGAGTCAGCTGAGCAGGCAGAACTCACGAAGGCTCCTAGCTGGAATCCTAGTCATGGCTGCATGCTGTAAAGGGTGACGGGCAACAGTGCTCTGTAAACATTGTGTCAGGCTGCCAGTGTTGTGATCCTCCCAGGCCTGGATCTACAATGTGGGACACAGAGCACAGCTGGAGGGGACATGCTCTCCAAACCTGTCCAAGCCTCAGTTTCCCTCTCGGCCCAGATCCTCAGCTATACAATGACTGGCTCAATGCTGGGCCAACATTATAGTCAGCTTTCTAGATACACAGGATTCCACCAAAAGGTCATGCCTCATGCCAGTGGCTCACACCTATAATCCTAGCTACTCAAGAGGCTGAGATCCGAGGATCACGGGTCAGAGCCTGTAAGCCTAGTTACTCAGGTGGCTGAGATCTGAGGATTAAGCCCCCTATGAGCCACCAAAAAGCCAAAAGTGGAGCTGTGATCAAGAGGTAGAACACTAGCCTTGAGCAGAAAAGCTAATAGAGGGTGCAAGGCCTTGAGTCCAGTACCCCACCCCCCCACCCCACCCCACCCCACACACACGTTGCAAATGAGTCTCCCAGCTTAATTGGGAGACAGGATGGTTTTTATTATTTATAACTTATCTCACCAGGGTGGGGTGGAAGTGTTCCCAGCCTGCCCCAACCAGGTAGGTACTAAATTATGAAACCCCAGGTCTGATCGACAGTCAAACTCCCTGGGGGAAACCCACTTCCTTAGTCCGCTGATGGCTGATCTTTTGGAGCTGAAATATGACCAATTTTACGATCAAAGAGATCAGAGTTCCAAAGCAGGGTGCAAGAATGGAAGAAGTAGGGGGGGAGGGCCTTCCACTTTGCCTCTCCCTCAGACTTAACTGGTCTCCTAAAGTTTTTTTAGACCTGCAAAGATTTACACGCCTTTCTGCTGGGAGCTTTAAATTAGCCCTGATCCGTCCTGCCCTGCCCCGGCACTAAGTCATTGAGAAATGAACCGGCCTCGCTTAATCGCTCCCTTGGCCTCTGAAAGAGGGGAGTTCCTAATGACTTTTTTTTTTTTTGAAGTAGAGGTCAAGGTTTTTTAAATAAAACAATCTGTATTAATGCGATTTCCTTTTAAGCTGTAGCACTAGTTTTTTTTTCTGAAATAAGACACAGCGTGGGGAGGGGCATGCTTGTCCTCCCGCCAGACAACGCACCTCTAATGAGATACATTTATTTAAAAGTCTGTATATCATCACCTTGTCAGGGCCTCCCCCGCCCCGGCCCTGGCGCTCTGTCTTCATTTGTGTTGAGTTAGCGCGGCTGCAGGTCTGACCCTTTGGTTGGGTAGCTGGCTCTCCCCAGGGCTCCTGGGGGACCTCAGGGCAGTCTTTGATGACTACTTTTGTCCCCCATACAGCCTCCGTCCTGTGTAATCACTCACATTTTTTTTTATGCCAGTACTGGGGCTTGAACTCAGGGCCTGAGCTCTGTCCCTCAGCTTTTTCCCTCAAGGCTGGCACTCTACCACTTGAGCCACAGCTCCATCTCCTGATCACCCACAATTTTTTTTTGTCGGTCATGGGGCTTGAACTCTGAGCCTGGGCGCTGTCCCTCAGCTCTTCAGCTCAAGGTGAGCGCTCTACCACTTAAGCCACAGCACCACTTCCAGTTTTCTAGTGGTTTATTGGCGATAAGAGTCTCACAGAGTTTCCTACCCGGGCTTAGCTTTGAACCACGATCCTCAGATCTTAGCCTCCTGAGTAGCTAGGATTACAGGCGTGAGCCACCGGCACCTGGCCATCACCCACATTTTAATATGTCTTGTCCCATTCAAGGCTTCCACCCATGTCCTCCCGCCCTGCCTGCCTCTGCCACTTAGCCGTGGCTCCTCCAGATTCTTGGAGGACCCCCCTTCTCAGCCCATGAGGAAGGATGGCTCAGAGGTCCTATCTGTAATTCTGCCACCCACAGATCTGAGTTCAAGTCTGCGAGATGTGGATAAGAAGGGTGGGGTGGGTGGGTGCCTGTCTGGCCGCTGACCTATGGTGCACAGCCACTGAACCAGGATCTGGTCCAGATCTGCCGGGCAGGACCCAGCCTGCTTCTCTCTCTTCATCCAGGGCATAGATTCCCCTGCAAAAGCCCATGCAAGGGCTGGGAAGTTGGCTCATTGGTAAAATGCTTGCCTCGCATGCATGAGGCGCTGGGTTCGATTCTTCTGCACCACATAAACAGAGAAAGTCAGAAGTGGCACTGTGGCTCAAGTGATAGAGCTCTAGCTTTGAGCTAAAGAGCTGAGGGACGGCGCGCAGGCCCAGAGTTCAAGTCCCATGATCAACAATAACAACAAAAAAGCCAGTGCAGGGCTCCGGCTGGGCAGGAGGGCAGAGCTGAAGCAGACAGTTGTGGTCATAGAGCTGATTTTGAGAAAGAAGTAGAAGCAAGAAGACCAGGGCCCTGGAAGCCAGGTATCAGGGAGGACTTCCTGGGTATGTAGGAGAAGTGGTCTCAACTCCTCTGCCTTGAAGGACACACAGAATAGTAGCCAGAAGGTGGCCAGGCTTCAGTGCAGCCGGGCAGGAGGCCCACCCGATGGGAAGGAGCCATGGGGCAGCCCCTGGCCTCCTCGGCTGGTGACAGCCTTCGGGTGTTTTTTGCTTCTGTTTTCATTTGTGCTTTTGTTGTTGTTTTTGCTTTTCTAGTTTTTGCTTTTGCTTTGGTCTGGCTTCTGTTTTTCTCTCTTTGCTTTTGTCTTTGCCACTCTCCCCTCCATACCAGAGAGCGCAAAACATTTTTTTTTTAACTACTTCGGATCCACCAAGATGACGGAACATCATTTCATGAATATATACCTAGTTCATTCCTCTACTGCCCTGGGCTGGGTCAGGGTCCAGTCAGGGGCCTGGGGACTGAACAGGCCTCGACTTCAGCCACCCTGTCAGAGCAGGGACAGAGTGGGCCACAGCCCAGGTCACAGGGGAGGAACTGGGCTTTTGGAGGCCTGTTGGCTTGAAGGGAGGGAACCTGTTTCCTTCCCCTGCACCCTGGCTGGTGGGGACTTGGCCCAGGTTTGGGCCATGAGTCTGGGACCTGGGAAGAAAACAGCAAGTATGAAGCCAGGGCCAGAGTCATGGTGGGAAAGTGGCTGAGAGGAGGTCAAGGCTGAAGACCTCTCTGCTCCTTTCCAGGCCCAGAAAAGGCCTCCCACGAAGGAACCCCATCTTAGGGGCCAAGAGAGACTCACTGTCTCTTCCCATCCACTCCTGCCCAGTGCAAGGCCCACATTATCCTCTACCCACAGCCCAGGTGGGGGGAGCTTGCCTGAGCCCTGCCAACACCCTCTGGGAGCTGACTACCCATCACCCACCCTCTGCAGCCTCCTCAGATCCAAGCACAAGTGTGGAACACACTGATGCCAAGTGACGTCACCTTAACCAGAGGGACCCACACCACACACCGAGACAGCATGTAGACGGCCCCGACCAAATCCCACTCCACCATCTGTGCATCCCCGGTCCTGGTGACCTCCCCTCACACCTAGGAACAAGTGACTTGATACCCACAGGCAATGGAGGTAGGGGCAAGATGCCTGGTAAGTGCAAAAGGTTTCTTGCCTTGGATATGGCGCTGTGGCTCAAGTGGTAGAGTGCTCGCCTTGAGCTGAAGAGCTCTGGGACAACACCTAGACTCAGAGTTCAAGCCCCATGACCAACCAAAAAAAAAAAAAACTGCTGCCTGGGTATGCTGGCTTCTAGAACTTTCTGGGACTTACTCTTTCCATCTGTAAAATGGTCCTGGGCTTCCCAGCCACACAACCAGCCCCCACAGCCCGCCTGGCCCTGTAGCCCTCTATTTTCTTACGAGCCTCCGTGTCCCAGGCTCTGTCTCCTTCACTGTGGGGATTGGGGGCCTGCCTGCCTTGGTTGGCTCTCGCCCATCTAGTCTGCCAAGAATCCTGTACCCTGGGGAACCAGGTCTCCATGGCTCTACCATATTCCCTGCTGTAGTCTCCAGCTAGAAAGGCGGGGGGGGGGGAAGCTAGCAAAGCCTGCATATTGGATCCAGATGTGGTCTCTCTCCCAGCCACTCCAGCAATTTAATTAAGTCCCCCCCCCCAGCAGGAGGGACTTTTAACGATCAGATTCCCCTCCTGGGCAGCGGCTCACTAGCCCATTCCGTCTCCCTGATGGATGGATGGCCAGCCACGGGATTTTCCTCTCCTGCCCGCAGCCTCATCAGGCAGGGCCAGAAGGCTTGGAGGAGTCTCCCCTGGAGCACAAAGGCCCTGGGCCCCATGCCTGCCCTCCCCTTCCCTAAAGAGGCTGAGCCCTCCACTGGCTTTTGGCAGAGCGACTGACTGGGCTGGGCTGCAGGCCCCTCCCCTGAGCTCTGGCCCTGGAGCTGGCCTGCCAGGGCCTGAGGCCAAGTAGGTACTGGCAGGGTCTCTATCTTGGGGTCCAGGACTCCGGCCTAATCAATTATCAGAGATGGGACAGGTATAGGCCCCCGTGGGCCTCCTGGGCATGAGGATCCTCACCTGCTAAGCTCTCAGCAGGACCCTGGCTTCTGTGGGATCTTCGGTGCCTCAGTCCATCTCCTTGAGCAGATGGACGTTGTGGCTGAGTGAGGCCCAGGGCCAAACCCGGTCCTA
Source organism: Dipodomys ordii (assembly GCF_000151885.1). NCBI lineage: Eukaryota > Metazoa > Chordata > Mammalia > Rodentia > Heteromyidae > Dipodomys > Dipodomys ordii. The sequence continues at coordinate 5,610,647 of NW_012267271.1, read as the reverse complement.
GACTCCCTTTTGGGGTTCTTCACACCTCCCCATCCTCCTAGGTGTCTGGGGCCTAGGGCCTCCCCTTTCCAGGGAGCAGCTGGCCAGGTGGGGACTGTGATGGGAGGTGACACATAGCTAGGGCCATGGTGTCCTCTGAGGCTCCAGCTGCCCACTGGGGGCTCAGCCCGGAGCTGCTCCCTGAGCCCCCTGCCAAGCCCGGCTGAGGAGCCACAGCAGAGGGGACAGCTGTGAGGACTGGGTGGTGTGGGGGGGGGCGGTTCAGGACAGCCACTGGGCTCACAGAGCTTCTTGGGCCCCTTCCCAGGCCAAGCCAATGGCCTGCCACTCAGCTACTGTCCCAGCCTCTGGTGCCTCAATTTCCCCTGTGAGCCTACAGAGGGAGCTCATGCCTCAGGGCTCTCTCCACACAGGACTCTGAACAAGCTGGAACTTGTGGTCAGTGACTCAGTCTGGACGGTTCAGAGGTGGGGGGGTCAGAGGGATGGGAGGGAGGAAGGCGGGGGAAGGGGTCTGGTTCTGGAGAGGTGCAGACAGGAGAGGGTGCGGGGGGGGGGGGCGGCTCTCTGCTACTCGCCTCGCAGCCCAGACCTGGTCACAGTGGGGAGAGAATGCCCAGCGGCAGCCATGCCAGACAGCGCACTGCACTGCGCGGAGCGGCCACCCAATGGAAGGACAGGAGGGCTAAGAGACAGAAAAGCAGAAGGAAGAGGGGGGAGGGAAAGGAGAGGGAGGGAGGGAAGGAAGGAAGGAGGGAAGGAAGAAAAGAGTGGGAGAAATAAAACATGACTTCTCAGTCAGGCACTGGTGGCTCACACCTGTAATCCTAGGTACTCAGAAGGCTGAGATCTGAGAATCCTGACTTGAAATGAGCCCAGGCAGGAAAGTCTATGGGACACTTCTCTCCAATTAATCAGCAAAAAGCCAGAAGTAGAGCTATGGCTCAAGTGGTAGAGTTCCAGCCTTGAGTAAAAAGGCTAAGGGACAGAACCCAGGCACTGAGTTCAAGCCTCAGCTCCCCCCTCCTGACACACCCACACATCCCCAAGGCCTCGCCACAAATTCCCCCTTAAAAAAAAAAAAAAACCTCCTAAGTGACACACCTGAGCCCACTCACCCGAGGGAGGGGAAGGAGGGCCTGGATAACACCTGCCCCTGAAGCTGCACACCTGGGCCCAGGTGAGAGGGAGAGGCGCTTGTGGTTGTGTGTGTGAGAAGCTGGGAGAGTGTGGAGGCCCTCTGTGTGTGTGAGAGCGAGCCTGGGGTAGCCTGAGGACAAGTATCTTGAGTGTGACATGTGTGGGACATAGCACATGTATTGGGAAAGTGTGAGGGTATGGGAGGGTCTGTGTGTGAGCCAGCAGTGTGTGCGTGTGTATAAGTGTGTGTGTGTCAGAGGACCCCATGATAAAAGCCCACTGGGAAGTGGCCTCCAGGATCGGAGCTGGGGCACCTGGTCCACCCTCCCTGGGGAAATCCTCCCTCCTCCTGCTCGCTCTCTCTCCCTCCCTCTGAGCCTCAGTCTCCTGGGCTATGATGTGGGTCCTGCTGGCCCTTATTTCTCCGTGTCATGTAGGATTGGCCGTGCTTGGGGACCTGGGCATGGCCACTGTGGCGGCTGAGCACCCCTGCTACTAGGGAGAGAGGCTGGAAGAGCGGGGCTCAGGAGGCCTCACCGGAAGTAACCTGAGTCCCTTGCCTGAGTCTGGAGACAGAGGACACCTGCGGGGACACACCTGGACCCCACCTTTGGTGTGTGTGCGCGTGGGGAGCATCACAACTGGTCTGTCTCAGCATGGGGTCCTCAAAACTGACCCCCACCATGAGTGCCCGCTGTACCCCCAAAACACAAAACCTGGGCTGGTACAATGGGTACTGTAATTTGTACATTTTTCTTTGTCTCATGAATATGAAGTCCTATCTGTTCGTTTTTATGGAGGCTGCCCATCTCTCCTTATGTTTTGGGTTGTTTGGGGTATTTTTTTCAGTTTGTCACATTTTGTGACTCTCCCGTGCAATCCTTTGTTCCTGTTTTCAATGGTGTTTTTGCCTGCTTCTTGTTGAAGTTGACAGTCCTTTATATAGTGTGGTCTCCCGGCTCTGAGTACTGAGTAGCCAGACTGACTCCCTTTCTTCCTGGGGAGAATGTGCTCTGGGTGTTTGACCCCTACTCAGCTGTGGAACTCTGGGGCTGACCGGCAGGATGGCGGCTCACTGGCCAGACAGTTGAGGGCAGAGGCAAAGGAAAGAGAGAAGGATCAGAGCTCAATCAGAGGCTCTGAGGGACAGAGCCTTAATGGGAGGCAGATGGAGGAAATCAGGCTCCTGTTGCTGACAGGACGGAGGTCAAGGGGCTCAGCGCTTTCTAAAGCTAGGAGCCTGGGTGAGGGGCAGCCAGCAGTTCTGGCTCCATGGCATGGTGCCCAAAAGGGCAGTGAGGGGTCAGAGGTCAGCTCCTCCCTTCTGAGCGTCCAGGTCTTCTCCAGCCCAGAGCCAGAGGAGAAGAGAGAAGAAAAGAAAGGACTCTATAAATGCAAGCCTGGTCTGGACCACAGTCCTCCTATTTGCATTTTCCCAAAGAGCTGGGAGATGACAGATTTGTAAGGGCTGAGAAGGAATTTTGAGAACTTTTTTGCCCTAGGCAAACTCTACTAGATGACTTAAGTCATCTAGAGTTAAAGATTAAGGAAAGATACGGGTAGTCCCTAGGCCAGCAGGATGCCATTCTATATAAGGGGCTTGGGCAGGGGGCGATGATGTGGTTTTCTGGAAGTGTGGGCGGGGTCCTGGAACCCAACCCCCACAGAACCGAGAACTGGCCGTGGTGGAGCAGCTTTTCCTGCCCTGCACCCACCTTCTAGGTAGTGCCGGGGAGCCTGGGCGGCCGCACACTCCGCTGGGCACTGCGGTGGCGGGAGGCTGCCCGGATCCCAGCTTGGGTCCGCCTCGGTCCGCCCGTGGCGCGCTGATGGCCGTGCGCGCGCGCGCGTCTCAGGGCCTGGGCCGATGGCCACGGCAGGCGCTCTACCACTTGACCCACTCCTCCACTTCTGGCTTCTTTTGGGCCTGGAGTTTAACTGGAGGTAAGACTCTCGCGGACTTCCTTGCTCGGGCTGGCTTCGAACCGCGGTCGTCCTGAGCGGCTGGGATTGCAGGCGTGCCCCGGCGCCCGGCCGGCAGCGCTGGTCCCGGTGGGGGCGATCGCCCCATTTCACAGACCAGGAAGTGAAGGCGGGGCCCGGGCGGCGTGCCCGGGGGTGAGGGGTGGTCGTCATCAGCCGCGGCCTGCAGGGCGGGCCGAGGCCGGGGCCGG
>NW_012267271.1:5595059-5606801 GCF_000151885.1 Dipodomys ordii | reverse complement strand
GCTGCGGAGACCGCGGCCGGGCGCCGGGGCGGAGCCCGAGGGCCCCGGTTCCGGTCGCAGAGCTCTGCGGGGCTGAGCTTTCCGTGGCGGCCTTGCAGGCCTGTGCACGGGCTGTTCTGGGGAGCGGGGGCTCCCGGTGGAGAGGAGAGCCGGGGGTCATCAGCAGGCTCTCCCCGCTCCCTCTGAGGCCCCCCTGAAAGGCGTCGGCGGCTGGTGCTGAACCCCGGAGGCTGCCCCGCTTATCGGCCTGCCCGGCGGCCTGCAGAGATGCTTCCTAGCTGTGCGTTTTGTGTCTTTATGCCGGACACCTCTAGGGCGGACACAGAAAGGGCGGACTCGGGTCAGCGGAGAGATGAAGCCGGGGGTGGGTGCGACTGCGGGACGGGGTGGGGATCGGGCACATTGGAAGGGAGTTTCACCGAGCAGGATGCAAACTTTGGGAGCTGTCCAGGGCCTAGCAGGTGGTGCTGGCCACGAAGGGCCCAGAGGCGTGGGGGCTGCGTGGGGAGGGACCATCCTGTACACTGGTTGCTTGAAAGGTGAGGGAAGGGAGGCGGCTTCTGGGCAAGCCTGGATTCCTCAAAGGAGTGAGGATGGGTGTGTCTTGGTACCCGGGCTTGGACTCGGGGCCAGGGCACCACCCCTTAGCTTTTTCACTCAGGGCTGGTGCTCTGTCATTTGAACCACAGCTCCACTTCTGGCATTTTGGTGGTTAATTGGAGGTAATAGTCTCACAGACTTCTATCCAGGCTGGCTTTGAATTGAGGTCTTCAGACCTCAGCCTCTTGGGTAGCTGGGATTACAGGCATGTAGCACCAGCTTCTGGCAAGGTCATCTCTCAAGAAAGGAGCACCAGGCTCAGGTTCTGGCTTCTGGCCTCCAAGGGTCTGAAGTCCCATCCCAGATCGGAGACTGAGCAGGCGTGCTGGGCAGTGTGGTCTCTGTCTCAGAGCCTGCCGGAGGAGTGGCCTCCTTTCCAATTAGACGTCCCAGGAAAAAGTGTCCCACGGAGCCCAGGCCTTGTGTCTGTGGGTGGGTTCAGCAGAGCCCAGGCCTTGTGTCTGTGGGTGGGCTCAGTGGAGCCCAGGCCTTGTGTCTGTGGGTGGGTTCAGCAGGTGCCAGGGTCCACCCACTCGTGTGCAGCTGGTCTGCTTCCCTGTCCTAGGCCCAGTTATGCTGCCAGTGAGGAGAGCCGAATCCTGGTCCTCACCGAGCTTCTGGAGAAGAAGGCCCACTCCCCCTTCTACCAGGAAGGCGTGAGCAATGCCCTGCTGAAGATGGCGGAGCTGGGGCTGATGCGGGCAGCAGACGTGCTCCTGAGGAATGGAGCCAACCTCAACTTCGAAGGTCAGTGGGAGGAGCCCGGGGCCGGCTTCTGCTTCTACTGTCCTCTTGGAGGCTGGGTGATAACTAGAGAAGGAATCCTCCCCCGGTGGCCTCCCACTGCCAAGGCTGCATGGCTGTTCGCCTGCGTGCCCGCGTGACACTGCCGCTTCTCTGTGTCCTGAGTTAACAGTTGCCGGGGTACCGGCCAGTCCCGCTCACATCAGCAGCAAAGGTGATTTTCTCCCACTTGGAGCCACCCGATGGGTTTGTTCATGCCACCGAGGGGGGATGGGTGGACCACCTAGGCAGCAGGCCTGTCAGCTTCTGGCTGTCCTCTCTGGCTTTCACCAGGGAGAGGCGAGGGAGGCGAGACAGACAGCACTGCTTGCAAGAAAATGGGGGTCCAGACTGACCCCATGTACAGCTGGTGTGTCTTGCCGGCCCCTCAGGACAGGCTCGGAGCTGCCAGGCTTCTCAGGGGTCCAGCAGCTGAAGAGGGCACATCCTGAAGCCCATCCCTTGACCGCCTGGCCGGGTCTCCAGAACCTGGCTGTTACCCCAGAGCCAGGAGGGTAGCCTTGCAGGCCAGACCAGCCTGGCTACAAAACGGGACCAAGCCAGAGCCCAGCAGCATGGCCAGTCCTGTCCAGCCTCTCTGCGTGCCCTCATGCAGAGGGTCCTGGAGCGGGATGGGCTGTTTTATTGCCCCCACGAAACAGAAGTGGCAACCAAGGCCCACATGCATTAAGTGGGGAGGGCTCTGCCTCCAGAGGTGTGTGTGTCGGGGGGTGGGAGGGGAGGGGGTCTAAAGCGAGCCGCCTGTCCCCTCAGACCCTGTGACCTACTACACTGCCCTGCACATCGCCGTCCTGAGGAACCAGCCCGACATGGTGGAGCTGCTGGTCCGCCACGGGGCCGACATCAACCGGAGGGACCGGGTAAGAGCCAGCAGCCTGCTTGGGGCGTGCTAGGGTCCTGAGCAGCCCTGCCAGCTCCACACTACACCAACCTGGCTGGTGCTGTCCTGCCTCAGATTCACGAGAGCAGCCCCTTGGACCTGGCCAGCGAGGAGCCCGAGCGCCTGCCCTGCCTGCGGCGCCTCCTGGAGCTGGGCGCAGACGTCAACGCGGCTGACAAGCATGGTGGGTGCTCTGGGAAGGCGGAGGGGCCGGGGCCGAGCTGGGGCATCTTGTAAGCAAACTCCTGGGAGGTCAGCTTGATGCCAGCACCCCTTGCCCCCTCCCCACCAATGGCCCAGATAAGAGTCTAGAGGCTTTGGGGGGCAGTGCACTCATGGTCCCGCGCTTCCCTCTAAGGCTGCCTGCAGGGGTGGCTAAGTGCACCCAGCCTCTGTGGGCTCCTGTTGACACCTAGCTTAGGTCTTGGGCATCTTGGGGTGCGGGGAAGTGGTGCCATGCTGGACTGCCCCACTTCTGTGGGAGTGGAGATGCACCCTCAGCCCTAGAAGTCCATTTCAAGGGTCCAGTCCCACTTCCACTTGGTGGTCGCTGGCCCCCCCACTCCTTTCCCTCCCTTCCTCCCTCAGGGAAGACTGCTCTGCTTCACGCTCTGGCCAGCAGCGACGGCGTGCAGGTCCACAACACAGACAACATCCGGCTCCTGCTGGAAGGAGGTGAGGCTCGGCACCTCGTCCTTTCGGCAGGGAGGGGGGCATGGGGGCCGCCCCCTCCAGCTTTGCCTGGCCGGGGCTGAAGGCCGCCCCCACCTTGTGCTAATGGTTCCTCCCAGGGGCAGACGTCAAGGCCACCACCAAAGACGGGGACACAGTGTTCACCTGTATCATCTTCCTGCTGGGCGAGACCGTGGGCGGGGACAAGGACGAGGTCCGCCTCATCAACCGCTTCTGCCTGCAAGTCACACAGCTGCTGCTGGCCCACGGGGCTGACCCCAGCGAGTGTCCAGCCCACGAGTCCCTCACGTACATCTGCCTCAAGAGCTTCCGGCTGCACCTCCCGCTGCTGCGCTTCCTGCTGGAGTCGGGAGCTGCCTACAACTGCTCGCTGCACGGCGCAGGCTGCTGGTCCGGCTTCCACCTGGTCTTCGAGCGGCTCTGTGCCCCCCTGGGCTGCGCGGAGGAGGAGAGCTGTGGGGAGCTCCTGCGCAAAGCGGAGACTGTGCTGGACCTCATGGTGACAAACTCCCCAAAGCTGCGGCTGCCGGCCAGCTTTGACATCCACCCGGTGGGCAGCCTGGCGGGGCAGGTGCAGGCCCTGCACGCCTCCCTGCGGCAGCTGGAGCGCCACCCGCCACCCCTCAAGCACCTGTGCCGGGTGTCCATCCGGCTGCACCTGCAGCCCTGGCCTGTGGACACCAAGGTCAAAGCGCTGCCCTTGCCCGACCGCCTCAAGTGGTATCTTCTGAGCGCACACAGTGGCGCGGGAGAGGACGACAGCTGACCTGTCTTGGGGTGGCCTGTGCAGCTGCAGCGGCTGCCAGCAGACTTAAGCCACGCCAGCCTCTTGGGGGCCTGGGATCTGGGCCACGTGGCTGCGTCTTCCAGGGCAACTGTTGCCCCTCCCCTACAGCAGCACCCCAGGTTTCAGGCCGCACCAGAGGGAGGCAGGTATTAGGTGCAGGACGGCGCCAGTTGGCTTGTCCTGTGGGGGAGGCACCACTGGGTGGCGCCTAGCCAAGGCCCCTGTCATCACAGTTCAGTCACAAAGTGCTTTTGGTGAGCTGGGGAAAGGCATTAAGGGCCAGGGGCAGGGCCTTCCCCATGCTCAAGGCCAGCCATAGGCTGGGCGCCTTGCCACACCCACCCCCTGGAGCACCAGGCTGTGGCAGGGTCTCTTGTGCAGGCCCAACCTGGGTCTGGGGGACCATGCCTTCTAAGAAGCAATCATGAGTGTACCAGGACAGGCCTGTCCCAGGCTGGGCTTTGGAGGGACTCCTCTGGAGCAAGCCAAGCCTGGAAGGGGCCGTGCCACCTGGGCACACCCCTGTCACTTGCAGGTGCCTTTGGGAATCAGCCAAGGTGACGCAATGATATTTATATCAGAAAATTAAAGTGGTTCTCTGGGCTGTCCGGGTCCTTGTGTAATAGTACTTTAGCTCCGCTGCTCTGCGCATTGGGAAAAGGAGCCACGGCGACCACCGAGAAGGGGCTGGGGGCGAGGGGGAAGTATTTCATAGGTGACTTCCTAGTCCCCCAACTTGCACCCCCAGGAAGTACCACACCAGATAGGTTCACCCCTTTTAATTGTTGACTAAAAACGCCTGCCAAAGAGGAGCCCCTGATTTATAGTGAAGAGGGGGGGCCAGACACCAGCCAGCCTGGCTCCTGCTCTCCCAGGAGTCCACAGCCAAGGAAGAGGGGGCCACTGTGCCTGAGGCGTGATGCGCATCTCCACGAGGGGAGCGCCTGGTGTCTGGGGCTCTGCCACCCGCTGCTGGCCCGGCCCCGCCCCTGTGCGGCAGGGCAGGTGCCTCCACACAACCCCACACGCCTCCCTCCCCGCTGCCTCCCTCTGGGCCTTTTTAAGAAAAGTCTTTTAAGTGTGTGGACAAGCACACAAGTGTATTTAGTGGCTTGGCTGTCTGAGCCCTGGCACGGAGCCTGGGCCTTGCCACTACCAGCCCCTACCCTAGCTCTGGTCCCTGGCAGTCCCTGCCAGCCTGGCTCATCTCAGGGCAAAGCTGTAGACGTGGTAGATCTCATCGGGAAGGTTCTCCTGCCTCTCCTCGGCCAGGAGCCGGAGGCCGGCGCTGCGGATGATCCTGCGGACCACCTGGAGGTCCCGGCACACGCTGCTGTCCACGTCGTCCAGGATGACGCCTTCCTGCGCCATGTTGTCCTTGATGACGATGATGCCATTGGGCCGCAGGCCGCGCTGGCAGCGCCGCAGGAACGCAGCCAGGTGCTCATCTGTCAGGTGGCCTGGGGTGCAGAGGGAGTTACGGGGTGACACTGAAGGCACCCCTCTTCCCTCCTTCTGTTTCCCTCCCAGCCTCCTGGGCACCACTATCCCTGGTCACGTGGAAGGTGGCCACAGCTCAGAAGTCGCCCACACACAACATGAGCCTGAGCGTGAGGAGCCAACTGCCAGGTGCGGCCTGGCCAGACCTCCACACTCCCCCGCCACCCCGTGCATGGGCTCCCTGCGGCCACAACTGGGCCAGGTGTGTGTGTGGCGCAGAACAGCGAAGCACAGGACAGCAGCTCCTCCCCCTGCTTTCACAACCTGCAGCTGGGGGCTGTCAGTAGTCGGCACCTGCCAAGCAACAGTGGGCCCTGCGTTCAAACCACAGTGCCTCCCCAGACCCTTGGTTGGCCTTGTGAAGCCCAGGAGGCTGAGGGGGCCAGGCCAGGGGTCACCTGGGCTGCGCTGAGATCGAGGCTTAGAAAACTCCCTTCTTTTGAATCAGTGTCACTGACTATTTAAAGTTTTAGAACAAAAAACCACCTCTGAGTGGCCAGCAGGTGTTCTGGTGAACTAAGCCCCGACTTTGGCCCCAGGGCCAGCAGCGGCCAGGGGTGGGGTGCGGGGGAGGGCCACGGGAGCCTCACCTATCACCCACTGGATCCAGATGACGTCGTAGGAGCCGGGCTCCGGGCTGAAGTCCTGCAGCCCACAGCAGAAGTAGTTCCTCACCCGCTTGCCCTCCTCCCCCAGGTAGGTCTTGGCTTTGGCCAGAAAGTCCTCGGTCACGTCCACCATGTCCACCACTCGGAAGAGCGGCAGGAGCAGCCGCTTGGTGATCCTTCCGATGCCCGCGCCGCAGTCCAGGGCACAAGAGGTCCCCGTCTTATTCGGGCCTTCCTAAACAGCGGAGGCGGCCATGGCACGGGGACCCCTCCCCGCGTGCCCACCCGCGTCAGGCCAGGCACCTGCCCGTGGGGGGGGGCCACGCCTTCCTACGGCGGAGGCAACTTCCACTCAAAGTGGCATGCATCACCCAGCTCCCAAGACCCAGGAAGATGGCAGCTCTGAGCTGAAGAACTCCACAGCATCAAGGTGGAGGGACAATGGTGGGAGGAGGGGGAGGGGGGCACCCCAGGAACCCCAGGCAGGCAGAGTGGGGCAGGTGGGAGAGGCCCCAGAGACACACCGGCTCAGTCCTGCCACCTGCCCAGCCCAGCGCTCTGCCAGCTCGTGGGAGCCCGCAGTGGTGTGGACGTGGCTCCCCCGCCCCTCGGGAGCCACCAGAGCCTCGGCCTCTCCTGGAGAGGACGTCAGGCCTGCCTACCCTCAAAAACCTCTGCAGGAACTTCCGGGAGCTGCTGAGGTCGATGTTGGAGATGTGGCCATACCCCCCAAGCATGCCGTCCACCGTGGGCGGGATCTGCTTCCAGTAGGTCTTGGCCTTCGAGTAGAACTGGGTCTCATCCTCGATCAGCTCGCTCGTCATGCTGGCACCGGCCGCGTCGCTGTCACAGCACTGGCAAGGGCGACTCCTAAGCCAAAGAGCGCCTGGGTCAGGACCCAGCAAGGTCACCAGGACAGGGCTGGCGTGGCCGGGCTCTGGGAGCCAGGAAACCACTCTCACACGCAGGAAGGAAAAGGAAGCTACCCTGGGCAGGGACCCCAAGCAAGGGCCCCAGCCTTCTGTCTGGGCATGGGGGTGGACCTGGGAGGACCGAGCAGACCCTAGGCCCTCCTCTACCTCAGCAGCACAGAAGCAGCTGAGGGCAGGGCTGGCCCTACCCACGTGCAGGGATGCAGCCAGGTGGAGCTGCGATCCAGAACCCCAACAGCAGGGAGCACCCCAAGGAGAAGGGCCAGGCAAGGGCACTGGCAGGATGCATGCGCGCTGCTGGCGGCCTGGCTGTCCAGCCCAGGGTGCTCAGGGCCTGAAGCAAGAGACAGGAAAACGGAAGCAGCTCAAACACAGAGGAAAAATGAGGACTCTGCGCACTCAGGACGGAGGAGTTCTTTTGGGGTCCTGGGGGGCGAAGGCAGGGCCTTTGCACGTGGAAAGCAGCGCTCCACTGTGGAGCTGCACACCAGCCCTGGAGGAAGCCTTTTTCAATGGCAGACGCGCAGCAGCTCAGAGAAGGGAGCCCAGGAGGCGTGCTCTAAAGGGTGCACACCAGAGGCCGCGTGGCGGCGGCCAGGGAAGAAGTGTTTCTTTGGGGGGGCCCTCAGCAGCTCTAACTGCCCAGCACCGCACCCGCCTCTGGCCACAGCATCAGCGCGGTGACTCTGAGCAGACAGACGGACACGCGTGGAGGCCAGGTGCCCTCCCTCGCGGGCAGCTCACCCACCAGGTAGGCTTGGCTAGTGCCGCCTCAGAACTTCTCCAGCTGCCTATCTGAAGTGGCCTGGGCCGCTGTGGCTGTCTTCAGCATGTCCTGACTCAGTTTCCCTCCTGTCTTGCAGCCTCCTTCCAAGTCAGCCCCCCAGAGCAGGTGCCGTGGTTCTTCAAAGCTCACTTCGGGGACCCAGCACCGAGCCCTGTGGCCAGCGTGGCGTCTGCGGGCCCCTGGTGGGTGGAGAGCCCCTGGAACTGCCATCCAGAAACAATTGCGGGGGACACGGTGGGGGCTCCTCAAAAAACCCCAGGACCAAGTGACGGGCTTCAGAAGACAGACCAGGGCTGTGGGCGTGCAGAGAAAGCCCCAACTATTCTGAAAGCTGAACTGCATCCTTCACCAGGGCTTGGCCCGCCCACAGGGGCTGCCTCCATCCTCGTCCCAGCCACTCCCCGGCACCCTGAAAAGGAAGTGAATACACCCCAGCTCTCTCCCAGCCTGTGATCTAGACAGGGGTCTGCTTGAACCCCGCTTTGGAATCTTGCTTCTGGCAGTACTGGGGTTCTTCTTCACAGGAGTGGTGGTCCTAGGGCTTGAACTCTCAAAGCCTACGTACTATCCAGTGCCCAGCTTTTGACTCAAGGCTGGCCAGCTACCGCCTGAGCCACAGCTCCACTACTGGCTCTTTTTTCTTTGTTGGTTAATTGGGCTTAATGAGTCTCATAGGCTTTCCCTGCCAGGCTGCCTTCAAACGGCGATTCTCAGATCTCAGCCTCCTGAGTAGCTAGGATGGCACGCGTGAGCCACCGGCGCCCAGCACACCATTTGAATTCTGGTATCAGTCCAGACACCGCCTCGGCACTCTTCAGGTACAGGAGTTTGGAGCCACAGTGAAATTCCATCCTGTGGGGAACCAGGAAGGCGACCTGGGTTCCACACATGGCGTCCCCCATTCCCCGTCTCACCCCGGCCGCAGGGCCTCAGCGTGGGGAAGAGCGAGCCACGCTGCTGCGCACAAACTCGTGGCCAGCTGTAAGCAGGTGCAGGCGCAAAAGCACGGAGGGTGCCTGTCCTCGAGGCTGCGCTGCAGGCCACAGCCCTGGAGAACCTTCCACGACTGCACCAAGAGGGGCCACCGGCCTGAGCTGTGTCCTGTGGGGGCCTGGCGGGTGGGCGCCAGGGCAGCATGCCCCGGCCGCGGACCTCCTTCAAACCACCCTCACCCCGCCAGCAGCTGCCCCTACAGGCAGAGACAGCATGATCACCCTAAGGCCTGTCCACCAGGCGGGGCCCACAGGCCTACCTCCCCACTGGACTGGGGCCCCTTGGAGAGATAGCGACACCCCGAGACTCATCTGCTAACCCATACAACGTACTCAGCAAGGTTTACTCCTGAGCAAATGGGCCAAACACTTATGGGGTATTCTCCCTGCTCACCTGTCTGCCCCCCCCCGAACCCCCAGGCTTCCTCCTACATCAGTAGCTGAGGAATGCCTGGATGAGCTTATGCCTGTAGACATTTGCCACCTTTAAGCCGGGCACTGGTGGCTCACACCTACAATCCTAGCTACTCAGGAGGCTGAGATCTGAGGATCGTGGTTCAAAGCCAGCCCAGGCAAGAGAGACCATGAGACTCCTATCTCCAATAAACCACCAGAAAACCGGAAGTGGCGCTGTGGCTCAAGTGGTAGAGCGCTCGCCTTGAGCTGAAGAGCTGAGGGACAGCGCCCAGGCCCAGAGTTCAAGCCCCACGACCAACAAAAAAAAGAAAGAAAGAAAGAAAATGCTAGGCCAGGTACAGGTGGTTCACGCCCATAATCCTAACTGCTCAGGAAGCGGAGATCTGAGGAGCAAGGTTTGTTATCAACCCAGGCAGAAAAATCTGTGAGATTCCTATCTCCAATTCATCAGCAAAATTCTGGGTATGGTGGTGGGATTCAAGTGGCAGAGCACCAGACTAGAACAAAAAAGCTAAGTAAGAGCAGAGCGCCAGAGCTAAAGCCTCACTAAGAGTACTACAATGTTGCCCATGAAGGACAAAGCCTTAACTATTCCAAACTGGCAACACTGTGACTGGAACCCACAAGGTGATTTTTTTTTTGCTTTACCCAACACCCTACAACTGGATTCCTTCCAAAGTCAAGGTCTGCAGAATAATGTGATTTACCAGAATCCCACCAGCAGGCAGAAGATTCCAGGAAGCAGCCGGGGAAGCACAGCTGGCGGGAAATGGCAAATCCCACGGCATCACTGGCATCACTGGGGGGGGTCCTGTCCACCCAAGGCCCTCTAGTGGGAACAGGCGTCAGAGGGAACAGCCAACTGGTCAGGAAGTCCTCCCTACACTGCGCTCCAAGCACAGTGAAAGCTTGTAAGACCCAGGGAGGAGTCAGCCAGGTGCAGACAGGGCAGCTGTACATGCATGCTAGAAAAGACCCCTGGTGCATCAAGCTGGACACCTGGACTGGCTCATCACCCCTCCCCACCCCCATGCAGCCATGCTCGGGCAGCCACATCCCCTCTCCCAGGACCCAGGGAAGAGAATGGCCGCAGCAACCCTCGCTACCACCCTGAAAGGAAGGGGAGGGGCAAAAGCCTTCCTGGAGTGACCACCCATGCAGTGTGCAGCCTGGGGCAGGGAGGGGAGGGGGGCTGGGCCTGTTCTTCAGTATGGGAGGATGGGGGCAGACCACAGGAGATCAGGAGAACACAGGGCTCCCCAACACTGAGAGGAGGGAACCCCCAAATGGTAACAACAATAATAATGTAAAACTTAAAGCGTGGTTCCCTCCTACTGGGACATGGAGATTGGGAGGGATCGCGGTTCTGTAGAGACCCTCATCTTAACTAACAAGCAGGTGTGGTGGTACATGCCTGTCATCCTAACCACATAACCACATGGAAGATCAATGTCCAGTCCAGCATAGGCAGAAACACAAGAATTCATTTTTTTAAAAAAAGGGCTAGGAGTGTGGTTCAAGGGGTAGAGTGTCTCCCTAGCAAATGTGAATTCAAATCCCAGTAGTGCGTTAAAAGTATAATAATAAGATGAAATCGTAAGCTGGGCACAAATGGCTCACATTTGTAATTCTAGTGATTCCAGAGGCTGAGATCTGAGGATCACATTTTGAAGGCAGCCTGGGCAGGAAAGTCCATGAGACTCTATTTCCAATTAACCACCAAAAAAGACTCAAGTGATAGAGTGCTAACCTCAAGCAAAAAGCTCAGGGATAGCACCCAGACCTGCCAGAACACCCCAGCTTCAATGTTCTTTGGTTTCTTCTTTCTACTTGGGGAAGTGGCACTAATTTAGGAGACCTCTAAGGCCCTGAGGATTAAATGTGCACATGAAAAGCTTGGAGGACCTCACAGAGCCACATACATTCATTCTCATTCTCATTCTCTCTCTCTCGGTCTCTCTCTCTCTCTCCACTCGTCCCCTCCCCACCCTTTCTTTTTCTGTCAATATTTGGTCTTGAACTTAGGGCATGGGAACTGTTCCTTAGCTTTTTCCCTCAAGGCTGGCACTCTACCACTTGAGCCACAGCTCCACTTCTGGCTTTATAAGAGTCTCATGGACTTTCCTTCCTGGGCTGGCTTTGAATGAACCATGATCTCAGCCTCCTGAGTAGCTAGGATTACGTGAGCCACCAAGGTTGGGCTGCCCGTGTTCGCTCGACCTTAAAGATCTTGTACGAAGAAGTCAGTGAATCCCACGGGACGGTGGGGGATTGTTACTGCTGGGTGGGTGGAGGGGGGGTGAGGTTCACAGACCAGACCCCTGCAGCGGCCTCGACCCCCACCCTCGGCCCGCAGCTCTGACTCGGCGGAGCCCAGGTGACACGCAGAAGACCTACCGCAAAGCCAGCCACGGGCCTGGAGGCCGCGCGGGCGCTGGCGCGCGCCGTTCGGCTGACCTAGGCCTCAAGGGCGCCCGACGACAGCTGTGCGGGCGGTCCCGGCGCGGGGGCCAGGCCCGCAGTAAATCCGATCTACCAAACGGCGCTCCGGTGAGCCGGGCTCGGCACCGGGCCTCCACGCATCCCGCCGTCCGCCCCGCCAGGGGCACTCGCCCCAGCCCCGATTCTGAGGGGAAACTGAGGCTCGGAGAGGGGCTTGCTGCCGCCTGCGGAGCGGCAGGCCTCCTCCCCTCCCCGATCCCCGCGGTCCCGGCCCAGGCCCGGGTCCCCGGCCCGCGGGGC
>NW_012267271.1:5590843-5594744 GCF_000151885.1 Dipodomys ordii | reverse complement strand
CCCTCGGGCCGCCTCCCGCCACTCACCCGCGCAGGGCCCGGCAGCCGGGGAGAAGCACCAGGACCGGGAGGAGGCGGCGAGGACCCAGGAGCCACCGCGGCACGGCACGAACACCCGACGCCTCGCACCGCGCTGTCTTTGTCCGCGCACATCACTTCCGGACGCGACGAGGGGCGTGGTCTGCGCAAGCCCCGCCCCGACTGCTAGCCCCGCCCCTTCTCGCGGGCCGCAGCCAACCCGCTTCGTCTCCGGTTCCGGGCGGAGCGCCGAGCCGCGGGCGTGCGCGCAGGCGCGTTCCGGGCGCCCGCGGGCCCGCCCTGGGCTCGAACTCAGGGTCCGAGCGCTGTCCCCGGGCCCTTTTCACCGAAGCCTGGCGCTCCCTCGAGCCACAGCTCCCCTTGGGGCTTTTTCCCTGGCGTATGGCTGGCTTTGACCCGCGATCCTCCCGTCTCAGCCTCCTGACAGGCGCCAGCCGCCGCGCCCGGCCGGCCTTTCCCTTCCAACCTGTATTATTGGAGATGGTACAGCCCGGGCTGGACTGCAGGTGTGAGCCCCACGCCCAGCCGTGCTGCTGGGCTCCTGAAAGTCAACCTTGCATGCATTTCCCCGGGGTAAAAAAAAAAGAGGGAAACGGGCCATCGGTGCTCCAAGTCACCCATCTCCATTAGCAACTTAATACTGCAAAGAAAGAAGCGAGACAGGAAGGGGGGAGAGGGGAGAAGGGGAGAAGGTGGCCTAGCATCTGCTTCCATGCTAGGCCACATACGCAAAACAAGTTCCCATTCTTAAAGACTTACACTTCACTGGGCTGATGTTTATTGCGTGTGCCAGTTCTGGGGCTGGAGCTCACAGTCCAAGTGCCGTCCCTTAGCTTTTCTCACTCAAGGATTTTGCTCTACCACTTGAGCCACACACCTCCATTACCAGCTTTTTGTAGTTAACTGGAGATAAGAGTTTCATGGGCTTTTCTGCCTGGGCTGGCTTTGAACCCTGATCCTCAGATCTCAGCCTCTTGAGTAGCTAGGATTACAGGCGCGAGCCACTGGTGCCCAGCTCTGGGATGGCCTTGAAGCAGGGATAATGTGGACAGAAGAGAGCTTGCAGGTAGGTAGACCCTCTGAGCTTCAGCCTCCTCTCCTGCTCGGCAATGCTCTGGGACTGTGTGGAGAGTGTCGTAAGTCCAACCTTTAGCCCAGCACTTTCAACAGCTTTGTAGGGAATGCAAGCAATTATGACAGCATTCATCTTAAGTGAGCGGACAGTCCCTAGACTAACATGTTAGTGTTGAATGTACAAATGCCTTCCTCTGGGCAGTGCACACAGGCAGTGGTTGGTTTGTCTGGGGTTTTTTGTTGTTTTGTTTTCTTTGCTTGTTTTTTGTTTTGTTTTGGTCAGGGTTTCAATAAGTTACCCAGGTTTTAGCCTTCGAAGGCTGGAATTATAGGCATGCGCTATGACACCCAGTGAATGTTTCCTTTCATCTACGAGGATTTAGATGAAGGGGTAAAAAGCTCCTTCAGCATTTCAGTTCATGTATACATAAGATGCCATACTTTCTAGACTATTTCTAGATCACGTTATTGTCTGGACTGACTCCTTTTACAGGCTTCATTTTACATCTTTCTAGATCCCAAGAGTGTCTAGAATCCTTTTTGGGAATCCAGCTCAGATCCAAACCCATCTCTACCCTCTACCCTACTTCCACTGCCAGGCTCCAAGGCCTTTCCAGGCATGGCTAGTGGACCTTCAAGCTGCTCACGTAGACCTTTGAATTCTCAAGCCTAGCCCATAGGACTTGCCCAGTGAATGTTTGTGGAATGCAAGGGCTAGGGGTTAATGTAAGGTCTGCTGCCCTGGGCCAGGCCCTGCCCTCCCCACCTCCTGCATTAGTCTCCACCCAGTACCTGCATCACCTAGGTAACTGGCACACCTGGAAGCAGTCACCAGCTCCCTCCTCCGAGGTCACATCCTGGTGGAGTCCTGGCTTAATTGATAAGAGTGCTAGCCAATGAGCAAAAGTGTTAGCTACTCAGTCTTGGGGGTAGGAGGGAAGGGAGGGAAGACAAAGATTAGAGGGGTCTTCAGATGCCATCTGGTTGCTCTGAAAGCCTTCACCCACGCTTTAAATCCCGGACCCCCCCCCAAAAAAACCATTAAATCCCCACCAGAAACTACACATGCACACACTGTCTCATACGTGAAATTCAAAGCTTCCTAGCTTCCTCACTCATTATTCTAATTGCCAAAGGAATTATGTTCTTTCATTCCTGCTGAGGAACTTTCTAGAAAACAAAATATCTTCTGTATGCCTCTGCCAGGCTAATACTCTGTAATTTGAAAAAGTCTGTGTGTGTGTGTGTGTGTGTGTGTGTGTGTGTGTGTTCTGGAGCTTGAATTCAGGGCCTGGTCACAGTCCCTGAGTGTGCTCGAGGCGGGTGCTCTACCACTTGACCCACAGATATATTTTCAGATTTTTTGCTGGTTAAGAGTCTCGAGTCTCAGGGATTTCTCTTCCCAGGATGCTTTTGAACCATAATCCTCAGATCTCAGCCTCCTGAGTAGCTAGGATACGATTATAGGTGTGAGCCATGGTAACAGCTTAGCCTCGACACTGAGTGACAACGCCTTCGCCTTCAGCTCCTGTACAGCTGCCCACGAAACACCACCCACACACCATCCCCCTGTCTTCCCGAGTGGAGGAAGCTGAGCCCTTCCCTGGCCTGAGCATAGCTGCCCAACCAGGCATCCCAGGGCATCTCCTGACCTCTGCCTAGCAGTGACTGTGGGTGATGTGCAGATCACAATGGATCAGAAGAGGCCCCTGGGCAGCAGGGAGGGGACAGACAGGAAGATGAGGCTCTCCGAAGGGCTGGCTCACTTGCTCAGAGGTCCAAAACTCACGGAATCTTCAGGGGCCTTTCCCCAAAATCCAGACACAGTGAGTGTACCACTTCCCAAGCGCTGGGTCAGTGCTGACCTGGGCCTGGGCGTGAGGGCTGGCCTGGAGACCCCTGCTGAGCGGGCCCTGGAGCTCAGCCTCCCCGAGGGGGTGTTGGTTCAAAGCGCTTTATCTGGGCTGGGGGGGTTCCATGGAGGTGCAGGAGGTCCTGGGCTTCTGCCAGACCCATTGCCTCTGCATCTGTACAGTGGAGGCTGGAGGGGTCGAGCAGTCACGTGACTGGGGGCGCAGGCTTCCTAATTGCAGCTTGACTCAGGGTGACTGCAGGACACTGCTGGGCCCCTCCACCAAGGGGAGAACTTTTGCTCCAAGGGGGGACGTGTCTGTCCAGTGCTGCTCTGTCTGTCCACCAGGGGGCGCGCGTTCACTCACCACTGCTCTGCCTGTCCACCAGGTGCAGTTCACTCCGTGCTGCTCTTCCTGTCCACCAGGGGGCGCGCGTCCACTCTGCACTGTTCCGCATGCCCACCAGGGGGCGGAAGTTCGCTCAGCACTGCTCGGCCTGTGCACCAGGGAATGAACATTCACCCCATGACCTGTGGGGTTGGACCTATCTGCCAGGGAGCACGTGTCCGTTCTACGCTGTTCGACATGTCCCGCATTGCTCACTCTGCCCACGAGGGGGCGCGTGTCCGTTCTGCACTGCTCCGCATGTCCACCAGGGGGTGCGAGTTTGCCCTTCAATGCTCCACCTGTCCACCAGGGGGCACGCGTGCACTCATCGCTGCTCGGCCTGTCCACCAGGTGCAGTTCACTGCACGCTGCTCCGCTTGTCCACCAGAGGGCGCGCGTCTACCTTGCGCTGCTCCACCTGCCCACCAGGGGGCGCGCGTTAACTCATCGCTGCTCGGCCTGTCCACCAGGTGCAGTTCACTGCACGCTGCTGCTCCGCTTATCCACCAGAGGACGCGCGTCCGCCCCGCGCTGCTCGGCCTGTCCGCC
>NW_012267271.1:5589680-5589979 GCF_000151885.1 Dipodomys ordii | reverse complement strand
CTGCAGCGCTGACCCGGCGCGGCACCGGGCCGACCCGGGAGTCTCGCGGCGATCATGCTCTAGGATAACCGGGAATTGTGTTTTGTTTTGCAGCCCTGGGGCCCGGGAACCCCCGGGCCTGGGCGCCGTCGCGGAGCCTCTCGGTGCTCAAGGCGGGCGCTCTACCGCCTGAACCACGGCGCCGCCACGGCGTTTTCTGTGTATGTGGTGCTGAGGACCCGAACCCGGGGCCTCGTGCACGCGAGGCGGGCGCTCCCGCTCCGGCCCACGGTCACCGTGCTGCGTTCGGGTCCGGTGGG
>NW_012267271.1:5585140-5587425 GCF_000151885.1 Dipodomys ordii | reverse complement strand
GCTCAAGTGGTAGAGCGCTAGCCTTGAGCTGAAGAGCTGAGGGACAGTGCCCAGGCCCAGAGTTCAGGCCCCACGACCGGACCCAAAATAATAATAATAACAATTAGCAAGCAGGGTACCAGTGACTTAGTCTGTAATCCCAGCGAATGAGCGTAAAGTAAGCAGATCACAGTTTGGGTGCATGACCTGGCAGAAAGCACGGCCCTAACCAACAGAAAACAGAGACATGGATGGCTTAAGTGGTAGAGTGCCAGTCTAGCAAGCTCAAGTTTCTTTGTTCAACCTCAGTCCCAAGGGTAGGGATGGGTCAAAACAGCAGAATTCAGGGCTGGAAAAGCAGCTCATCAGTAGAGCACCTGCCTGCAGTAGGGTTTCTTTGGGACTAGATACCAAACTTCTTAACAGAAGGGAGAAATAAGCCAGGAACCATTATGTCCAGACTGAAGGAGAGGTGAAGAGTGAGGATCTCTGCCCATGAGGTTAGACAACAGAGCATAAATAAATCACATACCATTCTTCCTGATCCCATGCCCTGGCAGACATTACTAGTCACATACCATTCTTTCTGCTCCTGTACCATGGCAGACATTACTTCCCAGCACAGTGCTCCAGGTAGACACCATGATGGACCAGAGTAGAGCTCAAGCGTGCCCTACACGTATGTGACATTCCCTGATCGGCCCTGGGGGGACCCTGGGGTGCCCTAGCCTGGGCTCCAGCCCTCTTCCCTGGGTGGAGATGTCAGTCTCCAACTGGCAGGCAGAGCTGAGGAATGAATGCCTTTGCCTGGCTCAGCAGCAGGCCTTGGCCAGCAGCATCCCCCTCCCTGTAGTCGGCCTGTGTCCTCGTCACCTCCCAGTGTCCCCTGTGCAGCTGCACAAAGGTGTGGCAGGGAAAATGGGCAGTGACAGAGGAAACGTGTGTACCTGATGTCACCTGAGGTGCCCTTTTGGAGTGACAGAGCCACGGGTGTCCCTTGAGACTGAAATTTAACAATAAGTGAAACAATTGTATCACTAACATAAGCAGAACAGCTACACTGTGTGTGTGTGTGTGTGTGTGTGTGTGTGTGTGTGTGTGTGTACTGGGGCAGAACTCAGGGCCTCAGGCTCCTCGCTTGGCTCTTTCTACTCAAGGTTGGCCGTCTATCACTTGAGCCACATTTTTTTTTCTTGCTGGTTCACTGGAAATAAGATTCTCCTGGACATTTCTGTCCAGGCTGGCTTTGAACCACAATCCCCAGAGCTCAGCCTCCTGAGTAGCTAGGATTACAGGCGTGACCACGAGTAGGAGGTATCTATACCTCTGGCACGTTCCATCCCTTCCCGGCCCTGTTCAGGGGTGGAGCTGGTCTCCGTCACTGGCCAAGGAAACAGGCTCACAAGAGAAAGCTCGCAAACCCAGGGCTGCGTGGGCCTGGGCGCACGGGGCTCTTTGCTGCTTGCTTGTTGGTTCTGAGCGTTGGCTGTCTGGGACCCAGCTCTTCCCCGCTGGGAGAGCCTCCACACCTCAGTTTCCTCATCTGTGTGGGTGTGGTGCCCTGGCCCACCAGCAGCAGGAAGCACTCAGCTGGGCCGCCGTGTCTCCCGCTGTCCCAGGCCCTGGCCTGCAGGCCAAACCAGGCCACCTGTCCACGTCCTCACCTCCAGCCCTGGTCTGCACGTGTTGTTGGGGTTCTAAGGCTCAGGCCGCGCTCCCCCACTCTCTCGGCAGGCTGCAAGGCTCACAGGTACCCCGGATCAGTACTGTCCAGATCCCCAACCCCGGGGAGGGCACTGCCCCCCGCCACCGACGCTACTGCCCGTTCCGGGTGCGGTTTGAGGATGAGACCCTGCGAGACTCAGAGCGCAGATACTGGGAGCGGAACTGTGCGGGTAAGGAGCGGGACCCTGACGGCCGTCTCGGCACGGGCAGAAGCCAGGGCTCCAGGCCCGGGAACGGCCCGGACCCCCTGCCCAGAGCATGCAGGTGACTGATGGTGAGTTCAAGGCTGAGATTGCGCGCATGCATGCACACACACACACAGTAGTGAGGCCCAGGGAGAAACAATCTCCGCTCCACCCAGGGCAATACATTGCCCGCGGAAACTTCCAGAAGTATCTTCCTCCCATGTCTGCAGGGAGATGCCCGGGATGGTCGGGAAGAAGAGATGGCACCCTGCGCCTCCAGGGCCCAGGCAGAACTGGCACTCAGCCCTTGGGGGCTGGGGCGATCTTCAGCCTTGACACAATGACTGACAGACAACACACACACACACACACACACACACACACACACACACACAC
>NW_012267271.1:5582994-5584540 GCF_000151885.1 Dipodomys ordii | reverse complement strand
CCCCCCCCCCAGCTAGGAACTCAGTCGGGCCTTCTCTCCCTGTAGTCCACAGGAACATCTTCGAGGACGAGCCAAGCACGCTTCCAGAAGGTTCTGTGCCGGAGCGGGTGTTGCGGAACGTGGGGAAGTGGCTGGAGAGTCTGCCCAAGGCCGTGTACCCCAGGCTCAAAGAAGCCATGGGCAGCAGCAGCTCGTCCTGGGAGCGCACTGGCGTGTGAGCTGAGGGAGGGGCTGGGGGCGCCCGTCCAGCCACGGGGGGCAGGGGGGTTCACCGGCTCCCTCTCCCCCAGACCCGCCCAGGAGCCGCAGCGCCACCGCTCTAACGCCTCCCTGCACGCCTGCCTGCCCTTCGTTGCCAGAGCCAGCACGTCCAGACCGCGGGGGGACTACAAAACCTTCCTGGACGCCTACGGCACCCTGGGCCGGAGGTCCCCAGCACCCTGCTCCTGCACCCACAAGCAGGTGAGCACCAGCCCCCCTGCAACGGCCCCGGTTCAAACCCAGCCCATCTTCCTCGTGGAGAATGGGGCTGGCCAGTGCCGGCCCCCGGGGTGGAACCCCTTGGGGCGCAGGGGGCCTGGGGTCCTCACAGCCCAGCGGGTCCCCCTTCTCGCCCCCCAGGAGCCCTTCCTGCCCAGCTTGGTGCTTCAGTCTCTCCTGAGGCGCGGCCGGCTGTAGGGCGGCGCGGGCAGCGCGGGCTGGGCGAGGACTGCCCCCCCAGCCCCCTGCCCCGCTGCACCCCACCAATAAATACACCACCCGCGTGGGTCTCTCCAAACCTGACTTGGGGTCTCCAGAGGTTCTTGGGGGCTCTGATGAGGCTGGGGCTTGGGGGCCCAGGGCACCTTCTTCCTGGATGGTGGGAACCCCCCCCACACACACCCCACCCCACACAGCCTCGAGCTAGTGTTGGCCGGGACCGGGCTCTGAGCTGCTGTGTCTGGGATGGAGATCTGGTGGGCGAGGGCTGAGGTGCTGCGTCCAAATCCACACTGCCCCGGGTCATGAGTTCAAATCCACACTGTCCCGGGTCATGAGTTCAAATCCACACTGCCCCGGGTCATGAGTTCAAATCCACACTGCCCTGGGTCGTGAGTTCAAATCCACACTGCCCCAGGTTATCTGTGGGCTGCACTACCCAGACCCAGCCACCACCACACCACACCTGTGCTGGGTTAGGGTCTGCCCACACCAGGGCTCAACGCTAGACAGTTCTAGGCCGGCCTCTCTCCTCTGTGTGCGTGTGTGTGTGCGCGTGTGTGTGTGTGCGGTGTGTGTGTGTGTGTGTGTTGGTCCTGGGCCTTGAACTCAGGGCCTGGGCGCTCTCCCTGAGCCTCTTTGTGCTCAAGGCGAGCACTCTACCGCTTGAGCCACACACCACTTCCGGTTTTCTGCTGGTTTATTGGAGATAAGAGTCGCAGGCCTTCCCTGCTCGGGCTGGCTTTGAACCGCGGTCCTCAGCGCTCAGCCTCCCGAGCAGCTGGGCTCGCAGGTGTGAGCGGCCCTGGGCCCCGCATCCCGGCGGGGTGGGGCGCACGGAGCCCGG